>NW_004443956.1:15790664-15821485 GCF_000243295.1 Trichechus manatus latirostris | reverse complement strand
CAATGTCATAAAACATGTGTACTACTGTTTCATGAGAAACTATTTGTTCTGTAAGCCTTCACCTGAAGTACAATAAAATATAAAAAAAAAAAATCATGTTTCCCCCAACTAACCTCCTTATTCCCTTTTACTCCCTCCTCACCTCACCCTCTCTCTTTCCACCCCTTTGTTTCAGTGTAACCTCCATCCTCCCACCCTCTTAAGGCTAAAAACTCGAGTCAACTTTGTCTCTCTCTCAATTTTTCATTCGCTTAGTTTTCAATTCTGTCACCCTTTCACTTCTTTTACTTTGCGTCTTTCCCATTGTCAGTGCCGTGATTTAAACAGAAAAGAAAAACCTGTTGCCGTTAAGTCGATTCCAAGTCATAGCAACCCAAAGGATATAGTAGAACTGCCCTGTAGGACTTCCAAGGAGCATCTGGTGGATTCAAACTGCTGATCTTTTGGTTAGCAGCCGTAGCTCTAAAAGGCCCATGAAAATCCCTGGTTAAGGACTCCCTTAGGGAAAGGCCAGTGAAGCTAAAAGGACTGTGCTGGGCTGGAAGTAGTTCCTTAGATGGAGGGTCCATCAACATAGGTTCCACAAATGGGGATTAAAAAAACGATGGGTAGTAGAAAGTAAAGGTAATTTAAAAAAGTAAGGTGGGAGGGAGAGATGGGATGAAAAGATGGGGAAGAGAAAGAAGTTGCAATTAAATCACTTTTATATCTTCAAATATGTTTACTAAATTCTACTTCTCTGTTATGGATTGAATTGTGTCCCTCAATAATATGTGCTGCAAATGCTAACCCCTATGTGAAAATAGGACAAAGAATAAGGAAGATTGAAGAAGAACTGATGCTTTTGAATTATGGTATTTGTGAAGAATATTGAATGTATTGCCAGAAGAATGAACAGCCAGAATGCTCCTTAGAAGTGAGTATGGTGAGACTTCATCTCACGTACTTGGACATGTTATCAGGAGGGACCAGTCCCTAGAGAAGGACATCGTGCTTGGTAAAGTAGAGGGTCAGCAGTGAAAAAGAGGAAGATCCCCATTAAATGGATTGACACAGTGGCTGCAATAACGGAGTCAAACATAGCAACAATTTTAAGGGTTGGTGCAGGATCAGGCAGTGTTTCTGTTGCACATAGGGTCTCTGTGAGTCAGAACCAACTCAGTGGTACCTAACAATAACTGTGTACCTGTGGTTATAATCCCATTTGGCAATGGGTTTTCTTTGCTATAGTGTAGGGTGTGTTTTAAACCAATCTCTTTTGAGATATAAAAGAGCAGCTTAAGTAAGGAAACAAAGAAGCACAGATGGGGGAAGATAAATGTCACACCACATGAGATCTCCAAGGAACCAAGAAACAAAAACCGAAAAGAGACAAGGACCTTCCCCCAGAGCCAACAGAGACAGAAAGCCTTCCCTAAAGCCAGTGCCCTGACTTCTAGTCTTCTAAATGTGAGAAAATAAATTTCTGTTTGTTAAAGCCCCCCACTTGTGGTGTTTCTGCCTCTGCTAAATAACTAAGACACTCTCTAAAAGAAAATAAATGCATCAGAACTTAATTCTAAAGTTCACGCTGAAAGACACAAGTGGTCTAACTTAGCAGAGTAACCATTTAGATACTAGGAATAGTCCAAACTCAACATTTTAAAAGGCAAAGAATTAAAATAAGTGTCAAGATTTCTCTTTTCTAAATTGTAGATTTAGAATCCTAGATGCCTAAATTGTACCTTGATGCTTTTTTTTCCTATCAGAAAACCAAAAATAATTTCCTTCAGACTACTATTTTTCTTAATGACAGGCTTTCACACAGGCAGGTATAGGACATTTTCTACTCCTATTCAATAAGAAGGGAAAAGTAAATGGAATTCTCAAAAGGGAAATAGAACCTTTGGGGAATTGCTTTAATAACAGGCTGTGAGTTAGAGCAATAAGAATAACCTTCGCTTCCGTCTAGCCGCATGTCCTGTACCTCTCCCAGGTTCCCCACCCCAAGATCCAATTTCTCCACAGTACTCATTGTTCCCCTAAACATGCATTGCTCTTACATGCCCCTTTGCTGGTTGAAGAAGGGTGAATATTATTACAAGTAAAAGCCACATGCAATTCCTTACACATACTCCTACCCATGCTTCAAAACCTAACACAAACATCAACTTTTGTGAAGTTTTCCCTGAGGAAAATTTATTACTTCTCACCCTACTGTAACCCTCATTGCACTTTTTACTTACTATTATAGATCTTTGTGTGTCTGTCTCCTCAACTCATGCAGCTATAGGAAACTGGGAGAGAACTCCGTCTTAACTCTCAGCAAAGGCAAATTAGGATTTCAAACTTATCTGAAGATGAGATATTCCAGAGTCAAATATATCCTCTGGGACGGGGTTCTTATCTCAAATTATTGACTTAAAAGAAATGATCCTTTGAAGAAAAATAGCTTTAGTTTTGGCAATAATTTAAGACAATCAAGGAGAAATAGGATACCTAAATTGTACTTTGATTTTTTTCTCTTTAAATCATGATTTTTTTTTTCCAGAGGAGCAATATTTTGTATTCATACTTAGTATTTTAATAGATTACAATAACATTCAGGGGCCTAGTTAGAAGTGAAGGGCACATTCAAATAGAATTCTGGAAGGAATTTAATGTAAGGACTTGGTACAGAGTTGGGAAAGGTTAAGCTAATCACTCATGGAAGTTGAAACACTCAGGGACTAGCAGTAACGAGAAGGGGTTACCTTTCTTAGGCCCAAAGGGGAAAGAAACTAAAAAAAAAAAAAAAAAAAATGTATGGGATGTCAGGGATGAAGAATAAGCCGAAAAAAAAAAAGAAGTTATAACTGATAGAAAAAGCTGATAATCTGTCTCCTATTCTGTCTTTCAGTCTTCCATGCTTATCAGAAACTAGCTGTTCAGATTAAAGGAAAAAGCCACATGCACCACTGCTTACTCAACTGGATGTAATACTTGTGCCAAGAACATATTCAGAGTCAAGCACTGAATTTTAAAATGGAAACTTACAAGTCAGCACCAAACTTGGCAAGATATATAGACAGAGGAAATGAAAGGAAGAGAGAAGTAGTGATGGCAAAGCAGAATATAATTAAGACTTTCTTCAGGTGTGAGCCTCTTTGCTTCAGTTTGTTTGCCAAAAGCCTTAGCTAGCACCAGATCTGTATTTTAACACCCTCCCATGGGGAGAAAAATGCCTACAATTGAAACTATTTAAATGAAGCAGATTAGTCTTTGCTAATCAATTTTTTTTTTTTTTTTTACCTCAGCTATTCTTATTGTTTCCCCATGGGAGAAATAAAGTCCTAGAATGCTTAGGTTCAATTCCTACCCTGGACATGTAACTGCATGGTTCCACCCCTGTTTCACCAACATTAGCAGTCAATGGAAAATGAACTGCATCTAAACATGAATCTTCATACAGTTTCTTACCATCTTGTATACACACTCCTTGTATTGTTTTGTTTTCCATTATCCCCCAGCAGAATGGAAACCCCACTAGGACAGATATTTGTGTTCCTTTTGTTCCCTGCTATATTCCTACATGTGAGTTTAAAAAAAAAAAAAAATTCATTCACTGAAAGAACAAATGAATGTGTGATCTGTGAGACTTCCAGGTCTAAAACAGACACATTGCTTATAATACATGCTGGTCTTTAACCCATTTCCTGGACCCTCACTGTTGCCTTTCCCAGAATCCTGTGTTTGATTAATGTTACCAGCAACCACTTCCTCCTCACAGAGTTTGGCCTTAGCTCTTCGTTGCACACAAAATCACTTAAAGACCTAACAGAATCAGGCTACTAGCTTTCTCGGTATGGGACTCCCTATCCCACCTAGACTGAGGACAGATGCAATATCCTTCACTTCTTTGTATTCTCATAGCTTAGTTTAACAAATATTATTGTCTTAGTCATCTAGTGCTGCTCTAAAAGAAATACCACAAGTGGATGGTTTTAATAAGGAGAAATTTATTTTCTCACAGTCTAGTAGGCTAGAAGTCCAAATTCAGGGCGTTAGCTCCAGGGGAAGGCTTTCTCTCTCTGTTGGTTCCTCATCATCATCAGTCTTCCCCCGGACTAGGAGCTTCTCTGCGCAGGAACCTCGGGTCCAAGGACACGTTCTGCTCCCGGTGCTTCTTTCTTGGTTGTATGAGGTCCCCAATTCTCTGCTTGCTTCCCTTTCCTTTTATCTCTTGTAAGGTAAAAGGTGGTACAGGCCACACCCTAGGGAAACTCCCTTTACATTGGATCAGGGATGTGACCTGGTCAAGGGTGTTGTTACAATCCCACCCTAATCCTCTTTAGCATAAAATTACAATTACAAAATGGAGGACAACCACACAATTCTGGGAATTGTGGCCCAGCCAAATTGATATACACATTTTTGGGGGGGACATAATTCAAACCATGACAGTTATGTTCCAAACATTTTGGAATGGAAAACATTTATTCAACAGTTACTGAGTATCTATGATGTGCAAAGCTCTAAACCTCCTGCTGCCTAGATGATGGCCTAGCTGGAGAGAAAAGGCAGGTGCAATAACAATTCTAATGCTATGGTAGACTGTAAGACTGTAATAAGTATCATAATAGATGTGCAAACAGATTCCTTCAAGTTCTATTCCAATCTCCCACAACCCACAAATGCGCATAAGGCAGATTTTACCCTTTTCCCTTCTAATTTGTCTAATATATTTCTCATCAATCTATCAACAAGAAAATAATGAGATATACCAATATGTTCCTTTGTAAATGTAATTATGTAATCTTCTGGCAAACAAATAAACTGCTGGCTAATGCAAAGCTTGTTTTCAAAATGTTTTTGCTCTTTTTCTACCCAGAGCAGACTCACAAATAAATACTGAGAGTTCCAGGAAGTTGCTCAATTATTCATGTATTAAACTTTTTAAGCATAGATGGGAAAGACAATCTCCTTGAATTTACCTACTTGCCCAAAAGCAATGTGTTATTTATTATCAGGGAAGAGGTTCTTCTATATTCATTTTATTTACCTGTCAGTAGTTCCTCTCCGGGTGAATTATCTCAAAATGCATTTTAAACCACTTAATTTCATCCCAGTTACCATCTATCTTCCTTAAGCCCAAATTCAAAGGATTCTGCCCATCAGTTGTTATAGCAGGAGCCAGAGGTACACATTGTAAGTATCCATGAGCACACACCCATCAATCATTCACTCCATCAGACACAAGATATGAGGTACAATAGAGAAAGACAATGCTGTCAAGCCAGAAGACCCTATTTCTTGCCAAGCACAACCATGCATTAGCTACATGACCTTGGCAATTACTTAACCTCTCTAAGACTCAATTTTCTCATCTTGCAACTAAAACTTTAGAAAAGTAATACTTTCTCTGCCTGCCCCACAAGGTTGAGATTATATTATAATTTAACGTGTGTTTAAGAGATGACTTTATGGAAGCATGTGCTTGTGAAAATATCTGCTTTCCCCAAACATTTGCATGCATCTCCTAGAAAACAAAGCAATAAACATCCATGATCTGGTTTTCATGTGCTGCCAGTCTTACTCCCAGCTGCAGAGTTCATGGCTCCATTCCTTCATCTAAGTATTTCACAAATTCCATGTAGCCAGTATTGTGAGAGACACTGAGAATACAAAAATATTTCCTGCCCTCAGTGAGCTCACAGCACTTTGGAAGAGCTAGAAAAGTAAGAATAGAGGGTGGCAAAATGACAGATTACAGATTAAAATTCCAACATTCCCTACCAGAAAAATGAAGATATGAAATAATTGACGTAGTAGCAATGTGGAGTGGAGTTCACATTACATACAAAATAGAGACTTAAGATTGATATTTGTGTCGTAAACCCATGAATTTTATTGAATATGGATACCCAGGGGTCACCATGGTGTCCTCACCCAAAGAATGCACCATGAGAAAAAAATAAGGCAGGCGGACAAAGAATTTGTAGATTAAGCAAGAGTTACTGGATAAGTAAAACAGAGTTCTTACCCCAAAGGAGATTACAATCTAGTATCTACCTACCCCAGGGCTATCAAGGGAGAATTTGGAAGGCTCAGTGTAAAATCAGTCATATGCTAATATCACTGTCTTTCTGATGGGCCAGCAGGAGAGTCTCCTCATTAACCATGAAGACAGCTGTGTAGGCATAAATCAAAGCTCTCCAGTTGTTCTGTATCCTCAGCTCAGAAAACATTTTGTTACCATTTTAACCCTCTACCCTTGAAGTTCATTAGGCAATTCTCAGTGTTCACATATGAAATTTATTTTACCCTATAAGTTCTAAAATAATGAAGAAGAAAATTTGTATTTCTCATTCATAATCATTTATCCTTTCAAAAATTTATATCCACGACTGTGGCCTAGTATTTAATAGAATTAAATTTTACATCTGTGAGTGGCATTACACACGGGAAGCTGAGGTTCAGACAGAAGAAATGAGCTCCTAGCTAAGAGGACTGATATAAAAACCCGGGTTCCCTTCTTCCAAACTGTGTGCCTCAACAAGGGTCAGGTGTTTTATTAAATCATTCATCTGGCAAACTTGGTTGAAAGTTAGACACCTACTAGGTACTAGAAGAAAAAGATAAAGAGGCAGTAGCCCCTGCCCTTCATGGAACTAAGTTGACTAAACCACTGAGCATCAGATATTTTCTGGCAAACCATCCAAATATCAGCTTTACAAGGCAGACTTCCTTCTAAACCTGCCTGGCAGGTCATCATCCAATCTCTGCTTAAACACTTGCAGGGTAGAGAGTTCACATTGTTTGAGGCAGCCTTTTTCATTGTATCAGAACTCTTTTTAAAAGCTGTTATTTCATTTGTTTTTCTCTGTCTTCACGTTATCCACTCTTCACCTAAGCGCTTATCTCACATCCAAGCTCCATTGTCTTTTTCTTCCTCTCTCTTAGTAATAATCTAACTCCATGCTTTCCTTGCGTCCCACTTTAGGACCATCTAACCTTGTGTGGCCAAGTCTGAGCAGCAGAAAACATTGCCTCCTGGTGGCTATTGATAGGCTCTACAGAAGGGCAAGCCTGCCAGCATCACCCTGCTGTATCAATCCAGAAAAGGAAAAGGAAAGCCATTTCCTTCCATTCTTTGGCAGATGTAACTGGTGAGGAGGAGGACATATCTGTAAGCACAGCAGGGTATCTGTAGCACTTCGCCCTGGTGTGCCGCATCTGATTCTCACACACTAGGTGGGGCTGCAACACCTGTCCCCCAGTTAGGAGTCTGGTGCCCTCCTGCTCTTTCTTCTCTGCCCGTATAAAAACCTTCTCACAAAGAGGATCTAGAATCAGCTGGTATTGGATTGATATTGAAGCCATCACCCAAGTGGTTAAGACTAGGAGAGCTCTATCATAGATATTTTTAAAGCATTGTGCAAACATAAAGAAAATGCATTAAAAAGGAATTTAATGAAAAAAATCACATCAAGGGTAGAGTTACACAGCTGATTATTGTAATTGCTGTCAATAAGTTGTACACCTGTAAAAACTTGTATACCTGTTGTGATGGTTAAGGTTGTGTGTAAACTTGGCTGGGCCATGATTCTCAGTGGTTCAGCAAGTTATGTAATGATGTAGTTTGGCAAATATGTTATGATGCAGTTTGAGAGTTATGTAATGATGTAATTTGGCATTTGTGTAATGATGTAGTTATTCTCCATTTTGTGATATAATGTAATCACTTCCATGATATGATCTGATGTGATAATCCAATCAGTTGTAAGGTGAGTTTCCTTGGGGGTGTGGCCTGCATCCAATATACATGGATGTTCTGGCAAAGCTCACTGGCTTTTGCTCACTCTGCATCCTGCATTTGGCTCGTGAACATCCAACCTCTAGTTCATGTGGCTTAAGCCAGTATCCTGCTGTATTGCCTGCTGATTTTGGGATTTGTCAGCCTCTGCAGCCTGTGAGCCAGCAGTCTGCTGTTTTACCTGCTGATCTTCTGATCTTGGATTCATCAATCTTCACAGCCATTGAGCCAACAGCCTGCTGTCTGACCTGCTGATCTTGAGTTCATCAGCCTCTGCAGCTACTTGAGTCAGGAGAAGCTTCCAGACTGAAGTTTGATCCACAGACTTAGGACTTGCCAGCTTCTACAACTGTGTGAGCCATTTCCTTGAGATAAATCTCTCTCTCTCTATATATATATATACGTGTGTGTGTGTGTGTGTGTGTGTGTGTGTGTGTATACATATGCTTTGGAGCACTGGTAGCATAGTGGTTAAGAGCTCGGCTGCTAACCAAAAGAAGAGCAGTTCAAATCCACCAGCTGCTCCTTGGAAACCCTGTGGGGAAGTTCTACTCCATCCTATAGGGTCGCTATGAGTTGAAATCCACTCAATGGCAACAGGTTTGGGTTTTTTTTGGTATATGTACACTTCACTGGTTTTGCATCTCTAGAGAACCCAGCCTAAGACATTTGATAGCGAGAGCAGTTCTAGAGAAACAAAACAAAATTTAGAAAAGATGAGTTTTCTAAATTCGTTCTCAAGTATGGTTAGACTTAAAAGGGTTGATGGCTTTGATTCCAGTAGTAAAGAGGACACTGATAATCCATAGTGTGAGATGGCAATAGAAATATGCAAAATATCACCACCAATAGGTCAAATATTGGTGAGAGGCAAGGCTCTGGGTGATTGCATGTTTGATACTCTTCTACAAATCTGTCAGACTGAGAAGTATAAGAAAGGTGGTTGGTTGGTCCAACTTTTGCTACACAAAGTGGTGAAAGAAAGTGATGAGTTCAGAGCTTCAGAGTTACACTTCAAATGTTATATAAACCACCTCAAAGTTGCTACTTGTGCTCTGAAGAAAGCCTTAATTCTTATAGTAACAGAGCTGATATTGTATAAAACCAAATCCTGAGTCTTATCTTACGAGAGCTAAATTACAATGCCAATTGAATTCCCAACCTCGAATGTTGTCTAAGTTAAAGTGAGGGCATTGATTGGGAAGAAATGGGATCCTGAAATTTAGAATGGGGCCATATGGGCAGATAATCAGGAAGCTGGAGACACTGAGCCCCTAAATTCCATTGAATCACTCCTGCAAAAGGAACCAGCCATCTCACTCCCACTGAAGAGATTACTCCATCTTTGTCTGCTATGCCACCCTCCCCAGTAAAACCATTAGCACCTCCATCCCCATCTGATGAGATTAACCCACTTGTATCTGAAACGCCTTTGTTTGAGACATCACCTGTGGCAGCGTCTGAGTCATCAACTGAGGAGGCTTCTAAGTCATTGCCTAGGGAATCACCTAAGACATTGCTAAATGTTCTCAGAACACATCCCCACCACCCATTTTGGCTTCTAACCTTATAACCAGACTTAAGTTCCCAGTGAGCCCCAAAAGGTGAAGTACAAAGTGTGACCCAAGAGGAGACATGCTACACTCCAAAGGAACTGCTTGACTTTTCTAATATATACAAAAAGAAACCTGGGAATATAAGAAACGGGAATGGCAATTAAGCTTGTGAGATAACGGTGCAAGGAAGGTAAAGTTGTATCAGTCTGAGTTTATTGTTATGGGCCATAAAGCACAGATTCTTCATTCAATGTTTCAGCTCGAGAGATTAGGAAAGGATCTAATAGCTTATGTAATTGGTTTGCTGAAGCACAGATTATGTGCTGGCCTACACTAAATCAAGTTGAAGTACCAGATCCTGCCTTGGTATACTGTAGAAGAAAGTATCCAAAGTCTTAAGGAAATTGGCATGTTAGATTGCATTTATCAGATTAGACACAGAGACCCAAACATGGAGTATCCAAAGGACACACCTTTTACCACCACAGTGAGAAACAAATGTGTGAAGAGAACCCCAACATCCTTGAAGACTGCTGTGAATGTTACTTTATGTAAGTCAGATTTGGCAGTAGGAACTGCCCTAACTGAATTAAGAAACCTAACTATAATGAGGCTGATTGAACCCCATGGTGGTAGGGGCCAAGTGGCAGCACTCAATCACAAAGACAAGGTGGGCCTGGTCACTCTAATGGACAGTGGAATCAAAGCAGTAATAGTCTGACTCCTATGGAGTTATGGTGTTATCCACTTAGTCATGGTGTCCTTAGGAGTGAAATATATGGGAAATCTACTAAATATTTACTTGATCTGTACAAGCAGAAGAATTCTAGGTCAAGCGAATGACAGTCAAACTCAAATCACCAGAATATAGATTCACGGACCCTCAATTCAATTCCCAGACTTGAGTCAGTTTAAAATCCCACAATCCCTTGATGTGCAGGCTGGGTCCTCTTGAGGAAGGATCCCACTACATTGCTAAATACTGATATTTTAATCTTTCTCCCAGACTTCCTCAAAGGGATCAATGGCCTTTTACAAAAGTGACTGTTTATTGGGGAAAAGGAAATAATCTGACTTTATGAGGATTACTGGATACTGAATCAGAACTGACACTAATTCCAGGAAATCCAAAACATCTCTACAGCCCACCAGTCAGAGAGAGTGATGCATGGAAGTTAGGTTATTAACAGAATCTTATGTCAGATTCATCTTAAAGTGTGTCCAGTGGGTCCCTGAACCCATCCTGTAGTGTTTTCCTCACTTTCAAAATGAATAATTGGAATAGATAAACTCAGAAATTGGCAGAACCCCTGCATTGGATGCCTAATAAGTGGAATGAGGGCCATTATGGTACAAAAGCTAAGTGGAAGTCATTAGAATTGCCTTTACCTAGGAAATACTAAACCAAAAGCAATACCACATTCCTGGAGGGATTTCAGAGACTACTGCCACAATTAAGGTCTTTAAGGATGCAGGGGTGGTGATCCACATCCCCATTCAACTTACCTAATTGGCTTGTGCAAAAAAATAGATGGATCTTGGAGAATAACAGTGGATTACTGAAAACTTTAACCAGGTGGTGACTCCAATTACAGCTGTTGTTCCAAATGTGATTTCACTGATTGAGCAAATTAATACATCTCCTGGTATCTGGTATGCAGCTATTGATCTGGCCAATGCCTTTTTTTCAATTCTGATTTCAAAGAAACACCAGAAGCAGTTTGTCTTCAGCTGGCAAGGCCAGCAATACACCATCACTGTTGTACCTCAAGGGTATACCAACTCTCCAGCCCTGTGTTATAGTTTAGTCAGAAAGGAACTTGATCCCCTTTCCCTTCCACAAGACATAACAATGGTCCATTACATTGAAGACATGCTGACTGGACCTAATAACGAAGAAATGTCAATGACTCTAGACTTATTGGTAAAATATTTGCGTGCTATACTGTGGGAAATTAATCAGACAAAAATTCAGGTGCCTTCCACCTCAGTGAAATTTCTAGGGATCCAATGGGGTTGGCCATGTCAAGATATTCTTTCTAAAATGAAGGATAACTTATTGTATCTGGCCCCTCCCACAACTATAAAGGAGGTACAATGACTGGTGTACTTCTTTGGATTTTGGAGGCAAAATATCCCTCATTTGGGTATGCTACTCCTGCCTATTTTTGAGTGACTCAAAAAGTTGCTAGTTTTGAGTGGATCCCAGACCAACAAAAGGCTCTGCAACAGGTTCAGGCTGCCTTGCAAGTTTCTCTGCCACTTGGGTCATATGATCTGGCTGATCCAATGGTGCTTGAAGTGTCAGTGGCAGACAGAGTTTCTGTTTGGAGTCTTTGGAAGGGCCCTATTGGTGAATCACAGCACAGACCCTTAGAACTTTTGATCAGAGACCAGTCATCCTCTGCACGTAACTACTCTCCTTTTGAGAAATGGCTTTTGGCTTGTTACTGGCCTTCAGCAGAGACTGAACACTTAACCATGGGCCACCAAGTCACCATGTGGCCTGAGCTTCCCATCATGAGCTGGGTGTTTTCTGACCCACAGAGCCATAAAGTCTAATGTGCACAGCAGCTCTCCATCATTTAATGGGCCAAAGAAGTGAAGATATTTGTATCTCATGAATGGTCACCAAAGGGTGACCTTGGCAGAGGAGGATTTTAACAATCAAGTGGATAGGATGACACGTTCTATGGAGACCATTTATCCTCTTTCACCAGCCACTCCCATCACTGCCCAATGGGCTCATGAAAAAAGTGGCCACAGTGGAAGGGACTGAGTTTCTGCATGGGCTCTGCAACAAGGACTTCCACTCACCAATGCAGACTTGGCTACAGCCACTGCTGAGTGCCCAATCTGCCAGCAGCAGAGACCTACACAGAGTCCTTGATATGGCATCATTCACTGAGATGATCAGCCAGCAACCTGGTGGCAGATGGATTACATTGGATCACTTCCATAATGGAAAGTGCAGAGTTTTGTTTTTACTGGAATAGACTCTTACTCTGGATACAGATTTGCCTTCCCTGCGTGCAAGGCTTCTGCCAAAACTACCATCTGTGTACTTACAGAATGTCTTATCCACTGTCATATTATCCCATACAGCTTCCCCTCGGATCAAGGGACTCACTTCACAGCAAATGAAGTGTGGTCATGGGCCCATGCTCATGGAATTCTCTGGTCTTACCATGTTCCCCATCATCCTGAAGCTGCTGGCTTGATAGAACGATGGAATGGCCTTCTAAAGACACAATTACGGAGCCAAATAGGTGGCAATACCTTGCAGGGTTGGGATAATGTTCTCCAGTAGGCTGTATATGCTCTAAACCAGCCTCCAGTATATGATTCTGTTTCTCCCATAGCCAGGATTCATGAATCCAGGAATCAAGGGTTGGAAATGGGAGTGTCACTGCTTACTATTACCCTTATGACCCACTTGCAAAATTTTTGCTTCCTGTTCCCACCACCCTGCGATCTGCAGGTCTAGAGGTCTTAATTTCAAAGGGAGGAATGCCCCATCAGGAGATACAATACTGATTCCATTGAACTGGAAGTTAAGAATGCCATCCCACCACTTTGGGCTCCTCATACGTCTGAATCAACAGGCAAAGAAAGGAGTTACTGTGTTGGCTGGTGTGATTCATCCTAATTGCCAACAGGAAATCAGAATGATATTACATAATGGAGGCAAAGAAGAGCATGTCTGGAATACAGGAGATCCCTTAGGACATCTCTTAGTACTACCATGCCCTGTGAAGGAAATGGAAAAACTACTGTAACCCAATTCCGACAAGACTGCTAATGGCCCAGATCTTTCAGGAAGGAAGATTTGTGTCACCCTACCAGACAAAGAACCACAGCCATCTGAGATGCTTGCCGAGGGCAAAGGGAAGACAGAATGGATGGTAGAAGAAGGTAGTTCTAAATACCAGCTATGACCCAGTTGCGGAAATGAGAACTTTAATTACTATGAGTAATCCTTCCTTATATGTATGCTTCAAACATTTTTTGTTTCTTCACTTATAAAATATATGATGTAAATTGGGCTAGTGCATTTTCAGTTGTATGCATGTTAATTTTATCATGTTAGGCATAAGCATGACTTTGTAGTTGTCCTTATTTAGAGATTATGTATGTTTAAGGAGATGTTGACAAGGGGTGGACTGTGATGGTTAAGGTTTTTTTCAGTTTGGCTGGGCCATGGTTCTCAGTGGTTTGACAGTTATGTAATGATGTAGTTTGGCAGCTATATAATGATTCAATTTGACATTTATGTAATTATATAGATATCCTCCATTTTGTTATATAATGTAATCACCTCCATGTGTGATCTGACGTTATCAGCCAATCAATTGCAAAAGGAGTTTCCTTGGGAGTGTGACCTGCATCCAATATATATGGATGTTCTGACAAACCTCATTGGCTTTTGCTTGCTCTGAATCCTGTATCTGGCTCTTCATCATTTGACCTCCAGTTCTTTGAACTTGAGCCAACAACCTGCTGTATTGCTTGCCAATCTTGGGATTCATCAGCTTCCACAGCCCATGAGCCAGAAGCCTGCCATCTGACCTGATGATCTTGTGTTCATCAGCCCCTGCAGTTACATGAGTCAGGAGAAACCCCCAGCTTGACAACTGACCCAGGAACTTGGGACATGCCAAACTGTATAACTGTCTGAGTTATTTTCTTGAAAAAAACTCTCTCTCTGTCTATATATATATATATATATACATATATTCACACATTCATTCATTTATTTATACATTTCACTGGTTTTGCTTCTGTAGAGAACTCAGCCTAAGACATCTATAAAAAGTTGAACTGGCAAAAGTTTTGTGAAAGAAACATTTACAAGAACCACAAAAAACAAACAACAAAAAAAGAGTAGCTGCTAAGGCTGCTTATGTACAACCAAACACCTCATGGGATTTGATTCCTTGGTTTGGAGTTTTAGGATCATAGTTTCATGGGAAATCCCAGTTAAGTGGTCTGATAACGTACTTAGTACTTCTGTTCTACCTCCTAATTTGTTGAGTAGTGCCTGGGGTCTTAAAAGCTTGCAAATGGCCACTCAAGGCACAAAAGTTGGTCTCTATTTCCCTGGAGCAACATAGGAAGAAATAGAGTCAGGAATAGGAGAAAAAAATGAAATGTGTGGCTAATTGCCTCCGTGAACAACTGCCTCCTTTGCCATGAGACCTAAAGAACTAAATGGTACCTGGCTATCATTACTGAACTTTTTGATCAAAGACTTTATAGAAAAATCTGATCAAAAGGGGAAATATTCAGAAAAGAATTTCAAATTCTCATGGACTCCAGACTTTCTGAAGCCATTGAGGCTGGATGAACCCCTGAAACTATTGCTCTGAGACAGTCTTTAAACCTTAAACCAAAAATATCCCCTGAGGTCATCTTAAAACCAAAGAATTGTTTAGCTTAACTAGTAAAGAATGTCTGCCTTGAGCACTGTGCTCCTTTAAGATCTATCCATATGGAATCAGTTTGACAACAACAACTCAAAAGATTAGACAGGAAACTTAGGGGGCAGTGAGTTTATTTTAATGAGGAGGAACAGCTCAGAAAAAGAGGTTGAGAATGGTTCAAAACCAGAAGAATGTAATAAATGTCACTAAACTCTACATGTAGAAACTATTGAATTGGTGTATGTTTTGCTATGCATACTTTCAACAAAAATAAAAAAAATTGAAACAAATAAAGGAATTTCAATCTCTACTGGCAATTCTTAAAGGTTATTAAATAAACTTCTAATCACTTCTCAGGTCCCCTTTTATCTCCTCCAAAATTCTCTCTTATCCTGTCTCTTTGATACTATTCCGTTTCATCACTCCCATGTTCTAAACAAAACAACACCCTCTCTTTCTACTCATTACCTGCCAGTTTCTTGGTATTTACCTGCCTCTGTCTTTTCTCCCACTCAGTTCTTTACTTTGAATGCAGCGTCTTTTCCTAAGTTCTTTTTTTTTCTAGCTCCAATGATATCTCTATCTTTCCTTGTCCACTTGTGCTCACAATGTGTCCGAAGGACCTGCCTGGACCTGGAAGCACCCTCTTGTAGTGTGAGGAGGAGGAGTTCACCTGAAAATGCCAGACCTTTTGGATGGAACACTAAGGAGCAAGACTGTGAATATTCCTAGGTGATATGCTTCATTAAGCCACAAGCATTCCCATGAGACACACACTTACTCTACTGCCTCTTCATACCTCCTACCCATTTTCAGTCACACCTGTATACTGTGAAACAATCAATCCCCAAGCCATACAAATGGGACTTGAAGCCGTTTTTCAAGGATAGTGCTGTTTATCGGCCAATAGGAAAGGCAGAGAACTTTCTGAAGGTTGTTAGATTTTGTCTCTAAACTTATGCTAATTCTCAGATGAGCTAAAAAAATGTTTTCCTGTGAGGGTATATGGAAGTCAGGTAACAGATGTAGTCTCAATGTGTTCAGTGGAATCATGAGCACTTTCTGTGTTTATTCCTCCATCCCTAGAAAATATATTGTAAGTAGGTATGCTTAGTAACTGGAAGAGTCCCCTCATTAAACACTGACTTGTGGAGTGAGGACTATTATGATAGGAAAAGCCAAGAGGAAGCCTCTAGAATGGTCTCCCTTCTGCCAAAAGAGTAAACCAAAAGCAATACCACATACCTAGGGGAACTTCATGGGTCAATGCTGCCCAAAACTGCATGGGTAAAGATTCCTACATATTTACTGAAACAAATCAACATTTTCCAAGCATATAGCATGCAGCTGTTCATCTAGCATAAAGATTATCAGAAACATTTGCCTTCACATGGCAGAAGCAGTGATATACCTTCACGCTCCTATCTCATGGCTATGTCAGCTTCCCTGCTTTTTGTTATAATATAGACCAGAGGGAATCTGAATGTCTTAATATTCTACTGTATATCACATGGTTCATTACATTGATGTATTTTTGCTAATTGGACCTGGTGAGCTAGTATGAAAGAATGTGAAAGGTAAACTCCAAAAATTCGGGAACTTACAACACTGATAAATTTTCTAGAAATCCAGTAATCTGAGATACATTGGAATACCTCTTCTAAAGTGAGAGATACATTGTTGCATTTTTTAATACCCATTAAAAAAAAAAGCCTACACATAACTCTTGATAGGCTTTTTGCATTTTGGAGGCTATATATATGCTATTTAGCCACCTGCTATAATTACTGGACAGCCTCTAAGACTGTCAGTTTGGGAGAAGGGGAAAATGGTAATGAGCAAAAAGTGCTCACAGCAGGTCTAAGCAACCCTTCAAGCTGACTTGTTACTTAGGACTTGTACTTGAACCTACATTTACTGTGTCTATGACTAATGAAGATGTTTTATAGAGACTCTGACAAACCCAAATGAGAGAATCACTGCACCAACACCTTGGGTTTTAGAATAAAGTCATGTCCACTTCTGCTGGAAACTCTTCTCAGTTTAATAAGTAGTTTCTGGCCTCTTTTGACCCTGGGAGAAACTTAATACTTGACCATACATGCCATGTAATTATGTAACTTATACCCCCCACCATTACATTAACTGAGTTTTTCCTGATCTACCAAATAATAAAACTAGATGTTAACAGTAATCTTCAATTATCCATTGAAAATGGCATATATGAGAACAGGCAAAAGTTAATTGCTCAAGTAGGTAAGTAGCAAGATGATTCATTCTGTAAATGTCGACAGCACCCTGTTGATAGTTCTAAACAACATGTAAAAGGCAGTTATGACATCAGAATTTAACACTATGCATATGTTCAAAACCATGGCCTTCTCACCAAGTATGCCACCACTAAGTGTTCAATCTTCCAAGAGCAGAAGCCAAAGCTGAACCTCTGATCTGGCATCTTTTTTCATGGCAACCAGTCAGCCACATAGTGGCAGATTGATAAAGTTATACTCTACCTATAATAAGGGAACAGTTATTTGTCTTCATAGGGAAAGACTCCTACTCTAAGTACAGATTAGCCCTTGCTATCCACAGTGCTACTCCCCCAGCAATAAACTTACAGAGTCCCTTATTCATTACCATGGTAACCCACACAATATTGCCTCTAAAAAGGGATTCCTATCACACCAAGGAAGGTGGAGTACTACACTAGTGTTCATGACATTTACTAATCTTACCACATGACCCAGCATCCAGAAGTATGCTAAAAAGATATATTGTCCTGCTGAGGACTTTTACTTTAGTGGATAATATAAAGTGCTATTTCCCCAAGCCAGAATGTATGAGTCTGGAACAAGTGAATGGAAGGAGTGGCCTCTTTTAGTATTGCTACAAGTGACCCATTAAAGATATTACTGTTTCTTGTTTGCACTACTTAGGATGGGGTGGATTTGAAGGCCTGAAGGACCCCTGGTGGTGCAGTGATTAAGCACTTGGCTACTAACTGAAAGGTCAGTGGTTTGAACCCATCAGCAACTCCACGGGAGAAAAATGTGGCTATCTGCTTCTGTAAAGATTACAGCCTTGGAAACCCTATGAGGCAGTTCTACTCTGTTCTATAGTGTCCCTAGGAGTTGAGTCAACTCAACAGCAATGAGAATGTCCAAGGGAGAAATGATTATGTAAGGAGACTCCTGGATAATGAGGGCTTCTCGTGACAGACCCACAGAAATTTAAAACTACCCCCAAAACCTAAAGCCTGTGAGATCAGATCAGAACCCTATATCAAAAAAGAAAGTACTGGGGCCCTTCAACAGAAGAGGTCAGGTGTACACAAGTCTCCAGAATGGCTGAGTCAGTTCCAGGAAACTCAAGGGCAAGAGTGCATTCTACTGGATTTTGGCGGAAGAGGGAGGAAATAAGGGGAAAGGGGAAAAATCCATAATCTCTGGAGAAAGAAAAGATTCTGACTTGTTTGATATCTGTGTCTGTTGCTATGTCTATTTAACCATTCTAGGACTACCACAATAAAATACCCAAATGCCTCAGGTCCAACAAAAAAAAAAATTACAAGGCATACAAGAACACAGGAAAAAATGGTCCAATTAAAAGAAAACTATGTAAAGCAGAAATTTGTACTATGAAAGCCAAGTTAATGGGAAAAATAGAGAACTTCCAGACAACAATGTTAAATATATTCAAAGAAAGCAAGAATACATGGAGAACAAATTAATGGAGATCAGGAAACAAAATGAAAAACTCAGTAAGGAGATGGAAAACATTAAAAATAACCCAAGAGAAATACTGGAATTGAGGAATAACAACTGAATTGGAAAATGCAAGGAGGAACTTAACAGTAGATTTGAGTAAACACAAGAGAGAATAAGCGAACTAGAAAACATGGTAACTGAACTTACCAAGTCTAAAGAGAAACAAGAGAAAAGAACAAAGAAAAGCAAACATAGCCAAATGAAACTGTGGGGCACAATAAAGAAAACCAACATTAGGATCACAGGAATTCAAAAATAAGATGACAAAATAAAAGGGATATAAAGATTTTTTTAAAGATATAATGGTAGAGAATTTCCCAGACCTGAATAAGGAGTCAAACTATCAAATCCCCGAAGCTAGGTGAACTCCAAGCAGAAGGAATCCAAAGAGGTCTACACCAAGACACATTGTAATAAAACTAAAGGGATCAGAGAGTACTGAAAGTAGCAACAGAAAAGCACAGTTTAACATATAAAGAGTCCCCAGAAAGACTGAGCACTGATTTCTCCTCACAAACCCTGAAGATCAGCAGGAAATGAAATGACATATAGGATATTCCAAAGGAAAAGAAAAGTCAACTAAGAATTATTTACTCAACAAAGTTGTCATTCAAAAATGAAAGTAAAATCAAGACATTCCAAATAACAAAGCTGTGGAAATTTGTTAATACCAGACCTACTTTACAAGATAACTAATGGGAGTTTTTTAGATAGAAAAGAAAGAATACTAGACAGATACTCAAATCTGTACGTGGGAAAGAAACAACAACAAAAGACAGATGTCTAATGAAGGTAACGGTATGGGCAAATATAAGGGCAAATATAAGAATTTCCAAGGGTAAACTTAGTAGTTAAGTTCTACAAGCAATACAGCATCAAATGTGTAAGAAATAAGTACAAACTTAACCTAATGGGCATAGGATATATAATGATGTAATTGGTGTCACAGCAACAGAGACGAGGTACGAAGTACTGAAATAGGAATAGAGTTTTAGTATGTTAATGTTGTATGTTACTTGTTTGTATGTGAAATGTTGGCATCAAGCTAAAATGTTATTGTTAGATGCCGTTGAGTCAGTTCCCACTCATAGTGACCCTATGTACAACATAACGAAGGATGACACAGGAGCCTGATCTTGTGTCATCCTCACAATCATTGCTATGCTTGAGCCCACTATTGCAGCCATTGTGTCCATCCATCTTGTTGAGGTTCGTCCTCTTTTTGGCTGACTCTCTACCAAGCATGATGTCCTTCTCCAGGAACTGGACCCTCCTGATACCAAGTCCAAAGTATGTGAGACAAAGTCTCGCCATCCTTGCTTCTAAGGAGTACTCTGCCTGTAATTCTTCCAAAAAGCAAAGATGTCACTTTGAGGACTAAGGTGCACCTGACCCAAACCATGGTGTTTTCATTCTCCTCATATGCATGTAAAACCTGGACAATGAATTAGGAAGATCAAAGAAGAATTAATGCCTGTGAGTTGTGGTGTTGGTGAAGAATATTAAATATACAATGGACTGCCAAAAGAGTGAACGAATCTATCTTGGAAGAAGTACAGCCAGGATGCTCCTTAGAAGTGAGGGTGATGAGACTTCATCTCAAGTATCTGGACATGTTATCAGGAAGGACCAATCTCTGGAGAAGGACATCATACTTGGTGAAGTCGAGGGTCAGTGAAAAAGAAGAAGACCTTCATCAAGATAAGATTGACACAGTGGCTGCAACAATGGGCTCAAGCATAGCAACAATCGTGGGGAAGGCACAGGATTGGCAGTGTTTCCTTCTGTTGTACATAGGGCATAGAGGAGGGAGCACCTCCAGCACTGCATCCCCTTGTTGAAACATCTCAATTGGTATTCAGTTAATTCCTGGAGTTTTGTTTTTTGCTAATGCCTTCAGTGTAGTTTGGACTTCTTTCTTCAGTACCATCGGTTCCTGATCATAAGCTACCTCTTGAGATGGCTGAACGTCAACCAATTATTTTTGATACAGTGATTCTGTGTGTTCCTTCCATCTTTTTTTGATGCTTCCTGCATTATTTTATATTATCCCTGTAGAATCCTTCAATATTGCAACTCAAGGCGTGAATTTTTTCTTCAGTTCTTTCAGCTTGAGAAATACCGAGAACATTCTTCCCTTTTGGTTTTCTAACTCCAGATCTTTGCACATGTCATTATAATACTTTAGTTTGTCTTCTCGAGCCACCCTTTGAAATCTTCTGTTCAGCATTTTTGTTTCACCATTTCTCCCTTTCGCTTTAGCCACTCTACATTCAAGCGCAAGTTTCAGAGTCTCTTTTGACATCGATTTTTGTCTTTTCTTTCCTTCCTGCCTTTTTTCAATGACCTCTTGCTTTCTTCATGTATGATGTCCTTGATGTCATTCCACAACTCATCTGGTCTTTGTTCATTAGTGTTCATTATGTCAAATCTATTCTTGAGATAGTCTCTAAATTCAGGTGGCGTATACTCAAGGTCATACATTGGTTCTTATAGACTTGTTCTAATTTTCTTCAACTTCAACTTGAACTTGCATATGAGCAATTGATGGTCTGTTCCATAGCTGGCTCCTGGCCTTGTTCTGACTGATGATATGGAGATTTTCCATCATTGCTTTCCACAGATGTGGTCAGTTTGATTCCTGTATATTTCATCTGGCAAGGTCCATATATAGTCACCGTTTATGCTGTAGAAAAAAGGTATTTTCAATGAGGAAGCCACTGATCTTGCAAAATTCTATATTTTGATCTCTGGCATCTTTTCTACCATCAAGACCATATTTTCCAACTACCAACCCTTCTTCTTTGTTTCCAACTTTTGCATTCCAATCGCTGGTAATTATCAATGCATTTTGATTGCATGTTTGATCAATTTCAGGCTACAGAAGTTGGTAAAAATCTTCAATTTCTTCATTTTTGGCCTTAGTGGTTGGTGCATAAGTTTGAGTAATAGTCATATTAACTGGTCTTCCTTGTAGGTGTATGGATATTATCCTAAAACTGACAGCATTACACTTCAGGAAAGATCCTGAAATGTTCTTTTTGATGATGAATGCAATGTCATTCTTCTTAAATTTGTCATTCCTGGTATAGTAGATCACGTGATTGTCTGATTCAAAATGGCCAATACCAGTACATTTCCACTCGCTAATGCCTATTTCATTTTTGACAACTTCCAATTTTCCTAGACTCATACTTCATACATTCCACATTCTGATTATTAATGGATGTTTGCTGTTTCTTCTTATTTTGAGTCATGCCACACCAGCAAATGAAAGTTCCAAAAGCTTGACTGCATCCACATCATTAAGGTTGATTCTACTTTGAGGAGGCAGCTCTTCCCCAGTTGTCTTTTGAGCACCTTCCAACCTGATGGGCTCATCTTCCAGCACCATATCAGACAATGTTCTGCTGCTATTCTTAAGGTTTTCAATGGCTATTTTTTTTTCAGCGGTATACTGCCATGTCCTTCCTAGTCTGTCTTAGTCTGGAAACTCAGCTGAAACCTGTCCGCCACGCGTGACCCTACTGGTATTTGAAATAGCAGTGGTATAGCTTCCAGCATCACAGCAACATACAAGCCACCTCAGTGCGACAAACTGACAGATGAAAGCTAAAATAAGATGGTGCAAGTTGTTTAATATCGTATTTGTGGTAACCCCCCACACACAAATAATTATCAAAATGAATGTACATTCTTCGTTTTAAGTAATTACCTTAAATGCAAATGGTTTAAACTCTCCATTTAAAAGGAAGAGCGTGGCAGAATGGATGAAAAAACATGATCCATCTCTTATGCTGTCTACTAGAGACATAGTTTAGGCTCAAGGACACAAACAGAGTGTAAGTAAAATGATGGAAAATAATATTTTATGCAATTAATAACCAAAAGAGAGCAGGGGTGGCCAATCAAAATATATAAAATAAATACTGAAATATCGAAAGGAGTAATAGACATCGCCACAATAAAAGTTGGAGATTTCAAGACACCACTTTCAGTATTAGACAGAACATCTAAAAAGAAGATAAGTAAGGACATAGAGGACTTAAACACCACCAGAAACCAATTAGACATAATAGACATATACAGAACACTCCACTGAAGATCAGAAAAATACACATTTTTTTTCTCAAGTGCATATGGGTCATTCTCCAGGATAGATTATATGCTAGGCCACAAAACAAGTCTCAACAAATTTAAAAAGAAATTATACAAAATATCTTCTCCAACCACAAAAAAATTAGATATTAATAACAGAAGGAAAAACAGAAAACACATAAATAACACTGCTAAACAATGAATGGATAAAGGGAGAAATTACGATAGAAATAAAATGAAACAACGACAACAATTAAAAAAACACCTTGAGTTAAATGAAAATAAAAACACAACATACCAAAACTTATGGAAAGCAGTGGAAGCGTCCCTCAGAAGGAAATTTATACAACAAATGCCTACATTAAAAAAGAAGAAAGATCTCAAATAAATAATCTAACATTACAATCTGAGGAATTAGAGAAAGAAAGGGAAGAAATGATGAAGTGAAAGAACTGAACAGAAGATTTCAAAGGGCGGCTAGAGAAGACAAAGTATTACAACGATGTGTGCAAAAAGCTGGAGGTAGAAAACCAAAAGGGAAGAATATGCTCAGCATTTCTCAAGTCAAAGGAACTGAAGAAAAAATTCATGCCTCAAGTTGCAACAGTGAAGGAGTCTATGGGGAAAATATTAAATGAGGCAAGATGCATCAAAAGAAGATGGAAGGAATACACAGAGTCATTATATCAAATATAATTGATCCATGTTCAACCATTTCAAGGGGTAGCATATGATCAAGAACCAATCGTACTGAAGGAAGAAGTCCAAGCTGCACTGAAGACATGGGTGAAAAACAAGGCTCCAGGAATTGATGGAATATCAATTGAGATGTTTCAACAAATGGATGCAGTGCTGGAAGTGCTCACTCATCTATGCCAAGAAATTTGGAAGACAGTTACCTGGTCAACTGACTGGAGGAGATCTATATTTATGCCTATTCTCAAGAAAGGTGATCCAACCGAATTTGAAAATTATTGAACAGTATCTTGCAAGAAATAATTTACTGAAGATCATTCAAAAGTGGCTGAAGCAGTATATCAACAGGGAACTGCCATAAATTCAGACCAGATTCAGAATAGAACTTGGAACCAGCAGTATCATTGCTTATGTCAGGTGGATCTTGGCTGAAAGCAGAGAATAGCAGGAAGATGTTTACCTGTGTTTTATTGACTCTGCAAAGACATTCAACTGTGTGGATCATAACAAATTATGGATAACACTGCAAAGAATGGGAATTCTCATGAGGCACATATACATAGATCAAGAGGCAGTTGTTCAGACAGAACAAGGGGATACTGCATGGTTTAAAGTCAGGAAAGGTGTGTGTCAGGGTTGTATCTTTTCACCATACCTATTCAGTTTGTATGCTGAGCAGATAATCCGAGAAGCTGGACTATATGAAGAAGAACGGGGCATCAGGATTGGAGGAAGACTCATTAACAACCTGTGAGATGACACAACCTTGCTTGCTGAAAGTGAAGAGGACTTGAAGCACTTACTGATGAAGATCAAAGACCACAGCCTTCAGTATGGATTACACCTCAACATAATGAAAACAAAAATCCTCACAACTGGACCAATAAGCTACATCATCATAAAGAGAGAAAGGATTGAAGTTGTCAAGGATTTCGTTTTACTTGGATCCCAGTCAACACCCATGGAAGCAGCAGTAAAGAAATCAAAAGATGCATTGCATTGGATAAATCTGCTGCAAAAGACCTCTTTAAAGTGTTGAAAAGCAAAGATGTCACCTTGAAGACTAAGGTGCACCTGTCCCACACCATGGTATTTTTATTCACTCATATGCATATGAAAGCTGGACAATGAATAAGGAAGACCGAAGAAGAATTGATACTTTTGAATTGTGGTGTTGGTGAAGAATATTGAATACCATGGCTGCCAAAAGAAAGAACTAATCTGTCTTGGAAGAAGAACAACCAGAATGCTTAGAAGCAAGGATGGAGGGACTATGCTTCACATACTTTGAACATGTTATTAGGAAGGATCAGTCCCTGGAGAAGGACATCATGCTTGGTAAAGTACAGGGTCAGCGAAAAAGAGGAAGACCCTCAGCGAGATGGATTGACACAGTGGCTGCAACAATGGGCTCAAGCATAACAACAATTCTGAGCATAGCGCAGGACTGGGCAGTGTTTCATTCTGTAGTACATAGGGTCACTATGAGTTGGAATCAACTAGATGGCACCTAACAACAGCAACAACAACGGAGAAAGAACAAACTAAACTTAAAACTACTAGAAGAAGGGAGTAAAGATCAGAGCAGAAATAAATGACATCAAAACCAGAAAAACAGTAGAGAGAATCAACAAAACCAGAAGTTGACTCTTTGAAAAGGTGAAAGAAATTGACAAAATTTAGCTAGACTGACATAGAAAAAAGAGAAAAAATGCAAATAATCAAAATGAGAAATAAAATGGAGACATTACAACTGAACCAATAGAAATAAAAATAATGATGACTGAATCCTATAAACAACAGAACACCAACAAATGGGATAAACTAGAAGCAACAGACAAATTCTTAGAAGCACACAACCTACCTAGATTGTCTCAAGTGGAAATAGCAAATCTCAATAGATTCATAACAAGTGAAGAGAAAATCAGTTATAAAAAATTAAATTTAAAAAATAAAAAAACCTCCCAATAACAACAACAAAAATTTCTGGATAAGATGGCTTCACTGGGAAATTCTACCAAACACTTGAGGAGAATTGACACCAATCCTGTTCAAACTCTTCCAAAAGATAGAGAAGAAAGAATAATCACTAACTAATTCTATAAAGCCAATATTACCTTGATAAGAAACCAGACAAAGACACCACAAGAAAAAAACCTACAGACCAATATCCCTTATGAACATAGGTGCAAAAATCATCAACAAAATATTAGAGAACAGAATCCAAAAGCATTTTAAAGGGGTCATACACTATGACTAAGTGAGATTGATTCCAGGAATACAGAGATGGTTCAACATTAGAAAATCAATCAATGTAATATGCCATATTAATAGAACAAAGGAATATCACCTCTATTGATGCAGAAAAGACCTTTGATAAAATCCCACACCCTTTCTTGATAAAGATCTTCAACAAAATAAGAACAGAAGGGAAGTTCTCTGACATGATTAAGGGGATTTATGGAAAACCAACAGGCAATACTATACTTAATGGAGAAAGATTGAGAGTTTTCCCTTGAAATCAGGAACAAGACAAAGATGCCTGCTCTCATCACTCCTATTCAATATTGTACTAGAAGTCCTAGTCAGAGCAATAAGACAAAAGAAAGAAATAAAAGGCATTCAAATTGGAAAAAAAAAGCAAAATTATCTCTATCTGTGGACGGCATGATCCTATATATAGAAAACCCCAAAAAAACACAAGAAAGCTTCTAGAGCTCATAGAGGAATTTAATAAAGTTTCAGGAAAGATATCAACAAACAAAAATCAGTAGGGTTTCTATAGACTATTAATAAGAAGTCTGAAATCTAAATTAGGAAAACAATTCCATTTATAAAAGCATCTAAAAGAATAAAACACATAGAATAAATATAACCAGGAATGTGAAAGACTTATTCAATGAAAATTATAAAACACTGCTGAAAGAAATTAAAGAAAACCTAAATAAATGGAAAGACATTCCGTGTTCATGAATTGGACGGTATAATATTGTTAATAGTATGTTAAGTATGTTAATAGTACGCAAAGTGAACTACAGATTCAACACAATCCCAACTAATATTCCAACAGCCTTCTTTACAAAATTGGAAAAAACAATCCTCAAAGGCAATGGAATGGCAAGATGCCCCGAAAAGTTAAAAAGCAATGTTGAAACAGAAGAACAAAGTAGGAGGACTCACACTTCCTGATCTCAAACATATTATACAATTACAGTAATCAAAATAGCTCGTTAGTGGCATAATAGTAGACACACAGACCAATGGAATAAAATTTAGAATCCAGAAATCCATACATTTGATTTTTGACAAGAGTGTTAAATCCATTCAATGGTGAAAGAAGTGTCTGTTTAGTAAATGATTTTAGGAAAATTGGATTTCCACATGCAGAAAAATGAAACAGGATCCAACACTTCACACCATGCACAAAAACAAATTAAAAATGGATTAAGGATGTGAATGTGGGAAAAAAGCCATAAAATTCTTAAAAGAAAATACAGAGGCAAGGCTGTTGGCCAGAGCTTATAACAATGGATTATGGGATACAATAACAAAAGCACAAACAGCAAAATACAAAATAAATAAATGAGACCTCAAAAGAATTAAACACTCTTGTTCATCAAAATACTTTACCAAAAAAGTAAAAAAATAGATACTAATTGGGAGAATATCTTCAGAATCCATATAATCTGTAAGAATTTAATAACCAAAATATACAAAACTTCATCAACTAAACAAAACAAACAAATAAAGATAAAATAGCCCAATCAT
Source organism: Trichechus manatus latirostris (assembly GCF_000243295.1). Classification (NCBI taxonomy): domain Eukaryota; kingdom Metazoa; phylum Chordata; class Mammalia; order Sirenia; family Trichechidae; genus Trichechus; species Trichechus manatus. Next base: position 15,794,403 of record NW_004443956.1, on the reverse strand, counting down.
AAAATGCACAAAGGACTTAAAAAGACATTTCACCAAAGAGAACATTCAGGTGGCCACAAAACACAAGAAAAGATGCTCAGTGTCATTAGCCATCGGAAAGATGCAAACCAAAACCACAAAGAGATACAATTTCACCACCATGAGGATGGCTGGAGAATGCATAACAGAATTTTGCAAGACCAATGATTTAATCATTGTAAATACCTTTTTTCAACAACATAAACAGCGATTATACAAGAGAACCTCACTGGATGGAATACACAGGAATCAAATCGACTACATCTGCGGAAAGAGACAACGGAGAAGCTCAATATCATCAGTCAGGACAAGGCCAGTGGCCAGCTTCAGAGCAGATCATCAATTGCTCACATGCAAGTTTAAGCTGAAGCTAAAGAAAATTAAAAGAAGCCCATGAGAGCCAAAGTACAATCTTGTGTTTATCCTGAAATTAATATAAGAACTACCATATGACCCAGCAATTCCACTGCTAGGAATATACCCAATGGCCTTGAAAGCAGCGACACGAAAAGACATATGTGCACCAATGTTCATTGCAGAACTATTCACAATAGTCAAAAGGTGGAAACAACCTAAATGCCCATTGACAGATGAATGGATAAATATAATGTGGTACATACATACAATGGAATACTACTCACCAGAAAGAGAAATGAAGTCCTGATACCTGCTACAATATAGATGGAGCTTGAGGACATTACGACAAGTGAAATAAGTCAATTACAAAATGACAAATATTGTATTACCTCACTTATATAAAAAAGAAGGACAGGCAAATGTATAGAGACCAAAATTAATTTGTGGTTACCAGGGGCAGGAAAGAGGGGAAAAAGAGGAGTTATTGCTTACGGAGCACTGAGTTTCTGTTCATGGTGATGGAAAAGCTCATTGATTAAGGGTAGTTGTTGCACTACTGTGATTGATGTCACAAAATTGTACACCTGTTTTAAGCTGAATTGGCAAATGTTGTGTAATGTATATTTTTCTACCAAAAAAGAGAGAGAGAGTAGCTGCTTAGGCTGCTTATTTCCAAACACCATTTGAGTGTGGCATGTGTTTCCCGTTAGAATTGTAACTGATACACTTTCAGACCAGATTCTCAAGCAAAACTTCAAGTAATTAGAAATCAGCAACAAACATAGACATAAAAGGGGATGTGCTTAAATAACTCATGAGTTGATAAGTTATTCACACAGGAAACCATGAAATATTTAGAACTGAATGACAAGGAGAGTGCCATATCATAACAATCTAAAGCAGGACAAAAAGGGAAATCTGTGTGTTAATAAAAGAGAGAGAGACTGAAAATGAATGTTTCAAGAATATAAAAACTTATCAGAGAGGAGCCGGGGCCAAGATGGCAGAGTAGTCAGACGCTTCCAGTTGTTCCTCTTACAAACAAGACCCAAAAAAACAAGTGAGTTGATTATATATGGCAATCTGGGAGTCCTGAACATCAAAGGCAGAGTTGAGGAACTGGACTGAGTGGCAGGGGGAGGGAGAGACAGTTTGGAAGCAGTGAGGAGTCGCCAGACCTGACCAGACAAGAGCCTGAACCCTTCAGGCCTGATCAGCTCGAGGGTGAGTGGTGAGGCAGGTAAGTATCAGCGCTCGGGAGGCATATTCTGCACAGGGAGAGTCCAAGCTGCTGAGAGTCTACTTGGCCAAGCAGAACCAGTGAGAAGCAACCCTCCATCATGGAAAGATAAGTATTTGTGTCTGGCCTACCACGCAGATCAAAAACACCCCTCTTACGGGAAAACCTCTCTTCCATTTACCTCCCTGCTCCCTGCTCTGCACTGGGTACCAGACAGTCTTCAGCAATTGCCGAGTCCCCTGGGCCAGAAGTAGGACCCATCACATGCCCAGAGCCATTCTCCCTGCCTTGGAGAGTGAACAAATTAACAAAAAGAGGAAAAAATAAATTGCCGGCTCCCCTAAGCCAAGAACCCAGGGTAGGCACAGCTCCTTTGCCTAGGCATGAACATAAGGGATCCACAGACTTTGAGTGCCTTTCCCCCTGCATAGACTTGTGTGGGACTATCTCAACAGTGTAGGCCCTCATTACCACAGTACAACAGGGTATATACGTGAAGTCTAACTTCAACTGTTTCAGACGTGAAGTGGCAGGTTTGTGACATTTGACACTGCTCTGCCCACTAAGCAGGGTCTTCACCAACCCATATCAGGGGCCTGAGGACTGGCGGCTCCACCCATGCCACCTAGCCACCTGTGACAGGGGCCCATGAATAAGAGATGCCCCCCAGTCCTTGCAGCCAATAGCATCAGCAGAACACACAATAGAGGAAATTAAAAAGATTAGAGAAGAGCATAAAGACAAATTTAACAGGCTACAAGAATCCGAAGAGAGACAGCAAACAGAAATCCAGAAAGATTAACAATAAAATTTCAGAATTAGACAACTCAATAGAAAGTCATAAGAGCAGAATTGAGGCAACGGAAGTCAGAATGAGTGAGATTGAAGATAAAGCACTTGACACCAACTTATTTGAAGAAAAATCAGATAAAAGGATTAAAAAAATGAAGAAACCCTAAGAATTATGTGAGACCATATCAAGAGGAATAATCAACAAGTGATTGGAGTACCAGAACTTGGGGGATAACAGAAAATACTGAGAGAATTGTTTAAGATTTGATGGCAGAAAACTTCCCTGATATCGTGAAAGATGACAAGATATCTATCCAAAATGCCCATCAAATCCCACATAAGGTAGATCCCAAAAGAAAGTCACCAAAACATATTATAATCAAACTTGCCAAAACCAAAGTTAGAGAAAGAATTTTAAGAGTGGCTAGGGATAAACGAAAAGTCATCTACAAAGGAGAGTCAGTAAGAATAAGCTTGGACTACTCAGCAGAAACCATGCAGGCAATAAGGTAATGGGATGACATATATAACGCCTTGAAGGAAAAAAACTGCCAGCCAAGAATTATATATCCAGAAAAACTGTCTCTCAAATATGATGGTGAAATTAGGGCATTTCCAGATACACAAAAGTTTAGGGACTTTGCAAAAGCCAAACCAAAATTACAAGAAATACTAAAAGGAGTCCTCTGGTTAGAAAATGAGTAACATCAGATAACAAAACAAGACTAGAACACAGGACAAAGCAACTGGATATCAACCCAGATAAGGAAGTCACAAACGTAAATCAAAGCTGAAACACTGAAAATAGGGAAACAAATGTCAATATGTAAAAGATGACAACATTAAAACAAAAAAGAGGGAATTAAAAAATGTAGACATAGATTTTCCATATGGAGAGGAAGTCAAGGTGATATAAAGAAATAAAAGACTGGTATAAACTTAGAAAAATAAGGGTAAATATTCAGGTAACCACAAAGGAAACTAACAATCATACAAGTCAAAAAAAAAAAAAAACCTAGAAAAATATAACGACTCAGCAAACACAAAATCAACAACAATGAAAAAGATGAAAAGAACACACATAAAGAAAAACGACTCAGCACAGAAAATTCAGTGGAACAAAGAAACTGTGAACAACATACAGAAAAAGACATCAAAATGACAGCACTAAACTTATACCTATCAATAATTACCTTGAATGTAAATGGGCTAAATCCACCAATAAAGAGACAGAGAGTGGCAGATTGGATAAAAAACATGATCTATCTATATGCTGCCTACAAGAGACACACCTTAGACTTAAAGACACAAACAAACTAAAACTCAAAGGAT
>NW_004443956.1:15743742-15788383 GCF_000243295.1 Trichechus manatus latirostris | reverse complement strand
ACCTATGAGCAGCTGATATTTGACAAAGGCCCAAAGTCCATTAATTGGGGAAAAGACAGTCTCTTTAACAAATGGTGCTGGCATAACTGGATACCCATCTGCAAAAAAATGAAACAAGACCCATACCTCACACCATGCACAAAAACTAACTCAAAATGGATCAAAGACTTAAAAGTAAAATCAAAAACGATAAAAATCATGGAAGAAAAAATAGGGACAACACTAGGAGCTCTAATACATGGCATAAACGTAACAGGAACCATAAGTAACAATGCACAAGCACCAGAAGACAGACTAGACAAATGGGAGTTCCTAAAAATCAAACACTTATGCTCATCAAAAGACTTCACCAAAAGAGTCAAAGGACAACCTACAGACTGGGAAAAATTTTTTGGCTACAACAAATCTGATCAGCGTCTAATTTCTAAAATCTACAAGATATTGCAAAACCTCAACAACAAACAGACAAATAACCCAATTAAAAAATGGTCAAAGGATATGAACAGACACTTCGCTAAAGAAGATATTGAGGTGGCTAACAGACACATGAAGAAATGCTCACGATCATTAGCTATTAGAGAAATGCAGATCAAAACTACAATGAGATATCATCTCATCCCAACAAGGCTAGCATTAATACAAAAAACACAAAATAATAAATGCTGAAGAGGTTGTGGAAAGACTGGAACACTTAAACACTGTTGATGGGAATGTTAAATGGTACAACCACTTTGGAAATTGATTTGGCACTTCCTTAAAAGCTAGAAATAGAAGTACCGTAAGGTCCTGCTATCCTGCTCGTTGGAATATATCCTAGAGAAATAAGAGCTGTCACACGAATAGATATATGCATACCCATGTCCATTGCAGCACTGCTGACAATAGCCAAAAGATGGAAACAACCTAGGTGCCCATCAACATACGAATGGATAAACAAATTATGGTATATCCACACAATGGAATACTACCCAATGATAAAGAACAACGACGAAACCATGAAACATCTTATAACATAGAGGAAGCTGGAGGTCATTATGGTGATTTAATTTAGTCAGTCACAGAAGGACAAATACTGTATAAGACCACTATTAGAAGAACTCAAGAAAAGGTTTAAACACAGAAGAAAACATTCTTTGATGTTTATGAGGGTGAGGGTTATTTACTAACTACATAGTAGATAAGAATTATCTTAGGTGAAGGGAAGGACTGCACACACTACAGGGGAAGTCAGTACAACTGGACTAAACCAAAGCTAAGAAGTTTCCTGAATACAATCAAATGCTTTGAGGGACAGAGTAGCAGGGGTAGGAGTCTGGGGACCATGCTTTCAGGGGACATTTAGGTCAATTGGCATAACAAAGCTTATTAAGAAAGTGTTCTGCACCCTACTTTGGTGAGTGGCGTCTGGGGTCTTATAAGCTTGCAAGCGGCCATCTAAGATGCATCAATTGATCCCAACCACCAGGAGTAAAGGAGAATGAAGGATACGAAAGACACAAGGAAAGTATTAGCCCAAGAGACAGAAAGGGCCACATAAACAAAAGACTTCATCAGCCTGAGACCAGAAGAACCAGATGGTGCCACCAATGACTGCCCTGACAGAGAACACAACAGAGAGTCCCTAATGGATCAGGAGAAAGGTGGGGTGCAGAACTCAAATTCTAGTAAGAAGACCAGACTTAATGGTCTGGCTGAGATTGGAGGAGCCCCCAAAAGCATGGCCCCTGGATTCTCTACCAGCCCAGAACTAAAACAATTTCTGAGGCCTACTCTTCAGACAGGGATTGAACTGAACTGTGGGACATAAAGTGACACTCTTGAGGAGTGTGTCTCTTAGCTCAAGTAGATACAAGAAACTAAACAGGCAGCTTCTGTCTGGAGCTGAGATGGGAAGGCAGAGAGAGTTAGGAGCTGGTTGAATGGACATGGAGAATCCGGTGGAAAGGAGTGTGCTGTCACAGCATGGGGAGAGCACTTAGGGTCACATAACAATGTATTATAAATTTTTTATGGGAAAATTAAAAAAAAAATCTATCAGAATAAGTTTTAAAAAACAGGATGGACATAATAGATAATAAATTAATAAAATGAAAAAAAGAAAGTAACAAGTTTCAACAAAACTAAAATCTGCTTCTTTGGAATCTCTAGCAAGAAAGATCAAGAATGGAACAAAAAAGCAGTGCCAGGAATAAAAGAGTGGAAATAACTAGAAATAGAGTAGGGATTTTTTTTTAATTCAGATAATACTATGAATAATTTCATGCCAATACATTTGAAGCCTAGAAGAAAAGAAAATTTTCCAAAATATATGTAAATTTACACAATGAAGTAAAAACATTGAACCTGTAACCATTCAGATAACTGAGGGTTTATATGTACTTTGACTACGAAATCAAAGATACCAGGCCCAAGCAAATTAACAGGCAAATTTTGCCAATCCTGCAAGAAACAAACACTACTCCCTAATATAAAAAACCTTACTGGATGAAAAAGAAAGGAGGTCTCTAACACACTTTATGATGCTATTATATGCATGATGCTGAAACTTGTTGAGTATAGTAAAGTAAATAAAATGAAAGCCAAATTTTACTAATGGTTCATATCATAAAATCTATTAATTTAATATAACTCATAACACAAATGACAATCTTGACATATGTAGAAAAACAATTCCATAAAATTGAAAATTCAGCTAGATGGTGCCCGGCTACCACCATTGAATGCTCTGACCCAGATCACAACAGAGGGTTCTGGACAGAGCTGGAGAAGGATATAGAACAAAATTCTGACTCACAAAAAAAGACCAGATTTACTGGCCTAAAGAAGACTGGAGAAACCCCAAGAGTATGGCCCCCAGACACCCTTTTAGCTCAGTGGCGAAATCACTTCCAAGGTTCACCGTTCAGCCGGGGAGTGGACAGCCCCATAAAACCAAATGGGACTAATGAGGCACAGCAGTCCAGGGACAAGGACTAGAAGGCAGAAGGTGACAGGAAAGCTGGTGATGGGGAACCCAAGGTTGAGTAAGGATAGTGTTGATGTGTTGGGAGTTTGTTAACCATTGTTATAGGGCAACACGTGTACTAACTGTTTAATGAGAAACTATTTTGTTCTGTAAACCTTCATCTAAAGTGAGAATAGCAGCACAATTGAAAGAGTGTGGTCGATGTCACTGAACTGTGCATGTAGAAATTTTTGAAATGGTGTATCTTTGGCTATGTATATTTTCACCAAAAAAAAAAAAAAAGATCGAGAAGGGAGAGTGTTGATATGTCGTGGGGTTGTCAACCAATGTCATAAAACAATATGTGTACTACTGTTTAAGGAGAAACTATTTGTTCTGTAAACCTTCACCTGAAGTACAATAAAAAAAATTCAAAAAAAAATTAAAATTCATTCATGATAAAACCTTTGTAAAGAAAGATTCAAAGATAATTTTAATAACTTGGTGGAAGCTATCAAAAACTTGCAGCAAACATCATAAATGCTGGTGAAACTTTAGGAGGATTAGCATTAAACACAAAAGAAGGATACTCATAACCGCTACTCTCAATCAATGTCATAATACAAGAGCAAAGGTGTTACAATTATTTAAATTTAAAATCTCAGCGTGTGAGAAATGTATTGTTCTTAATTATTTCTAAACCTTCCCTAAAGAAGATTGTATTTTTATGCCTCAACAGTACCAGACATTGCTATGTGACTTGTTTTGGGCAATGATATATTTGGGGAAAATGACGCATACCACTTTTGAGCAGAAGTTTTGGCACCATCCCATGATTCTGCCACTGTTATTTTCCATCTGACAAAAAGGCCACAAAAGCAACTGGCATTTCATCCTGGCTTCCAAAATAAAGGAGACACACATAGCAGAGACACAGATCCACAGCCAATCTGCAGCTATCATGCAATAGGAACAAAAATATGTACTTAAAAGTTCAGGGCTACTGTAGCAAAAATTTTAGAATAAGTGGCTTTAGCTTTGGATTTGGGTGGTGGGACGTAAGGACACTATTACTGGAGATTGGAAAAATGGCAACCTAATTATGAAATGGTGAAACACTGGTAAAGCTTTAACCTGCAATGATTTGCAAGGTAGATAATGTACCTATTGAAGTTGTGGCTTTAGGCAAAAAGGTTGGGAATGGAGCATTACTAGCATATCTTGTTTGCTATTGACTGAATTAGACAATGTACTACATGGGAAAAATATAAGCTCAGAAGGAATTTTCCCAAGCAGTTTTAACAAAATTCAACTCTTCCTCATATCCAATCAGTAAAAGAAAAACTTGAAAAATGACAAGTGGCAATTAAAACTCTACCTTCATGGCAAAAACAAATTAAGATCATGGATGTTACACATTTCATTATAACTTCTGAAACCTTTATTTAGTTTTACTTAAAAAATAATAGGAGAGAGAGAAAATACTATGAAAAAGAGACTAAAGTCATGGCTCTCCCACTCAGAAGCCTGATAAGTTTAGGCTGCTTTTAATTAAGTCTAAGGAAGATGTCACTAAAAGAATTGTGGTTAATTTTTAAACAGTAAACACAATGAAATGGACTGGAATGATGTAGATAAAAGGCCAAATACGTTTTTCAGTTGTACAGCTAAAAGAGTCACCAACCTGGATTCAAAGAGACTGACTCAGTAAAAATAGGTATTTTAGAGATATTAACAGCAAAAATCTCCACAATATGAGTTTTCTGAGGTGAGGGCAGTACAACAGCTAAACAAGTGGTGGTTTCTGGAAAAAGCATTAACTAAAATAAAACAAAAAAACTTCAGTTTCAGTTTCAATTTTGCCTCAGACCCACTGTATAAAAGTTTTGTAGTCCAGCAGACGTGGGCTTGAAGTTTTGACAAATTACTTATTTACACAATAATGCAGGGCAGAAATCAATATGCCCATTTTATGGACACAAGACACCAAGACTCACAGGGATAAAATTAGAAGCCAATTTCGCTTGGTTGCTAACCGAAAGGTGGGTTAGAACCCACAAACCGCAGGATAAAGATTACCACCTAGGAAACCCTATGGGTCACTATGAGTCAGAATCACTCGAGCGCAGTGTTTATAGACACATAGGGCACTTAAAACAGAAAATTTTGTATTGGGTTTTAACTCATGCGAACTCATAACCCAACTAATGTGTAAATAAGGGATACACTCACACTGGTTCAGAGGAATGAGATTAGCATTCGAGAAATAAATGCTTTATAGAAATAATCCTAAATAAATAGCGAGGAGAACTAAATGCCAGCTCTAAATCTGGCACTATCTAGTTTTGTGATTAAGAGCCCATAATTAAACTTTTGTTGGCTTCAAAGTTTTATCTGTAAAATGGAAATAAAATATGTATTTAAATTACTTTATTGAGTTATTGAACACATAAAATGAAAAGTTGTGAATATATTTTAAATAATAAAAATAACGCTACATAAAGCACCAAAAAGAGTGTCTCACTAGTACCTGTTGTCATCGAGTTCCTTCGGACTCATAGGACAGAGTAGAACAGCCCCATAGGGTTTCCTAGGAGTGGCTGGTGGATTCGAACTGTCAACCAGGGCCCCTCAACTAGCCAACAACCAGATAAAAATATGCTCAACTTCATTAACATATTTTAAAGCAAATAATGCATGCCTTCTACATTTGTATGCCAACCGTTCCTCCCCCACGCCCCAGGCATTTTTGTTAGCACGCTATGCTAACTTTTTTTTTTTTTTTTACCCAAACCCGTTGCCATCCAGTTGATTCACAACGACCCTATAGGACAGAGTAGAATTACCCCATATGCTTCCAAGGAGCAGCTGGTGGATTCAAACTGCCGACCTTTTGGTTAGCAGCCAAGCTGTTAACCACTGAGCCAACAGGGCTCCATTTTACAGCAACATGTAGAAAAAAAAAATGGCATAGCGGTGCTTCCAAAAATATCTCGCGGGGGGAGGGTGCAGTTGGCAAACAAACATAGAAGATGCGTGTTATTTGCATAAAAATATGATAGTCAAAAAATTCAATAGCACCACAGTCCTGCTAGAATGACTAAAATGAAAAATACTGAAAATTTCAAGTGTTGGTTAAGAATGTAAAACAAACAAAGCTCTCGTATGTTGTTGGTTACTGTGTAAATTATTACAACTACTTTGGAAAACTGACTTTAAAAAGAAACATATGCATACCTCGTGCTTGTGTGCCGTAGAGCTGATTCCAACTCATAGCGACCCTATACGCGGAGTAGAGCTGCCTCATAGGGTTTCCAGGCTGTAATCTTTATGGGAGCAGATTGCCAGGTCTTTTCTCCCACAGATCGGCTGGTGGGTTTGAACCACAGACCTTTTGGTTAGCAGCCGAGTCCTTGATCGTTGTGCCAGTGGAGCTCCTTACCCATGTCTTATGACCCAGAAATCCCGCCCCTAAGTCTATACCCAACAGAAATGTATCCACGTGTTCATCCAAAGACAGGTAGGAGGATGGCCATAGCAGCATCAGGTATAATAGTCCCAACTGGAAGTTACCCAAATGCCTGTCAGCTGTAGAATGTATAAATAAACTATGCTATTTTCACACAGTGGAATACTATTCAAATATAGTGAGGTAAAGCAACGAGAATATTGAATCTTCAGGTACATGTAGTAAAATGGTTGAATGTCACAAACATAATGCTGAGCAAAAATCTCCAAACACAAAAGAGAATATATGATACGATGGCATTTATATGCATTGTAAACACAGCAGTTACCTTTGAAGAAGATAGTTTATGGAAGGTTGCTTAAGTGGCCTTTCTGGGAAGCCAGAAATGTCTGCTTCTTCATGTGAGTGCTGATCAAATGTGTGGTTGTGTTTATTTGTGAAACTTTTATCAAGCTGTGCAAGTGATGTTGTGTTCTCATTGTTTGCTCCCTGAATACATGATTTAGATGCATCTCATAAATGGCTTTTTAATTTAGATCACTTAATTAAGGCGGTATCTGTACAGTTCTCTGGTGTAAAATTTATTCTTTTTCTTAATAATATTTTCTGGGGAGGTATGGAGACTATGCAAATACCCCTTTCCTCAGGTAACTTTCACCACTAGTTATAGCATCCATTGATTTTTCATCTGAATCTGAAAACTGTGGTTTTCTAACCATGATTGTTTTATAATTCTCCATTCCATTTACATTTGTTACTTGGCATTCTACTCTAAGGAAAGTCTTATTTTCTCCATATTTATTTATTTGTTTATTAACTCATATCTGTACAGACTTATTCATACCTATTTTATGCATAGGGTTATAATCTGTTACTATCTTCATTTTCTTGATCATATTCTGTGCCCATTCCAAAGAAAGGTGATCCAATAGAATGTGGAAATTACCTAACAACATTATTAATATACCCACCAAATAAAATTCTGCTGAAGATCGTTCAAAAGCGATTGCAGCAGTATGTCGACAGGGAACTGCCAGAAATTCAAGCCAAATTCAAAAGAAGACGTGAAATGAGGGATATCATTGCTGATGTCAGATGAATCTTGGCTAAAATCAGAGAACACCAGAAAGATATTTACCTGTGTTTTATTGACTATGCAAAGACATTCAACTATGTGGATCATAAAAAATTATGATAACATTGCCAAAATGTGAATTGCCAAACACTTCAATGGACTCATGAGGAACCTGTTACATAAACCAAGAGGCAATCATTCAAACAGAACAAGGGGATACTGCATGGTTTAAAGTCAGGAAAGGTGCACCTCGGGATTGTATCCTTTCACCATACCTATTCAATCTGCATGCTGAGCAAATAATCTGAGAAGCTGGACTGTATGAAGAAGAACGGGGCATCATGACTGGAGGAAGATTCATTAACGATCTGCAATATACAGATGACACAACCCTGCTTGCTGTAGGTGAAGAAGACTTGAAGCACTTACTGATAAATATTAAAGACTATATCCTTCAATATGGATTACACTTCAACATAAAGAAAACAAAAATCCTCACAACTGGACCAATAAGTAACATTATGATAAACGGAGAAAATGTTGACGTTGTTCAGGATTTCATTTTACTTGGATCTGCAATCAATACCCATGGAAGCAGCAGTCAAGAAATGATGTATTGCACTGGGCAAAATCTGGGGCAAAAGACCTTTTTAAAGTTTTAAAAAAGCAAAGATGTCACTTTAAGGACTAAGGTGTGCCTCGCCCAAGCAAGGGTATTTTCAATTGCCTCCTATGCGTGTGAAAGCTGTACAATGAATAAGGAAGACCGAAGAATTGATGCCTTTGAATTATGGTGTTGACAAAGAATATTGAATATACCATGGACTGCCAGAAGAATGAACAAACCTGTCTTGGAAGAAGTACAACCAGAATGCTCCTTAGAAGGGAGGATGGCGAGACTTCATTTCATGTACTTTGTACATGTTATCAGGAGGGACCAGTCCCTGGAGAAGGACATCATGCTCAGTAAAGTAGAGGGTCGGCGATAAAGAGGAAGACCCTCAATGAGATGGATTGACGCAGAGGCTGCAACAATGGGCTCAAGCATAACAATGATTGTGAGGATGGCTCAGGACTGGGCAGTGTTTAATTCTGTTATACATAGGGTCAGTATCAGTTAGAACTGATTCGATGGCGCCTAACAACAGCAACATCTTCATTTTCTCAATCATATTTTCCAGGTGTGATGACTGGGAGTCCTTTAGGGTTAGCTTCTGTGTCCATTCTGGGTTCTCTCCTTATCCTGAGCTGCCAGTCAGTTCGCCATCACATCCTTTCCTGCCCTCCACACACAGCCCACCCTCCTCACTTAGAATGGCAGTGCTAACTTCTCCCCAACATACATCACTATCTCACCCAGGTATCATTCATTTGACCCCTGCAGTAACCCTGTAGTATAATAACGTTAATCCAGAACATACCTAGACCAAAATGTGATGTAACTTGCCCAAGTTCACACAGATAAAACATGGCAGGACCTGGACTAAACTCTAGAATAAACTTTAAAAAGACTAAGTGCACAAATGCTGGATTATTTATTGGGTTTTGGCACAATAAAATGTTCCTGTTTCAGCTTTTACTTTTCCCTGCTCCAGTCCTTGGAATCAGCCATTTCTCCAATGAACACTGGTTCTTTTTAGTGGAGACTGGTATTCAGAAACTAAGATTTGGGCAGGAGGTATGCTCATGGTAGGTAGGTTTTGCTGCTCTCAGGTCCTCTCAGGAGTCACAACAGTACTTTCAATTCTAGTCTGATATCACAGGGTTCATTCTCATTTCCTTCCTTTCCGCATTTCTAACTACCTTCTCTGACAGTGAGAACCCTGGCTCCCATTGTCCTCGGTATCTTTACTTGTCAAATCCACATCTCCCGTACATCACCACCTCCTGTCAGCCTCACCGCGCGCCTAAGCCTGAGTCCTCTTGGCCCACTGTGGGCTCCAAGCCCCCTCACTGGGATGTAGAAAATGGTAGTGGGGGAAGGGGAGACAGAACTAGGAGATTTTAAAATGACAAACAAAATCTTCCACGTCTCCCCACAAAAAGACAGAAGTTGAAATTAAGAAGGGGCCTGAGTTTGAAGAAATGAGATGCTCAGGGCCCCTTGGCCATGTGCCTGGTCTGGGGCACTTCCCCAGTGAAGGCAATTCTGCAGCTCAGAACTTTGTTCTGAGTTTATCCACAGAAGTAAATATTACTGTGCTGTTCATCCTCATCTAAAATAAGCATCTGATTACTTTAAAAATTCTGGAGGATTTGCATCCCTTGTCATTGAGACTTATCCCCACTAATCTGTCCCAACAGCCCTCTTGTTGCCCTCAGCATGTAAATCTCTGTCTTCAAAAAGTGGGAAAAGCTGATACAACTTATAATTTTATTTCTGTCTTCTAAATACAAAGCACAGTTCTGAGAGTTCCCAGCTTCTTCCTTTTCTCAGCATGTAACCTGATGGGTCTTGCCAAATGCAAGATTTAGAAAATGCCTGACCTTAGAATATATAGGACTAATTAGGAACAGGAGCCCTAGTGGCACAGTGGTTAAAGCGATCGACCACTAGCACCTCTGCAGGAGAAAGATGCAGCAGTCTTCTTCCATAGAGATTTACAGCCTTGGAAACCCTATGGGGTCACTACGAGTCGGAACTGACTCGACGGCAGTGGGTTTGGTTTTTGGAACTAGGAATGGGTAGACTTCCAAATCAATGTGGTTTCAAACACTGCGGGCCAAAAGGAAAACAGTGTGGGGCTACTGATCAGAAATGTTAATCCAGTGAAGTGGGGAGCTAGTAAATACAAAAGAGGTAATTAGAAATTCCTCCAATTCTAAGTACTGTGATAGGAACCACAGAAGAGATAGGAGAACAGAAATTGTCCACTTAATGTGAGCTGAAGCACTCAGGGAAGCCTTGCTGGAGGAGGCTTGAGCCAGACTGTTCAAATCGTGGAAGGTGTGGTCTAAACACAGTGAGCAAAGGAGAATAGATGTACTGTTTAGCTATTTGGGGCCTCCTTCCTTTACATGTAAAGTTGGAGATTAGCTTTTCCTTTTTATTAGAGAATGTTGTTAGATTTGGATTGGGATTACATCATCCCTATAGATCATTTTGGGTAGTATTTACATTTTCCCAGTGTTGTCTTCCAATCCATGATCATGGGATGTTTTTCCATTTATGTAGATCTTTTGGTTTCTTGCAGTAGTGTTTTATAGTTTTCTTTGTATAAGTCTTTTATGTCCTTGGTTAGGTTTATTCCTAGGTTTATTTTATCCTTTTGGGGGCTAAATTGTCGGGTTAAGTTACTGATTTTGGACCTTCTTTTTTATGTGTTTATTTATTGCTGTAAATTTTCCTCTGAGGTCTGCTTTTGCTGTATCCCAAAGGTTTTGGTATGTTTTCATTCTCATTTGATTGTAAATAGTATTGTTTTCTTGATTTCTTTTTCAGGGTCCTCCTTGTTAGTTTAGAGGAACCTGACAGATTTTTGTGTGTTGATCTTGTACCCTGCCACTTTGCTGAATCCTTCTATTAGTTTCAGTAACTTTCTTGTGGAGGTTCTGGAATTTTCTATGTATAGAATCACGTCATCTGCAAAAAGAGATAGTTTTACTTCCTCCTTTCCAATTTGGATACCCTATTTCCCTATCTTGCCCTATTGCTCTGGCTCGGACTTCCAGTATAACATTGAATAAGAATGGCAGTAATGAGCATGCTTCTGTTGTTCCTTTTCTCAAGGGGAATGCTCTTAATATTTCTGCATTGAAAATAATGTTAGCTGTCGGTTTTGCATATATGCCCTTATGTTGAGGAATTTCCCTTCTATTCCTATTTCACTGAGAGTTTTTTATCAGGAAATGGTGCTACATTTTATCAATTGCTTTTCTGCATCAATTGAAATGATCATGTGATTATTTTCCTTTGTCTTATTTATATGGTGAATTACATTGACTGATTGTCTAATGTTAAACCATCCTTGCACCCCTGGTCTGTACCCTACTTGACCATGATGTATTATTTTTTTGATATGTTGTTGAATTTTGTTGAAAATTTTTGTGTCTATATTCATGAGGAATATTAGTCTGTAATTTTCTTTTTTTGTGATGTCATTCCCTGGCTTTGTTATCAGCGTTATGGTGGCTTCATAGAATAAATTAAGGAATAGTTCTTCCTTTTCTATGTCCTGGAATAGTTTGAGTAGAATTGGTGTCCATTCTTCTCTGAATGTTTGGTAGAATTCTGCAGTGAAGCTGTCTGGGCTGAGGCTTTTTCTTATTGTTGGGAGATTTTTATGACATTTTCTATTTCTTCTTTTGTAATGGGTCTGTTCAGATTTTCTACCTCTATTTGTGATAGTTTAGGTAGGTAGTGTGTTTGTAGAAATTCGTCGATTTCTTCCACATTTTCACGTTTGCTGGAGTATAATTTTTCATAATATTCTGTTACGATTCTCTTTATTTCAGTTGGTTCTTTTGTAAGGTCCCCCATCTCACTTCTTATTTTGGTTATGTGCATCTTCTCATCTTTTTCCTTTGTCAGTTTGGTCACTGATTTGTCGATTTTATTGATCCTCTCGAAGAACCAACCTCTTGTCTTATTGATTCCTTCTATTGTTTTTCATTTTCTATTTCATTTTTTTTTCTGCTCTGATCTTTATTATTTCCTTTCTTCTGGTAACTGTGGCTTCTTTTGCTATTCCTTTTCTATTTATTCAAATTGTCAGGTTAAGTTATTGATTTTGGACCTTTCTTTTTTATGTGTGTATTTATTGTAATAAATTTTCCTCTGAGCTCTGCTTTTGCTGTGTCCTCAAAAGTTTTGGTATGCTGTGTTTTCATTCTCATTTGATTCTTAAAATTTATTTAAATTTTGTTTTTCATTTCTTCTGTTACCCAATAATTTTTAAGTAAGCTGTTACTCAGTTTCCATATATATATTTTTTTCTTGTTCTTTTTTTTTGAAATTGATTTCTAGATTTATAGCATTATGGTCAGAGAAGACACTTTGTATTAGTTTGATGTTTTCATATCTATTGAGGCTTACTTTGTGGCCTAAAATATAGTCTATTTGGGAGAATGATCCATATGTGTTGGAGAAGAATGTATACTGTGCTGCTGTTAGGTGGTATGTTTTGTATATGCCTATGTGGTCGAGTGGGTTGATTGCGTTATTTAGATCTTTTGTATCTTTGTTGAGTTTCCTTCTAGTTGTTCTATCCATCAATGAAAGAGGTATGATAAAGTCTCCTACTATTATTGTAGAACTGTCTGTTTCTCTTTTCAATTCTGTTAGACTTTGTTTTATATACTTTGGAGCTCTGTCATTGGGTACATAAATATTTATTATTGTTATGTCTTCTTGGTGAATGTACTCTTTAATCATTATATAATGGCCTTCTTTGTCTCTTATAATTGATTTTGGCTTAAAGTCGATTTTTATCAAAGATTATTGTCACTCCTGCTCTCTTTTAGTTACAGTTTGCCTGGTATATATTTTTCCATCCTTTGATTCTTAACCTATTTATATCTTTGTGCCTAAGTGGTGTCTCTTGTAGGCAACATATCGATGGGTCATGTTGTTTTATCCATTCTGCTACTTTCTGTCTCTTGACTTGTGCATTTAATCCATTTACATTCAGTGTGGTTATCAATAGGTATGAATTCACTGTTGTCATTTTGCTTTGCTTCTTTTTGTGCTGTTAACAACATTTTCTTTGTTCCATTTAATTTTCTGTGCTGAGTTCTTTTTGTATATGGATTTTTTTTTTTTTTTGTATCCTTCATTGTTGTTTTTGTGTTTACTGAGTCTTTTTTATTTTCTTCTTCTTTATTTTGGTGAGTAGATTTATTAATCTTCTTTGTGGTTACTCTGAAATTTACCTTTATCTTCCAAAGTTTAAAATAGTCTGTTACATCTTGATATCATCTTGACTTCTGCTCCATAGGGAAGTTCTATAGCTACACCACATATTCCCCTTTTTTATTTTGAAGTTGTCATCATTTACTGCTTAACATCTCTAGTTCCCTGTTATTAGTTTTGCAACTTTATTTTACTTTTGTGAAGTCTTTAACTGGGTTGGTATCTGGGTGATGTTGTCAGGTGTTTTTATCTCAGGTTGTTGTTTGATGTTTTTGGTTTTCTGTCTGAAGGACTCCCTTTAATATTTCTTGTAAGATCAGTTTGGTGTTTACAACTTCACTTAATTTCTGCTTATCTGGGAATGTCCTAGTTTCACCATCATTTTTGAAAGACACTTTTGCTGGATATATGATTCTTGGTGGGCAATTATTTTCTTTCAGTATTTTATATACATCATCCCATTGTCTTCTTGCCTGCATGGTTTCTGATGAGAAATCTGAGCTTAGTCTTATTGGTGTCCCTTTGTAAGTGATATTTTATTTGTCCTGAGCTATTCTCAGAATTCTTTCTTTGTCTTTGTCTTTGGAAAGATTGATTATGATATGTTTTGGTGAATTTCTTTTGGGGTGTATTCTCTATGGGGTTCATTGAGTTTCCTGTATGGAAACCTTCTAGTTTTCATGATATTTGGGAAGTGTTTTGCCCATATATCTTCAAAAATTCTCTTTATGCTTTTTCCCCTCCTGCTCTGGAATTTCCATTATGTGTAAATTATTCCTATTCATAGTGTCCCACATAATTCTTAGACTTTCTTCATTTTTCTTAAGTCTTTTTTCTGATTGTTCCTCAAACAAATTAGTATCAAAGTATTTGGCCTCTATTTTGTCGATTCTTTCTTCCATTGATTCAATTCTACTTGTATATCCTTCTATTGAGTTATCTATTTCTGATATTTTGTTAGTCTGCTAGATTTCTATTTTTTTTATGTTTTCTAATTGTCTGTTTAGTCTGTCATTTTGTTCTTGTACTGCTTTTCTGAATTATTCTAGGATTTTGTCTGTGTTTTCCTTGATCTCTTTGAGGAGCCTAAATATAAGTCTTTCAAATTCCTTATCAGGTAGTTCTATTACCGTTTCTTCATGAGGAAGGTTTTCTGACCCTTTATTTTGCTCATTTGTTTGAGCCATCTTATCTTGCTTCTTCATATTATTTGTTATTGTCTGCTGTCTCTGAGGCATTAAAGTGTTAATTTATTTACTGATTGATTTATTGATTGTATGTTTGTTTTTTCCTGATATTTTTGTTTTATTTTGTTCTGATATATCAGGAGTTTGTTTCTTCTCTTTCTCTTTTGAATGATCCTTTTTCCTTTGTTTTATTTTAATTATTGCTGTTTTGTGGCACTGGATACCAGGTGGGTGGCACTAGAGATTGCACCACCGGCCACCAAGTAGGTGGTGCTGTGGGATGGGAGACAGAGCATATGCCGCCGATCACTGAGGAGCAGGGTGGTGGTGTATTGCATGCAGGGCAGGCACATGTCACCAATCACTGGTCCAGTGATGCGGGAGTGCATGCCACTGATTGTCGTATGGGTGGGGTAGTGGGGGTGGAGTGGGCAGGGCAGGCACTAGGTAGGCAGGGTGGTGGGGGTGGTCTATTCCATCTACGTGGCCAGCACTCCCACACAGTGGCTACAGAATTGTCTTATGTTGACCTCCAGAGAATGCACTAACTGCTAACACCAACCAGGAAGGACCCCACAGTCCCACAAGGGCTGTGGAGGGATACTGACCCCCCAACACTTGTCACCTAGTATCAGGTAAAGAACCTGCTCTCCCACCTCCACTCAATTCTGTAAGGGAAGACATACAAGCCTAACCACAGAGGGCTGTCATGTGAGCGTGACCCACCATATGCATAGTTAGAGGAAATTACACCCAGTTAACCAACACCACCGAAGTAACTCTCATGGATTGAATTGTGTCCTTCCAAAATATGTGTCAACTTGGCTAGGCTATGATTCCCAGTGTTGTGTAGTTGTCCTCCATTTTGTGATTTGATATAATTTTCTATATGTTGTAAATCCTAATCTTTGCCTGTGGTTAATGAGGCAAGATTAGATTATGTTAAGGAGGATTAGGGAGGGATGCACACCCCTACTCAGGTCACATCCCTGATCTGATGTAAAGGGAGATTCCCTGGGGTGTGGCTTGCATCACCTTTTATCCTACAAAGGATAAAAGGAGAGAGAAGGGAGCAGAGAGATAGGGACCTCATACTACCAAGAAAGAGGCTCTGGGAGTGGAACATGTGCTTTAGACCCAGGGTCCCTGAGACAAGAAGCTCCTAGACCAGGGTAAGATTGATGACAAGGACCTTCCCTCAGAACCAACAGAAAGAGAAAGCCTTTCCCTAGAGATGGCTCTCTGAATTCAGACTTCTATCCTCTTAAACTGTGAGAGAATAAATTTCCTTTTGTTAAAGCCATCCACTTGTAATATTTCTGTTATAGCAGCACTAGGTAACTAAGACAGTCACACATAGACCAGACTGGCAACTGGTGGCACAATCACCCCACCCACTCCCTCCTGTCCGCTCTTCTCAGCTGCCCCACCAGCCCGGAGTGGGAGTGTGCTCTGTCACTGGGTGGGTAGGGTGGCTAGGGTGGTGAACAGAGCAGATGCATGTCATAATTTGTGGGTGGGGCACACCACTGATAAGTTGGGGAGGCATGTGCTCCTCTGGTCACTGGTGTGGGCTCTGGGGCACTCCCCATGGAGTGCTGCCAGCAATCAGGTCCTAGGCAGGACCAAATGCGAAGAAGGGGAGCTGTCTGGAGTCAAGTTAGGTGGGAGATCTCCAGCTGCCAGTCTTTGGATCCTCTACTCCTTGGGCTCCACCCATTCAAATGATCAGGGACAGCTGCTGGTGAGTAGTTCAGTCCCTAGTTTCTGGCTCTCTCCCTGCCCTGTGGTTGCCTCAATCACTAGAGCTGTCATGCACCTTCTTGCACTTTCCTTCCTCAGATTCAGTTCATGATCTGCTCACTTTGCTTCACTACAGGTTTGTCTATACATTATCTCTGTGTCCTATTCGGAATTCCATAAAGTTACCTTCCTGTGCTCCTCACCCGGAAGTGCTACTTACTTTGTCTCAAGATGACCATGCTGTGCTGGGACAACTGGAAGGACTCCTACAAGTTGTAAATCCCCTTGTTGGCTGTGTTTGTTCAGTTTCTCCTTCCCTTCAGTGTGCAACCTAATTCTTCATCTTTCCATTTTCTGCTCAGCGTTCTAAGATTATCATCTGTATCTGTTTCACTTTATTTTTCTGATCTTTGCTATAGAGGGATGGCACAGTGTGTCTGACTAAGCTGGCATCTTGGGCTATCTTCAAGATGTAATAATTCTGGTGTGGCCACCACATACACTAAAATATAGTCCTTTGGTATTTTTATAATGCAGCACAATTATTTTTATGATGCTAAGATGCTTATCAACCATGCAGAGTAAGAACATCTCCTCTGGTGAAGCTAAAGAAATAAGAGGAATGGCTGATTAAAGTTAATATTTTGGATCCTTTCTGAGTTATCATAATTAGAAGCTATAGTCTTTTAAGGTGCATAGAGCTGACAGCAGCATTAGTAACAATAATATAATTGTATTGTTGAAGGTAATTTTGTATTATGGATACTCCATTATGTATTTCTTCAGTGCAAATCACAGACTGCCTCCTCTACTAGAACTGTAAATTCATTGTGGTATCTTTTTAACTGGGTGATGTTCTCACTCATTTCCCAGGTTTCATTCCTACAAAGAATAAGCAGAGACTTTTGCCTTGATGTGCTCAGTATAATCACCCTAACTTTCTCTAGAAAATCTGATTCTTTTCTCCTGAAACCATTTCAAGAATACCTTTCATATTTGCAGGTGCTCTGAAACTCACCTCAAGCACCTTATTACTTGTATATTCAATTAATCAGTTACATCTCCATGTGACTCCTTCTGCCTGTCCCTACCCCCTTCTTTCTGCCATCTCTCTCAGTTCTTCCACTCCTTCCTACTGTACCTCTCATTTCCCATTCCTATGTGTGGCTGAAATTTTTAGCTTGGTTATGATGAGACATTTCAAATGCTCATCACGTTTTTCAAAAATAATATGAAGAATTGTTTCCACGTTGTGCATCTTTAGCACCATCCAGAACATGTCCACTTTCTAGATGCTAGACAAAAAAATGATGTGATTTGCCCAAGTTCACACAGCCAAAGCATAGCAGAACCTGGAATAAATACTAGGCTAAACTTTAAAAAAACTGATTTGTTTTCATTGTGTAGTTTCCTTGCCTTCTCACTAATGGGATTTTCCTTATTGACTTAAGAGAAATACTTGCCCTTTTCTTTGAAATCACATAGAATTTCTCTTTACATCATTTCCTTCCATTCTATCTCAAAATATCTTAAAAAGTTAAAGACATTCAAAGCAGCTAGTGGCTTTGATATTTTCCCATGACATAGGAATCTTAGCAGGTGTGATGAAATAAAAGTCATCTTTAAGAATTATTATGTTTCTTGCGTTACTTTTTATATCAGGGAGTAAAAGAATTCTCCTGGCTGAGATTTGCATGGGAAAGCAGCCTAGTTCTCTCCTTCCATAATTCTTTAAATAATTAAGACATGTGCGATAGATAGAATAACATTTTTCAGGCCACTAGGCATCAATGAGTATGTAGAAATAATTATTTTTTGAGATCCTCACAGGATCATAAAATTTGAAAGAAAATTATTCCTAAGAAGTAACTTTAGAGCTTCTACATAGTTAAACCTTGATTTGACTGTTGATTATTGAGCTAAGATTTGTCTTTCCAGATGGAGATATAATTATATTTCATTTGGAACTTGTGGTAAGGGCCAAGGTAGATAAGCCTGGGTCTCTAGCATAGTGTGTTGGAGAGGTATCAAGGGAGGTGGCTTAGAACTTGGGCCCTGGGTTCAGTTCAGCCTGTGTTCTCACCCAGTCATTGACCATGTATGAACTCTGGCCTTAGGCAAGTTATGAACCTCTCTTAGTGACCTCTTCTGTGAGAAGGGCATAACACATAGTACTGACTTCATTGAGCTGTTGTACAAATTAAGTGAGTTAATAATTGGAATCTTACCTGGCACTAATTTTGGTGCTATATGTGCATGTTTACTGAAATAAATAACAACAAACAGTAATAACACATGGTAGAAAGAAAGTTGGAGTGAGATTAAGGAAAGCCAATTTCTGGTCTTAGGAAATTGAGTAGATTTGTATAGGTCACCCTTTAAGGAAACTTTAAAGAAAGATTATAACTTGGGCAAATGTTTAGAATGACTTGCTTGGAGTTTTATTTTCAAGTAAATTTTTCAAGCCTCACTCTTCCCATCTGTAAAATGACAAACTTGAACTAGAAAACTTGAACAATTTCTTGTTGCTCATCAAAAGAGGCAATGCCAGTACCTCTAGTGGACAGTGTCACAAGAAGCTTTAAATGGCATATCTGAGAGATTGACAGAGGCTAATCAGTCTGCATACTTTCTAACAGTATAACACTTGGGTAGAGAGCTGAGGATTAATAAAACACAAGTGGATAGAGAGAAGAAAAGACATTCAATTTTTATGTATTTACTTATTTTTCATGGCTTCGTAAAGAGATCCAATGAATAAAAAAGAAATAGTTGTGGCAGAGGAAATTTCACTCACCTTATTGAGTACTGAATGTGTTTGCCATCAGTCAAAGACTGAGCAGGATCACATGAAGTCCTGGTACTAGTTTCTGTTTTTGGAAAAATGAGAATATCCTTGTTTCTGTTTTTATCATGTGAGTTCAATTATAAGCCCATAGCAAATTTAAACACAGTAGAAACATGATTCTAGTGTGGCAGGGAAAGGTGTAGAGGGAAGGAGGACTACACAGACCTGCCAGGTAATTCAGAAACTCCAACTAAAAGGAAATAGAGGGGCAGGGTTGGATTTGTTTCCTTTAGCATTTCCTTTAGCACTAAGAGGTAGGAAGCACATTAGCTGTTAGGGATAGGAAAATGAATTAACGCTCAGCCCTCTGACCTTACCCTATGACTTACAGTCCAGTAGAAGACTTTAAACAATGAAGTGCTGTAGGTGCTGGAGGCAGAAGGAAGTGAATCACTCAATTCTAGGTCACATTGAACTAGATAGAATTACTATCATTTCTTTCTTAATTAAAATCTCTGGGCCTTAAAAATAAGGACTTATTATCCTTTTTTCAATGAATATTGAAATTTCTTTTCAGGAAATAAAGTCATAAAAGCAAAGGCCACACTCAATAAAGAAAAGAGGTCAGTGAAATTGCACACTCTCTGGGCACATGCCCACTGTATTACTTTTCTAGGGCTGTTGTAACAAAGTACCACCAACTGAGTGGCTTCAAGGAACAGAAATGTATTCTCTCACAGTTCTGGACTAGAAATCAAAAATCAAGGTGTCAACAGGGCCATAGTTCATATGAAGACTCTAGGTAATATTCTTTGTTGTTTCTTCCTAGCTTCTGGTGGCTCCTGACAACCCTTGGTATTCCTTGGCTCGTAGCTGCATAACTCCAGTCTCTGCTTCTATCTTTATTTGGCCTTCTCCCTTGTGTATTTCTGCATCTTAGTCTGGGTTCTCTACAGAACCAAAACCAGTGAAGCATATATATGTATATATACACACATATATATATATGTAATATATATATATATATTTATAGATATATATATACAGAGAGAGATTTAACTCAAGTAAATGGCTCATGTGGTTGTAGGGGCTGACAAGTCTCAAGACCATGGGTCAGGCATCAGGCTGGAGGTTTCTCACTTAGCTGCAGGGACTAATGAACCAAGATCAGCAGGTCAGATGGCAGGCTGCTGGTTCACAGGCTTCAGAGGCTGACGAATCCCAAGATTAGCAAGCAAGCTGCTAGCTTAAGTCCCAAGAACTGGAGGTCAGATGATAATGAGCCGGATGCTGGATCCAGAGCAAGCAAAATCCAGCAAGCCTTACCAGAAAGTCCATATATATTGGATACAGGCCACAACCCCAAGGAAAATCCATTTCAACTGATTGGCTGCTCATAGAAGATCTTATCATGGAGGTGATTATACCATTACATAACTGCCAAACTACATCATAACCATCCAACCACTGAGAATCATGGCCCAGTTAAGTTGACACACAACCTTAATCATCACACTCTGTGTCTAAATATCATTCTTCTTTCTCTTTAAATATATAAGTCATTTGATTTAGAGCCCACTCTAAATTCAGGATGATCTCATCCAGAGATCCTTAACTACTTACATGGGCAAAGACCCTATTTCCAAGTAAGGTCACATTCTGAGGTTCTAGGTGGATATCAGTTTTGAGAGGACTCTATTCAAACCACTAAAAACACCATCATCTCTCACTTCCTCAATTCTAACAATGCTTTTGTATACACCTACTCTTCACTTATACTGACTTTCTTGTTGTCCAACATTTAGCATTTACAATATTAAAAAAATCTACTACCCAACTATTTTGTGCATGAACAATCTACATCTGGCAGGAACAAACTCTGTGGTGCTAGGCAAGAGTATGCTGGCTGTGATTGTTAAGGTTATGCGTCAACTTGGCTGGGCCATGATTCTCAGTGGTTTGGCAGGTATGTAATGATATAATTTGGCAGTTATGTAATGATGTATTCATCCTCCATTTTGTGATATGATGTGGTCATCCTCCATTTTTGCATAACACCAATTCCCCTGGTTTTTGTAACCTCACCATATAAACAAGTGAGGAGTGGGTATATAAAGAAATATTTCTCCGCTAGTTACACAATGAGGAGACGCACTTCAACTTCTATTCACATGGAAACTGAACTTCCACCAGTTCTGGCTTTTAGCAATATCTGACAACACCATGTGTTCTTAAAGGAAGGGGCTGTCCACAGGGCACATTTGATAAATGGATAATTAAACCGGTTCTTGGGCTACCAATATAGACAACACTCTAAATCATCACTGAAATAAAAGTAAATCCTGTGCCAATTTTCACAAAAGTGAAGATAAAATACCTGATCAGTGAAATACAAATTGAATCTGGCCTTAATCAGGACATATGATAAATTCCCTATTTCATATTTGAATATAATCTCTCCTTACAGGATGCTATTATCTAGTAAATATATTATTGTTGTTGAAAGCGAACAAAATATGTCCCTCTGATTTAATATTGACTGAAGAAAATTTTAACTGATGGGTGTGCAAGGTGTCAACAGGGCCATGGTCCATCTGAAGATTCTAGGTAAGATCCTTTCTTGTTTCTTCCTACCTTCTGGTGGCTCCGGTCAACCTCAAGCTAATTTTAACTAATGGATGTGCTAAGCAAGGTTTGAAATCAGATGGAAGTGAGAAAGATAATAAATTCTCTATATAACAAAAGGAGCTACATGTAAAAGGGTGGGATGAGGGAAAGTTTTAAGATAAGAAAGTCACGAAACAATCAAGCTAACTTTAAAAGAAAAGAGAAAACCTGACACAGAAAAGAGAATCTTGTCCTGTCTAAAGAATTTTGTTTTTTAGTGACACTGCATGATTAAACTCCCTTCTTCACCTCACCAGTAACTGCCTTCATAAAGTTTATATGTGTCTCTAATGTTTTAGTGAATAGATATTTGAGTGACAGTAAGTGTTATTAGATATTGTCTTAGGAAGAACTCAAGGAAGAGGACAAGGAAGAAGTCAATTTAAGATTATGAATGTAAAGAAAGACGGATGCAAATTGTATTAATAGAAATTGTAATTTCAGCACTCTGAATGGTTGCTAAGTAAAGACATCAAGAATTTTACTTTGAGAAGGTAGCAAATTATGAACCCATTTTGGGCACCCAAGTAACTTGATCCAGCCCTTACACAGACACCTGCTTCAGTGGTTATATAGGTTTCTTGTGTTGTTTTGTTTTAAATCTCAAGCTTTCAAACAACTTTAAGCCTCAAATTCAACTTTAATTAAACCTATTGAAGAGCAAAAGAAAATAAGCTTTAAAGGTCCCCTGTTTGGTTCATAAAATCTCATCACAACAAACCAGAAAATATTCAATTATTTCTAGGATGCCATAAACATTTTATGGCTCCATCCTATTATTCTTCTCCAATCTCTCTAAGGCTGGGATGTTTGGTCAGCCTCTTACTTCTCCTCTCTCCTTACATTTGATCTTTTTTATGGACTTAAAAGATGAGTTTGTTTTTCAATTTACATTCTCTTTCCTTCACTCCAGTGCTTTCAGGATGGAGAGGCAGGAAGGTGAGGAAAGATGTTCCCAGAAGTAGCTATTAGTAGCCATGATTGCTCTCACCAGTCTCCAAAGAAACAGAAAGCATCATAATTCCCTAAATAGTGTACAAGGTGAGAGAGGGAATAACACATGCTGGGCTGACTTGAAAATCATGATGCTCAACAAACTAGAAATGATGTTGCTAGGAGAAGTGTTTATCTAAGCCACACTTTGTAATGGAGCTGCCTTGTTGGAGTGATTTCCTTCGCTTGGTCTATGTCCCTTTGCTACCCATTGTGGCAGTCTCCTGCCAGCCAGCCTCTCCCTGAATTCTTAGGCAAATTCGTCTATAGCTAGCAAGAATTTATAGAGATTAAGTTTATTATTCAAATTACAAGAGTAAGTCAAACTTCCTGCTAAATTGGCCTGATCCTAAGTCTGAACTCTGATTACTGGGTTTCTGCTTTGTTCTTAAGTAAAAATAGCAGTGGTGGTTCAGTGGTGGAATTGTGGCCTTCCATGCAAGACACCAGGGTTTGATTCCCAGGCAAAGCACCTCATGTTCAGTCACCACTCATCTGTCAGTGGAGGCTTGTGTGTTGCTGTGATGTTGAACAGGTTTCAGTGGAGCTTACAGACTAAGATAGAAAGACCTGTGATCTACTTTCAAAAATCAGCTAGTAAAAACTCTATGGATCACAGTGGTGTGATTCCATTGTGCATGGGGTCGCCATGAGTTGGGATCACCGCAGCTAACAACAGCAACAAAAATAGCCAGTATCTATGGATCAGTTAATATTTTTCACTGTTCCAAATAACTTACATGGATTTTCTCATTTAGCCTCATAATATGGGGAGATTACTTTTATATCCTCTTTTTACAGAGGGTGTAATTGAAACACAGAGAGGTTAAGCCATTTGCCCCAATCACATCTCTAGACACTGGTAAGGCCAGGATTCAAGGGCAGGAGCCAGGCTACAGAGCCTAACCACTGTGCATACTTCCCACTAGGTCATCCCTCTGCAGGACTCCAGTTTCAGTACTTAGTCTTGTTTCATTCTCATCCTCTGATATGAGTTATTTTCTTAACTAGAGTTCTCTGAGACTGAGCTCTGCCCTCCTTAGGCCAATCACAGAAACAGGGGCACCAGAGCAACGATAAAGGGGAGTCTGACTAGTAAGTGATGTAGTTCTTACACATATACCTGACAGGCAAGAGGAGGTGGCATGGGGACTCTAGGCATTGGGGAATGGCGTGATGACATGAGAGGGCAGCCCCACATGGTGTCCTGGTGTTTGGTTTGAATGGATGACACTGGTGGGGTCAGGATACTCAGATGTTATACCAGCCCTGTAGCTAACTATTTGTATGAGCCTTGGGAAAAGGGCAAATACTCTGTGATCTGTTATTTCAGAAGTCTCTATGTACTAAAATTCTGCAAACCTTAAAGTTGTAAAAAATATTTTTCAAAATATATATTCCTGTGCAGAAGTGTTTTATTTTTGTCTCTTTCTTAATCTTGTAAGTCTTCTAAGCTCTATTATCTTTTTCTTTTTCTTTTTTTTAAATCAGCCTAATTGCAAAGACCTTTAAGGAAGATTTTCACTTTGGGCAAATATTTAGAATGACACACTTGGAGTCTTATTTTCAAAAGTAGTATGGGTAAATAACATGAAAAGGCTCCTTAAACACCTAGACGTACTGGCTAAAATTATAGCCAATAGGCCATAACTGTGTAGCTGAAAGCACAGTTTGGGGGAAAAGAAGGTAAATCTAGTTCAGAGAGAACTGAAAATAAGCAGTTAGCCAATAAGTTGTGACAACCCTAAGGCAGAGCAGTTACCATCCTTGAAACTCACATCTTGCTTAAGCCAGGTGTTTCCAAGAGATACGCTCTCAGTGTAAGAGGAAAATAGAAAATAACATTTCACAAATACAGGGAGACAACAAAGAAATTTGTTTATCTCAGCCTAAGTTCTCATGGGGATAAAATTCTGAGAATTCATAATTGCAGATTTGATCCTCACCTTATTTTGTGCTTGAATTTAGGCTACTAGAGTATTCCAGATATCCTTAAACTGAGAAATTAACACCAAATTTCTTACCAAGACAATTTGACGTAAGTGCAGTTTGGCCTACCTAGGGGTAAGAAGGCATCCTCATGGAGGGCGGCCACTGTGGGGTGGGTAGGGCTCCACACTAAGGGGTTCAATCCTGGCACAGGACATCAGAGTGCAAGCATCATGAGGGGACACCACATGGGAATGACCATGGGACATGCTTGGATTCAGTGGAATTGATCAAAGAAGTAAAAATATTAAGATTAAGGGAAACCAAGGTTTTCAGTACTGGGAACAGGAATAATACAGAAAGGGAGAAAACAAAAGTGAACCCTGTAGAAATGCTGGCTTAGAATTGGAGGGATTGATTTGAACTTAGGGTTTTCCATATATCTATAGATCAATATAGATAAAAATGTGGATGCAAATGTGTGTATGTATGTGTATAAAGTGTGTATGTGTGTGTACATACATAAATTTTCTTGCTCTGTCCACTGAGAGGGCCTGCCCGCAGTGACATCTCAGTAGCAATGAGCACACCTAGCACCCAGATCTTGACCTCTTAATACCATTCTCCACTATAAAAAAACACGGTTCCTTGGAGACAGGGCAGATTCCAGGTTTGGAGCAGAAAAGTGCAAGATAACATTATATTGTGCCAGAAAACAAAGAATTGAGCAAAAATGATGGGAGCATGTCAAAAGACACAGGAACCAGCTTGAAGGGGCTCCTATTGACCAATTTTGGAACAAATTGAGAATCAAAATAAATAATAAAAGTAACAGATTATAACTCATTGAATACAATAGAAAATCATGAGTCTATGCTGATTAATAAATAAAAAATTTGAGGAGAAACAGGATATTTTCATAGTTTCAAAGTCCCTCACCATAAAGTATATAATTACGAAGAAATAAAGAGTAATTTTACAGTGGAGAAACCTGGCAAATATCACCTTGATCAAGTGATGAAAATGAACATCAATCAAAATTGCAAATCACTTGATAGGATAGAATAAAAAGAACACTTTTTGGGTTTTGATTAGATTCAGGAAGTATGTATCTTCGAAAGGAATTAAGAAACACTAGACAAACCCAAACTGAGGGGCAGTCAACAAAATAACTGCCCTGGTGACACAGTGGTTAAGAGCTCAGCTGTTAACCACTCAGTAGATTGAATCCACCAGCCACTCCTTGGAAACCCTATGGAGCAGTTCTACTCTGTTCTATAGGGTCACTATGAGTTGGAATCAACTCGATGGCAACAGGTTTGTTTGTTTGTTTTTTATCATGTTTAAAAGTATCAAGAACATAAAAGTTAATGAAAGAATGAGGAAATTTTCCAAATTAAATAATTTGACAACTTTGTACCATAATTGCAACAGTGAGATGAAAAGAATAGGGTTTATCCCTATTTTATCTTCAATGCCATGGTTATGACAAAGCTCCTTGGGAAAGTTTGGGGAGGGAGGAGCTCAGTTTTGTTGTCTCTAGTGTTCCCTGTGCCTGGACAGTAACTGGCAGAAGGTAGAGGTTTAGCACATATTTGTTGGAAGATACTGAAGGATCTCTGCCCTGGAGCTTAGGACACCTGGGCTGGAAGCCCTGCCCCTCACACTCTGAATGCAAACCTTCTGCTTGCTTCTCTGGGTCTTGTTTTCTTCACAGGGTATGACAGTGCTGTATGATGAACTTTTACTAAATTTATCTCCTACTCTAACTCAGAGACTATGATTTCTTTAATGTTCAATTAATGACAGCAATTTTCAAAATCTATGAAAGAAAATATGGTGGATTGAGAGGTTTTAAAAGACAGTATAAACATTTTCTGGCCCAGAAGTCCATGTTTGTATGTTTCCCTAAGATGTTTACATTACTCAGCACAAGGTGAACTTCTGTCCTAGTGCAGTATGAGTGTTGATCCCATTCCTGTATGCAGGAGATGCATTCTGATTCTGAGATGTGTATATCAAAAATCCTTGGCAATGCATGGACTGGCAGGTAAAAACAGGATGTAAGCACACTTCTAGGTGATAGTGCCAATTTGCGGACATTATTTTTAGAAGAAGAAAACACAGGAACAGAATGGTTAATTAGATATTTTGTGACTACAGAGATACTTTCTGATAAATGCAGTCATACTATACAGAGACTGTGATTTCTCCAAACAACTGTTTAGCGCATTAAATTGAATACCAAAAGAATAGAGTTTCTAATTAATCTTCCAAGTACACAGAAGATAACAATTTGATTTTTATCTGTATTGCATTTTCAAGGTAACAAAAGGCAATGCTCATTTAATTTTCTCTTGGCTTTGGAAGGATAGATCAATATGATGAATAAATCACATTGAACAAGGACTTTATTGATACTTGGCTGAATATTAATGGGCTTATTTGGTATGCTTATATCAAGGCTGTCCAGAGACATCAGGCAGACTTCATTAATACTGAACTGTTGGGCAATGGCTAGGAGCTCATTTTACTTAGAGGCACTGAGTCAACACTTTCCCCTAAGCTATCATGGACCGATGATGCACTGTGTATTATGTAAGGATAAATGGCAATACAAATGTCCTATATAGAAATGAAGATTAAATAAGACTTTTCCATTTTGATTGGCTAATCTTTCCTTTTCCATGAACACCAATGGTTCTCAACCTTTTTATCTGGCTGAACATGCTCAACAATCATGGCTCACTATGACAGTAATGGAATATGGCTCAATGGACAGAATTCTGGCTGAAGGAGGGGGCACAAGCTGAAACAGAATTAACAGTGAACTCATACATCTATTACAGTTTCTGCAACCTCAAGAATTCCATAAACCAGAAGAAATAGAAAGGAAAGTGAAGCTACTAATGATTATCAACAGCAAACATTTCTTCATCATTTTAAGAAAATTCACAACCGTTCTTATTTTTTTTCTCTTGATGTTCAGCACAGTTTTCTAAGAGTAAGCCAGGTATTATCTGTTCCTCTTACAGATAAGGAAAGTGAAGTTCCAAGAAGCTGATAATAATAATATATAAAGCACTCTGCAGTGCTTACATGCTATTTGATTATCAGCTCATTTAACCCTCACAATAACCCACCATGTTAGGCACCATTGTTGTTGTTGTTAGGTGCCGTTGATTTGATACAACTCATAGCGACCCCATGAACAACATAACGAAACACTGCCCATTCCTGCACCATCCTCACAATCTTTGTTATGCTTGAGCTGATTGTTGAAGCCACTGTGTCAATTCTTCTCGCCCAGGGTCTTCCGTTTTTTTGCTGGCCCTCTACTTTACCAAGCATGATGTCCTTCTCTAGGGAGTGGTCCCTCCTGATAATATGTCCAAAATATGTGAGACATAGTCTCGCCTTCCTTGTTTCTAAGGAGCATTCTGGTTGTACTTCTTCCAAGACAGATTTGTTCTTTCTTTTGGCAGTCCATGGCATATTCAAAATTCTTCACCAACACAATGATTTAAAGGCATCAATTCTTCTTTAGTCTTCTTTATTCATTGCCCAGCTTTCGTGTGCTTATGAAGCAATTGAGAACACCATGGCTTGGGTCAGGCGCACTTTCGTCTTCAAGGTGACATCTTTGTCTTTTAACACTTCAAAAAGGTCTTCTGCAGCAGATATGCCCAATGCAATATGTCATTTGATTTCTTGACTGCTGCTTCCAGGGGGGGTGATTGTGGATCCTAGTAAAATGAAATCCTTGATAACTCCAATCTTTTCTCCACTTATTATGATTAGATTATTGGTCCTGTTGTGAGGATTTTTGTTTTCTTTACGTTGAGGTCTAATCCATACTGAAGGCACCACTAGTGTTCCCATTTTAAAGATGAGAAAACTGAAGTACAAGTTGATGAAGCCATATGACTAAGTGCCCAAGCAGCAGAGCCATGATTCATCACCAGGCCACCGGCCTCTGTAGGCTGGCCTCTTGCCCATGACATCATACTGCCAGTCAAGTTCAGTGAGTGGATCAAAGTTCACATCAATTTGGTTACATGATAGAGATCAGAACTCAAGTCTCTTCACGATAGTCCAGGAGTTTTCTCATCACATTCTGTCTCATTACTCTTTAAACAAAATATTTAGAGGCAAAATCAAAATAAGTATACAAAATGTCTTCAGATAGGGTGGGGAAAGATAGATGACCTAAGAATATTTGGATTTTTATTGTGTCTGCTTTTCTCCTCACAGTTAACTCCACTGGACATCGTGCAAGTCTTTGTCACATTGTCTGATGCTCTTTATTGTGTATTCCTAATTACACGCAGTCTGGTAGGGGAGACAATATGTTTATCTTGGTGCCTTTAAGCACAGTGTCTGCCCTGAATAAAACACTCAATCCATTTTGTTGAATGAGTTGGTAAGAGTGGAAGGGAAAATCAAAAAGTTCCTGGGAATTCTAAACACATACGCCAATGTCCTCTACCTGCATCGCCAATTTCTTATTTGTTGCCTCTAAATATCTGCATCGATCCTCCTAAGGTAAAGAAGTTATTCTTGGTGATCCAGAAAATAACTCTGTTTACTTTGCCACGTTTTCTAAACAGTCAGCTATGCTGAAATGTGGAGATGGACTGTGGTACTTACATCTGCCCCTCCCAATGATTTTAAATTTCTAAGAGATGTAATAGTTATCTATTACTTGAACTCAGTGTTTTAATTTGAATTCAATTTTCCCTGCATCCTCCAAGCAGGAGAGACAGCACCATGTGGCAGAAACACAAACTTGGGGTCAGAAGTCTGGCTGCCAATGACCAGTGGAGTCAAGTTGAACAAGTCACTTAGCATCTTTAGACCTCTTTTTTTTTTTTTTAAATAGAAAAAATAAAATATGTGAAAAAGTTACATAACATTTAGTTGTTGTTGTGTGCCATCGAGCTGATTCCGTCTCATAGTGACCCTGTAGGACAGAGTAGAACTGCCCAACAGGGTTTCCTAGTCTGTAATCTTTACGGAAGCTAGGTCTTTTCTTCCTTAGAGCAGCTGGTGGGTTCCAACTGTTGACCTTTTGGTTACAGTGAAATGCTTAATAATTGTGCCACCAGGGCTCCTTAAAAATTAATTAAGAATTAAAAATTAGCCCTATGGATTACTATGAATACATGAATGAATAAATGGATAGACGGGTGGATGAATGGATGGATGAATAAATAAATAAATATATGAAAAATTGCATAAACATTTGGTTCTCTCAGTGAGCTAAAGTGAAATCACTATGACAAATAACAGCATTCCCATTCCCCATTACCAGCCAGCCTCTCTCCAGATTTCGGCACTGAATGCCCTGATGTCTGGAGAAAACAGAGCCCCCATTATCCAGACAGATTGAACACGGATGGGTTGCATCTTCTGCAAAGCAGCAGGACAGCAGGAAGAGCCCTGAGTCCAAAGTCAGGACACCTGAGTTCTAGGCTTGGCTCCGTCACTATTTATCTCCAGCAAGTCACTTCTCCTCATGACCTCATTTCCCCC
The DNA here is from genome assembly GCF_000243295.1 of Trichechus manatus latirostris. Taxonomy (NCBI): domain Eukaryota; kingdom Metazoa; phylum Chordata; class Mammalia; order Sirenia; family Trichechidae; genus Trichechus; species Trichechus manatus. Next base: position 15,758,202 of record NW_004443956.1, on the reverse strand, counting down.
AACTGTCAGATGAGAATACTACCTCCCTTACCTTTTTGTAATCAAATGCAACACACTCAGATGAGAAAGTGCTTTCAAAGTGATTCTGAGGGGTAAATGTAGCACCGAACTGGCAGGCCCAGGAAAGTCTGGAGAAGAGACAAACCATGACAGGGGAGTTTCTAACCCTAGCGGAAGCATGTCTTCCTTGAGTGGGGTGCTCTAACCCATATGCTAGGATTTGGAGAGTCCATTGAATTTGCCTTCTCAAACACTCCCTGTAGATAGTCAAGGTACCTGACTTGGAGCATTTTAATTGAGCTAAGGCACTGTGTTCATGGGAAGAGGCAACTTATGAATAGCATATTAATTATATGAAATATCTAGAAAAGGCAAATGTATAGAGATCAAAGTCTATTAGTGGTTACCAGAGGTGGGAGGAAGAGGGAAAGAAAGAGTCATTGCTTGGGGACACTGAGCTTCTGTTAAAGGTGATGAAAAATTTTGGAAAGGAATAGCTGTGATGGTTGCACAACATGATGAAAATACTTATCACTGAATTGTATAGTTATACATGTAAGAAATGTTGAAATGGCAAATTTTTGTTACGTATTTGGGTGTATTTATTGTGGTGAGTATTTATGTACATATACATACAAACATACACATATAAAAAAGCCAAGCCCATTGCCATCGAGTGGATTTCAACTCATAGCAACCGTATAGGACAGGGTAGAACTGGGTAGGACAGGGTTTCCAAGGAGCGGCTGGTGGATTTGAACTGCTGACCTTTTGGTTAGCAGCCATATCACTTAACCACTGCACCACCAGGGCTCCATATACATACATATATACACAATATATACATACATATATACATACACACACACATATATATATTTGATGTTGTGTGCCATCAAGTTGATTCTGACTCATATTGACCCTATAGTATATATATATATGTATATATATATTTATACATATACATATATATGTATATATACACACATAAATGTATACCTATATACAGTCAGTCCCTGGGTTATAAACAAGATCTGTTCCTAAGTCTGACTTTAAGTCAAATTTGTAGCTAAGTCGGAACAGGTACATATGGTTCTTATTTAGCATCAGTTAGTCAAATGTTTGTCTTAGTACATAGTATATATTTTACTTGTCTATGCATATAAAACACTTAATAAACACTTCCACACTGCGCAATGTCTTCATGATTGTCATGAAGTAGTGCATGCATTTATTGTTATGAACCACTGCATTTAACTGCTTTATGACAATCAATTCTTAAGTACAAGTTGCCTGTAAGTTGAACATTCATAACCTGGGGACTGCCTGTACTAACCACAATTAATCAATCAATAGACAGATAAATGGATACATAAACAAATAAATAAACAAGATTTTAAAAAATACATGTAGAAAGATGCCCTGGATAATTGTACAACAATTAGGATTTTTCAAGGGAGAAGGGGGAAAAGCGAGGAGGTCTTAGATGCGGACAGTGATGTGGGGGGCAGTCCAGTGAGGACTCTTGGGGCCAGGAAGGATGTGAAGGGTGCTGAACCTGATGGGGGAATGGAGAAACATATGTAAAGAGTTTCAGATGACTCAGAGGTTGAGTGTTAGGGCACAGAATTTGTTAAGGACTGTCCTTGTCAAACAGAGGAGACTGAAGTATGGGTCTCCTCCACCGGGGCCTGCCCTTCAAGGTCTCCTCAAGCCCCACATCCCCTTATCTTCTGCCCTTGGAACTCCTGTCTATGTGTCAGTCCTGACTCCCAATCTGGATTGCATGCTTTGGGAGTGGACTTGATTTGTGTTTGCACTCTGGACAACGTCCTGCTTCTGGTGCCTTGAGACCTTGGCCTGTTTGACATAACAGGTTGGTCCTGTGACCCTCTCTGTGCCATACAGAGCCAGAGCACATCTTCCTCTCCAGAGGTTAAAATATTAGAGGTATCAAAGTCATCTATCTAAAGGGAAGTACCAATACTAGCTATCATTGAGTTGACTCCTACTCGTGGTGACCCCATGTCTGTCAGATTTTCAATGGCCTAGTTTTCTGAAGTAGATCACCAGATCCTTCTTCCAAGGAACCTCCTGTGGACTTGAACTTCCAACCTTACAGTTAAAAGCCGAGCACGTTAACCATTTGCACCACCTGGGAACTCCTGCTAAAGGGTCCATTGCCTTCGAGTCAATTTCGGCTCATAGCAACCTGATAGGACAACCCTATAGGGTTTCCAAGGAGTGGCAGGTGGATTTGAACCGCCGACCATTTGGTTGGCAGCCAAGCTCTTAACCACTGCGCCACCAGGGCTCCCTGCTAAAGGGCAAGACCCCTTTATTCTGACCCCTAAAGCTCATTGAGGAGACTTTTTATTTTTTCATTTCTTCTCCACACTTGGCCTTAAAAAAAAGAGAAAGAGAGTGAGGGAGAGTGCACGTTAATCTCCCACTTTCACTCAACTCTGCCCTAATATGTCAGAGGAAGGAGAGCCAAACACTACTGGATGAAACACAGAAAAACAAGATTTATTTATAGTAATTACATTCTTATTATATCACTTACCCAATATGTTTGTCTTGCTAAACCATAACATAGCTAGGGAGCAAAAAACCCACAGGATATATAGCAAAGTGTCATGTGTGACAACGTAAATTAAGTAAGTATAATTTACTCTAATAAAATCACTTTTATTTATGTGTATGTGCTAATGCATTCTGACATGCTCTTAATTTCTGTTTTGTTATTTATGAAAGAAACCTGACAATTCACTAAATCACCATGAGGAATTCCTTTTAAAATCTGTTCCATTTGCTGGACACAAATTATTTTTTATTTAAGAATTGGAATGTTTCAGTTATTCAAAGTTTTCAGCAAGGAGTAAAGTAAATCAGAATATTGCCTCATGACATAAATGGAGGGGTCCTCACCAAAATATGACTTCACTAGGATTGTCATGGTGCCTACAATTCTTCCATTTGTGCTACTCCATTAGGTTAAAGAATTTTAACCTTGTACCAGTTGGGGTCCCCATCAAATCAGGGTGCTGAAATCTGCATAATTTGAGGCAGTTTATTTACAAAGGGACTGATTACAAAAGTGTGGGCAGAGTGTAGGAAAACCACAATGGATAGGGCAGGGACCCAGGGCTAGCAGCAGGAGAGCTGTCCCCACCCTGAGCCACTTAAAACAGGTTGGAGAAGAGGCTAGGGAATCCTACAAGGCCAGGATCCTATAGAGCTACTCTCCTTAGAGGAGCAGAGACTTGTAGTCAAGGGACACTGCTAGCCCTCAAAGAAGGGTCAAGGAATACATACCCTGACCTGGCTTTCCATTCTGAGACTGCCTAGCAGAGAACAAGTACCAGAGGCAGCTAGAAACAGGACAATTGTAGAAAAGGGACTGAGAAAGATCCAAGGCCTGTGTCCTTCCCAGGGTGGGGGGGATCTGATGGAGAATTACAGGCCAGGACCTGTAAGCAGTTATTAAAGGTAACCCTACAGACTTTCGGGCAGTGGGAAACTTCCACCGGCCCAAGAATCAGGAGGTTTGGCCCTTTTCGGTGTTATTTACACGTCAGGGTCTCTGTAAAATGGGGATGGGCTGAGGGAAGGCAACTGAACCATTTAATTTGACCTTTCTTTTACCTGTTTGACAAGGAGGAAATTACTTGTTATTCATAATCCTCACTCCCTTCTAAGGATGGTAGAAGCCAAGGACACGAGTGTCTTCATACTGTCTCGTACTGATAGCCACATTTTCCTTTGTAAATAAGAGTAACGCCCTTGGTTTCCTCAGTCATATCTTAATCTCCTTAAGGACAAACAGACCCTCTGGAACCTCTTTGTATTCCCAAGAGTATTCAATTTGTGCAAATTTTATCTCAATAAATATTTGCTCATTGGTTAACGGGTGAAGAGCAAGTCACATTCTAATTGACAAACTATATATATGGAGCCCTGGTGGCACAGTGGTTAAGAGCTTGCCTGCTAACCTAAAGGTGGACAATTTGAATCCACTAGCTGCTCCTTGGAAACTCTGTGAGGCAGTTCTACTCTGTCCTATAGGAATCGACTAGACAGCAATGGGTATATGCGTACATATATATATATATATATACACACATATACTTCCTTTATACACATATATACTTCCTTTATATATATATATATACACACACTTCCTTTATGGATATATATACTTCTTTTATATATATAGTTCCTTATATATAAAGTGTATATATATATATTATTATTTCAAAAAGGAATTATTGCTTTTTACCTCATAGAATAACGTAATCCAACATCGAGGAAATTTTAATAACTTAACAGGTTTATTTTAATCTGCTTTTTGGAAAGATAAGAGTTTTGTTTTCTTTTTCAAATAATGTATGGATATTTCCTTGGTGCTCCAAAGGAAGTGTTTAATAGATATAAGGAACTTAGTTTATTAAGTAGAGGAAGAATTCAGTTTCTGGTCTCAGTTTGAATACTAATTGGTTTTGTATACCCCTTTTTTTCAGAGGGAACAAAGGTAAAGCTCAGTCTAGCCCTAGTCTTACCCAAACCCATTGGCCTTTTGGTTAGCAGCTGAATGCTTAACCTCTGTGCTACCAGGGCTCCACAGCCCTAGTTTAGGGATCACAAATTAAGGGATTCTGAAGGAGGAAACATACTTGTTTCCAAAAGGGATTTAAGCAGAGGTTCTGAATTAATGAAATTTTGCTGTAATCTTTAACACAAGGTTTCAAGCCAAACAATAAAGAATGAAGATTTTATAATCAGTTTTACTCTTTAAAAACATAATGAATATTGGCTGTGTGAACGAAATAAAGGTTGGAATTGAGCAAAAGGCGGGTGATTTCACAATGATCACCACTATGGCCAAAGTGGGTAAAATTGGAAGAAACATATGTTGTACTCCCAGATACTCCAGCATCTCCCACTGCTTTCCCCTTTCCTCTTCTTGAGTTTATTATCTTAACTGCTATTTATTTCTGCTCAGTCATTATTTCTTTCCCACAGAGCAAGAAAAGTTTCCAAACTCTCTCTTATTTTCTGTCACTTTCTTTCTTCCTTAACTGAGGGAGTAGATGGAACTCAGGATGATTTCTTTCCTTCCCCTCTGGATATTCAAAGTATAAAGCAAGCCCATTAAAATATCAGACATCTGGCAGCTGCATTAGGAAAGCAACTGAAAGTTTCCATTGCATGTCTAGATAGAGTCATAGAAAGTTAGAGGTACAAGGATCCTTAGAAACCATCTCATTAAACTACGTATCAGAGGCATAAAATACAGTAATTCAAAGCATTAAAATCCCTGCAAATGTCATTCTTTCCTCATTTATTTTACTTCTTCATCCTCTACCACTGTTCCTTGAGGTCACTGTCTTTCCCTGATCTGTAGCCCTGCTTCTGTTCTCATCCTAGCTTATTGGCCTTTTGCAAAACTTGTGTCATTTCACTACTGAGCTCCGACTCTCCGCTTCATCCTTAGAGCCATCCAAATCCACAACATACCACATATGTCTGGGGGATTCAAGGCAGAAGTTCCTGCCAAGGAGCTGTCTTTTTATTCCCTGGCCTAGCTGAAAATATACTAGTCCACCCTATATCTCTTCTGTCTCTTCCTTGCTTTAATATTGGTTATTTCAAGCCATCAAGTCTCCACCAGCTCATCTTAGTTTCACCCTCCATTACAGAAAAACAAGATATGCAAAGCTTCCAATGTAGTGGGGCCCTCAGCTTGAGGCTGGGACTCTGGCAGCCTCAGTCATGGCTAGAGGCTGGTGAAGTAGCCAGTCAGAGCATACTCACAAGAAGTACTAGGGAGCTTCCTGACAAAGGACTCATCTTAAGAAGAAAGTCAAAATTCTCAAGTTAGATCCCAGACAGTGGGCATTGGCAGAGATCGAGAAGAAGGATCCAATTGCAATGCAGTGCCTTTCTTCTAGAGTGCTCACCCCACCCTGATTGACATGGATGGATCCAGGATGAGATGGCTACAATGACTATCTGAGTGAGAGTTGGAAGACACGGGATGCTAAAAGTGAGGAAGGTCTGCAGAATTAGTTCCTGAAGCTTTGGCAATGACAAGATTTAGTGTACTCAACATAGACATGAGCCCCCTTGGCACCTGGCATCAGCAGCTCCCATTTAAATGATGGCAGCAGCACCTCTAGTGAGCTTTTGTGGCCCAGATGCTGATTTTGGCAGTGGAAGCAATGGGGAGTACTACCAGAGCAACCCATAGCAGGGAAGGGACAAATGGCTAATAACTTGTGACAGTCAAAGAAACTAGTTTGCAAAACATATGTGAGGCCCACCTTAGAAGACTGCAGTTAGTGAACTGATGATTCCTGTTCTAAATATTCCTTGTCATGAGGTGAAACTTACTTCTTTGAAGAAGGTTGCTTTTTTTTTTGTGTGTATATATATATATATATATATATACACACAAAAAAAAAAAAAACCCATTGCTATTGAGTTGATTCTGACTCATAGCAACCCTATAGGACAGAGTAGAACTGTCACAATAGGGTTTCCAAGGAGCAGCTGGTAGATTCAAACTGTCAACCTTTTTGGAGAGCAGCCAAGCTCTTAACCACTGCTCCACCAGGGCTCCACTTTATATATATGTACTTGGTGGTGAAGTGGTTAAGAGCTACAGCTGCTAACCTAAAGGTCAGCTGCTCCTTGGAAACCCTATGGGAGAGTTCTACTCTGCCCTATAGAGTCGCTATGAGTCAGAATTGACTCGATGGTAATTTATATATATATATATACATATATATATATATATACACATACATACATATTCAGCTGGACAAAGCTTTCAAATGATTTCAGAACTAAAATTACTGCTGTTGGTCAGTAAAGATCAATAATGCATCATCATATGCTTCTCCTCCCTCCCAAATATACTTTTTTTATATTATGCTGACCATTTGATGAATTTTGTTTTAAATTAAAGGTTATATTAGTCAGCTATTACTGTACTAACGCTGTGTAACAAACGAACGCAAACTTCACTTGTTTGTAACTTACAATTATAGTTTTCTTGCTCACGAGACCACTGGTCATCAGCTGGAGCAGTTCTGCTTTTGGCTGTGAGGCAGCTGAGCTGGGCTCCAGGTTTTTGTTGAGTTCAGTTTTGTTCTTCTTTTCTTCCCATTCTCTTTGGACCAGCCGCTATTCTGGACATGCCCTTCTCATGACAGATCACAGGAGTGCAAGAGGCCAAGCCAAACCACTTAAGCACACTTAAGGCTTCTGCTCACATCAGTTCATTAAAATTCCATTGACTAAGGCAAATCATACAGTCAAGCCCAACATCTATAGGGTAAAGAAATAGTCTCTATCCAGTTTAGCACACTAGAAGGTCACTGGACAAAGGGAGAGAGTGAAGAAATGAGAACAAGACAACTTACCACACAAGATGTAATTAACATTTACTACTTCAGTGGAAACAGAAACAAGCTTCTTCATTGCCTCTTTTTTCTGAAGCATTGTTTGCTAACTTGGCCATTAATTTATTCATTTATAGTACTTTCCTTTGTATTAAAAAAAAAAAAAACAACTTGTTGCCATCAAGTCGACTCCGACTTGCAACCCTGTAGGACAGAGTAGAACTGCCCCATAGTGTTTCTAAGGAGCAGCTGGTGGACTCGAACTGCCGACTTTTTGGTTAGCAGCCTAGCTCTTAAGCACTGCACCACCAGGGTTCGTCTTGCTATAGCTTAATAAATGTTTGTTGAATAAATTAAAGTATAAGAGGGAGACTCCATCACTGATTTTTTTTTTTTTTTTTTCTTCTAAGCCACCAGTAACAGTCAGAAACTCGTTTTATTTTATTGAAGTAAAAATTATTAAGAAGGGGTCATTTTCAGTCTTAAAATGTGGATGGGCTCTTTAACATGCTTGTAGATGACGTTTCTAATTAATTCTGGTGGTCATTAGAATGAGTTGTATTTTTAAAAAATGAGGTAGGGCCTTATAATGCTATATTTTGGGTAGCATTGGTGTTACTTATTTTTTTAAGAGTGATGGAAAATTTGGAAATGGATATTGGTAATGGTTGCAAGTATGATGAATGTAATTAATGTGACTGAATTGTACATGTAAAAATGTTGAAATAGCAAATGTTGTATTACATATATATTCTTTCCACAATAAAATAAAATAAAAAGAAACAGGCATCACTTACTTCATTTCCTCCAGCATTTTATTTTCTCCCTTTTTTGGCTTCCTTATTTCAAAAATGCCTTGCTGCACTTTCAACCTTCAAACCAACTTCCGTTCATACTGCCTTGGGGAAAGAATATCTTACTTACAAATAAGATTAGTCCCATTTAACTCCTGAATTACATTCAATGTAAGATTCCAATTGGCTTTTTTTCTGTTTTTCATATCCACAATGCCTTTGTACTTTTAAATATTAACAGAAACCTCTCAGAAAATGTTGTTTATCTTTGCTGACTTAGCTCTCATCTTATGAAAACCAAGTAGTATAGGCGACTGTTGCTAAATAGGCTACCAGTAGCTAAAAATAATATGCAGTGCATGTAAAACTAACAGGCCCAATAATGGTGCTCGAACACCAAGGATCCTCACCATCTCCATGGAGTAGGAAAACAACAGAAGCAGCAGATAAGTAGAGCATGTATAAAGCAATTGTGTGAAACTTCTCACTGGTTGCCCAGTCTCTGCCTTGTAGAAAAGAAACTGGATCTGGTAAAAGACAGAAAATCAATACCCACTATTTTTCTAAGTGGCTTATTATATCCAAATGATATGTCTGTATCATACTAGCGGCCTTCACGTCTTGTCCGGTTAGCATCACACATGACAGTGTTTGCATTTGCTTACCAGGAGAGGATTAGGAGATGACTGTTTCTGACTAGTTTGAGTGCAAAGAGGAACTAATCTGATTAGATGGAAAGCTGCAGCTGCCACCACTGCTGTGGAAAGGAGATGTCACCCATCAGCTACTTTCTAATCAAGTGTATCATTGTCCTCTGAACAGATGCCCAGCAATCTGTAACTCATTGTGGAATGTTTTGGTCCTGAGCACCCCTCAACAAAATTAAGCAGTGATCCCTATACATTCTTCATTTTGTTACTCATATTCCAATATATGGTATCCATATATTCTGGAATCCAAGAAAACTAAAAGGCAAGGGGAAAGAAGTGAAAGAGAGAGAATAGTTAGACACAATTTTAACAATAAAAACCAACACCCAACCCGTTGCTATAAAGTCAATTTTTACTCATGGTGACACCGTGTGTCACAGAGTACAACCGCTCCATAGGGTTTTCTTAGCTGTAATCTTAATGGAAGCAGATCACAAAGTCTTTCTTCTACAGCACCACTGGGTGAGTTCAAAGTGCCACCCTTTTTCTTGGTAGCTGAGTACAAACTCATTGGACCACCTAGATGAGACAAAAATAGGCAGTATCCAGCTTCAGCCAACTGTGAGGCCATTAAACATTTATTGATCTACATTGTTAATGCCTTTTTCTACTTCTGGATCCAGTTGTCTCCTTTCTTTCTTCAGTTCCTAGGGCTCTCCAACTCCTGTCTCTTCTTTCTCTAGTCTGACTTCAAGAAAGCGTCCAAACTAGTGGACTGAAAAGAATAGTGGTCAGAGAGGTTAATTGTAATGCTAAACGTCCACACTCACAGGGAAAGGTGGGAGTAGGGTCAGTGGGGGTCACTAGGGTTGGGGTCACCCAGTGCAGTAACTGATGGTGTCACCCTCCCTTACCGGTGTAGGCGGGGCCGGCCAGCGAACCCCCTACCCTGTAGGTGGAGAGGCCTACCCCCACCCTGCGCCCGTGCAGGGCCCTGCTGCTCCCCGCAGCTCCTCCCCTCTAGCATTGGCCAAGGCGAAGTCTGCTGCACCCTGACTGGTGGGTGATGGTGGGGGATCACGACTTACTGCACTGGATTGCGAGTGACACCAACCCTAGTGACGCTACTGCCTTGGCAGACCCTCCCCCAGCAGGACCTGCTTGCCTTCCACCGCCAATGCAACGGACTCTGGGGTCATTTTGATGTCACCTCCTCTGACAGTGTCTGGGGGTGTAGTTCACACCCCCACCCCTACCCTGCACTCGCCTAATGACGCCACTGGGTGAGGGATCTTTTCACCTGGTGAAGGAGCAGGTGAGGAAAATGGATCTTGGTTCCAAATATATGGAATAGAAAGAGACTTGCTCTGGGAAATAAGATTACATGCAATCTTTCCTTCTTGACTTCCACAAATTTACATTCCCAAATGCTGTTCCTAAGCCAATTCGTGATGCACAATCGCTTACCGGGGCTTCAGTCATGTTTTATAACCACCTCTTTGAATTAGCTTTCCTTAGTGCTGTCTCTGCTTAAGCTATTATGGTAAACAGTGGCTGACTTCGCCTACCTCTTGATGATGGCTCAACTTCCCTCAACTGTCAGCTTCACCACTCTTTTCTTATTTGTTATCAGTGGAGGAAAGAAACACCATTTCACTTCCTGAAGAGTAGTCAAGGAGTGATGGGTGGATCTTTTTTGATTGGCCTTTCCCAGTTGTGCATGAATTTTAAAGCATGACTATCTTTATTTCAAAATATCTAATGGAAAATTATGAAATGCATGTGGCCCAACAAGCACAATTAAGACCTCTGAACTCTCTCTGATTACAGTCTAAAAGGACAAATGAGTCCAAACCCACTGTACAGCAACAGCAGTGGAGAAGAGCATTGGAAGGTGAGACATCCATCAGGGAACATTACACCACTGAAAGCATCATATCCTAGGTGGTATGAACATGAGTTCAAGAAGTGCCAACTCTCTTTATTTTCTACAATTTGACTTAATTTCTATGATGAGCTCCCAACTTTTTTAGTTGCTGTGAAATTCAATTCGTCTTCAGTCATTCTTGCCCATTTCTGCTCTGTGATAATTTCAAAGTTCTGTAATCTTATGTAGTGCCAAAACATAAGGAGTACTCCTCCAATCACCACCTGTCCATGTAGTCTGTTAGTTGCTGTCAAGTCAGCTCCAGCTCATGGCGACCCTATATATACCAGAACAAAAGATTGCCTGATCCCGTGCCATCCTCATGATCTTTGGTATGTTTGAGACCATTTTGCAACCATCATGTCAGTCCATCAAGTGGAGGGTTTTCCTCGTTTTTGCTCACCCTCTAGTTTACCATACATGATGCCTTTTTCTAATGATGGTCTTTCCTGTGATGTGTCCAAAGTATGCAAGACAAAGTCTTGCCATCCTGGCTTCCAAGGAACATTCTAGCTGTACTTCCCTTCCTCAAAGATGGATTTGTTTGTTCTTCTGGTAGTCCATGGTATATTCAATATTCTTCATTAGCACCACAATTTGAATGTGTCAGTTGTCCTTTAGTCTTCCTTTTTCATTGTCCAGCTTTCATGTACATATGAGGTGATTGAAAATATCATGGCTTGGGTCAGGGCACCTTAGTCATCAAAGTGACATCTTTGCTATTTAAAACTTTAAAGAAGTCTTTTGTAGCAGATTTTCCCAATGCCATACATCATTTGATTTCTTGACTGCTGTTTCCATGGGCATTGATTGTTGACCCAAATAGAATGAACTTCTTGACAACTTCAATTTCTTTGCCACTTATCATGATGGTGTTTATTGATACAGTTGTGAGGATTTTCATTTTCTTTTTTAACTGTTTTTTTATTGTACTTTAGGTGAAGGCTTACAGGACAAACTAGCTTCTCATTAAACAGTATACATATTGTTTTATGACATTGGTTCCCAACCCCACGACATGTCAACACTCTCCCCTTCTCCACCTAGGGTTCCCTATTACTAACTTTCCTGTTCCCTCCTGTTTTCTAGTCCTTGCCCCTGGGGTAGTGTGCCCCTTTAGTCTTGCTTTGTTTTATGGGCCTGTCTAACCTTTGGCTGAAGGGTGAACCTCAGGAATGACTTCATTATTGAGCTAAAGGGTTGTCCAGGGGCCATACTCTAGGGTTTTGTCCAGTCTCAAGATAGCACATTTTTGAAGGAAACCCCCTTAGGGCCTCCCCTTTGGTGACATACCATCATGGAAAGAACCAAGTATGTGAGCAATTTAACAAACTTCTCAACTTTTAAGTTAGACACAGATGCAGTGACCTCACTCAAATAAAGGCCCAATCCCACCAAATTCTTACTCCCACTGCAGTAGCAAAGAATTGAATTACAGTATTCTCCCAAAATGGCGCCTGGGGCCAGCCCTTTAATTGGTGGATTCAGGTCACATGACCCAAAGCAGGTCCTTAATGACAGATCTTGTTGATTGTGAGGCTCCGGAATGGGACCCAGAGCCTAGACCTGCTTGCAGAGTTGGAGAAGGGAGAACAGGAGCCTGCCCAACCAAGTAGGCCACACCACATTATCACAATACCGTAAGGATCTCAGATGGTAAAAATCTTTTTTTTTTTTTAAATCTACAGATTCTGTCTTTATCATCTGTCAATATTATCTTGCCTACTCTTTAAAAGGACAGTTTTTTTGTGTGTGTGGTAAATATGTATGTAACTAAATATCTGACATTTCAACAATCTTCACATAATCAGTTCAGTAACATTGTGTTCATCATGTTGTTTAACCACCACCCTTATCTGTTCCCCAAATTTTCCATCCACCTCCTTTCTTGACTACGAGAACTAGAACTAGGGTTCAATACCAGCACAGCCAGGCTGGGGTGTGCTGGACCTGACAAGGGAGGAAAAAGACTACACTCCAAAGGAGCTACGAGAATTAGCCAGCATGTGGAACCAGAATATCCTGGGATTAGATTTTGAGGGTGCTTAACAACAACAACCACAACAATCAACAGGATCAGAACACAAGACAGGATAAACCAAAAACCCATTGCCAATGAGCTGATTCCAACTCATAGTGACTCTCTAGGACAGAGTAGAACTGTCCCATAGTCAGACAGTAAATTCTTTTTTTGTTGTTGTTATTTATTGTTGTAGTTTAAGTGAAAGTTTATGGTTCACATTAGTCTCTCATACAAAAACTTATACATACATTGTTATGTGACCCTAATTGCTCTCCCTATACAGTGACAGCATACTCCTCCTTTACGCCTCTGATTTCCCATGTCCATTCAACAAGCTGCTAAAACTCTCTGCCTTCTCATCTCACCTCCTGACAGAAGCTGCCCATTTAGTCTCATGTTCTACTTGAGCTAAGAAGCACACTCTTCATGAGTATCATTTATGCCCCACAGTCTAGTCCAATCATTGTCTGAAGAGTTGGCCTCCAGAATTGTTTTAGTTCTGGGTTGACAGAGAGTCTGGGGGCCATGCTTTTTGGGGTTCCTCCAGTCTCAGTCAGACCATTAAGTCTGGTCTTTTTACTATAATGTGAGTTCTGCACCACACTTTTCTCCTGCTCCATGAGGGACTCTCTTGTTTTCCCTGTCAGGGCAGTCATTGCTGGTAGTCGGGCACCATCTAGTTCTTCTGGTCTCAGGTTAATGAAGTCTCTGGTTTATGTGGCCCTTTCTGTCTCTTGGGCTAATACTTTCTCTGTGTCTTTGGTGTTCTTAATTCTTCTTTGCTCCACGTGGATTGGGACCAAATGATGCGTCTTAGATGGACACTTGCTAGCTTTTAAGACCCGAGATGCCACTCACCAAAGTAGGGTGCAGAACATTTTCTTAATAAACTTTGTTATGCCAATTGACCTAAATGTCCCCTGAAAGCATGGTCCCGAGACCCCCGCCCCTGCAACTCTATCCCTCAAACTGTTTGATTGTATTCAGGAAACTTCTTAGCTTTGGTTTAGTCCAGTTGTGCTGACTTTCCCTGTAGTGTGGGCTGACCTTCCCTTTACCTAAGATAATTCTTGTCCACTATCTAGTTAGTGAATAACCCTCCCTCCCTCCCCACCCTCATAACCATCAAAGAATGTTTTCTTCTGTGTTTAAACCTTTTCTTGAGTTCTTATAATAGTGGTCTTATACAATATGTGTCCTTCTGTGACTGACTAAATTAAATCACCATAATGACTTCCAGCTTCCTCCATATTATGTTTCACAGCTTCATCATTGTTCTTTATTGTTGCATAGTATTCCATTGTGTGGATATACCATAACTTGTTTATCCATTCGTCCGCTGATGGGCACCTAGGTTGTTTCCATCTTTATGTTATAGTGAACAGTGCTGCAATCAACATGGGTGTGCATGTGTCTATTAGTGTGATGGCTCTTATTTCTCTAGGATCTATTCCAAGGAGTGGGATTGCTGGATTGAATGGTACTTCTATTTCTAGCTTTTTAAGGAAGCACCAAATCGATTTCCAAAGTGGTTGTACCATTTTACATTCCCACCAAGAGTGTATAAGTGTTCCAGTCTCTCCACAACCTCTCCAGCATTTATTATTTTGTGTTTTTTGGATTAATGCTAGCCTTGTTGGGGTGAGATGGTATCTCA
>NW_004443956.1:15681319-15743407 GCF_000243295.1 Trichechus manatus latirostris | reverse complement strand
GCTGCTCATAGGTAGATGAATTTATGTCTGGATTCTCAATTCTGTTCCATTGGTCTATGTATCTGTTGTTGTACCAGTACCAGGCTGTTTTGACTACCGTGGCGGTATAGTAGGTTCTAAAATGGGGTGGTATGAGGCCTCCCACTTCGTTCTTCTTCTTCAGTAATGCTTTACTCATCCGGGGCCTCTTCTCTTTCCATATGAAGTCGGTGATTTGTTTCTCCATCTCATTAAAAAATGCTGTTGGAATTTGGATCGGGAATGCATTGTATCTGTAGATTGCTTTGGGTAGAAATGACATTTTCACAATGTTGAGTCTTCCTATCCATGAGCAAGTTATGCTTTTCCACTTAAGCAGGTCTCTTTTGGTTTCCTGCAGTAGTGTCTTGTAGTTTTCATTGTACAGGTCTTTTACATCTCTGGTGAGATTTATTCCTAAGTATTTTATCTTCTTGGGGCTATTGTAAATGGTATTGATTTGGTGATTTCCTCTTTGAGGTTCTCTTTGATGGTGCAAAGGAATCCAACTGATCTTTGTATGTTTATCTTGTATCGTGATACTTTGCTGAAATCTTCTATTAGTTCCAGTATTCTTCTTGGATTTTCATTTTCTTTATGTTCACATGTAATTCATATTTAAGGCTGTAGTCTTTGACATTCATCAGTAAGTGCTTCAAGTCATCTTCACTTTCAGCAACCAAGGTTGTGTCGTCTGCTTGTTGCAAGTTATTAATGAGTCTTCTTCCAGTCCTGATGTCATGTTCATCTACACATAATCCAGCTTCACCGATTATTTATACAGCATACTGAGGATGAAAGGATATAATGTTTCTGCAGCTTTTCCAATTTTAAACCATGCTATATCCTCTTGTTCTCATCAAAAAACTGCATCTTGATCCATGTACAGGTTCCACATGACTACATAGTCTGCTACTGAGAGATCCACTATTCCTGCCTGCATGGTCCCTCCAGGCCCATGGACTTGCTTCTGTGTCATGCTTGGGATGTGGAAATCTTTGACAAGAATGGCAGCCATGTGCCTGTGGTGCTGCCTCCCTCTCTTCTCCATGCACACGCCCCTCTCTGATGCCATGGGATCCCCCATTGCTTCTGACGACAACCTCTCTACCTCCTGCTTCTCCAGAAAATTTGTATTTTCTCTAAACCTTAGATTTTCTACGTCTGTTCTTTCACAGTAGACGTTGATAGCTCATTAACCCTGGAACTAGGGGAAAACTAGTGTACTGTTTCTCCAACCATTTCATGAGGCAAGGGGAGATGTTTGCATTCTATTCTTTTGGTGCAGCAAGGAAAGAAGAGGGGGAAAAAATCCACATTATAAGCATTTATATCTGCCACATATTCTTTCTATAATTCCAGTAGATCTCCTATTTAAGAAAAAAGGTTAGGGTTGGTACTTTCATATCTGCCAACCATAAAGATAATCCACAAGGCCTGGTAGCAGAATATGTCTTTTCAAAAGATAACAGTCCAATGACCCAAAGACCAGAATAGGACTGTACTGGGAACATGCTGATGGCCTGCCACCATGATACCCCTGTCCATCTGACCTCAGGTAATTCCCATTGCTCACACTGCCCCGGGTGTCATGGTCTTTCTGCCTATAGATTGGAGCTCTCCCTATATCAACTCCTGCTTGAATCAGGGCTGAATTTGCCACATAGTTATGATGCTGCTGACTGGGTGGCCTGACTGCACAGTGGGATTAGACCTGTAGCTGGGTTAGTCTCCCCAGTCCCTATCCTATTGCACCCAGCCAGGTTGCTAAGGTCCCAGCCCCAACACCTGTGTATTAAGTGACACAGTGCTGTTCTAATCTACCATGAATTCACTGAGTATTTCTCATTGATTGACACAGAGTAGGAGTTCACAAAGAGGTGTGGTTTGGTTTGGTTTGGTTTAGGATTGAAATGAATTGAATTGAAAACTCCTAATCCCGATCTCAAGGAGCCCTGGTGGTGCAGTAGTTATGTTCTCAGTTGCTAATCCAAAACTCAGCGGCACAAACCTACCAGTGGCTCCATGGGAAAAAAGACCTGGCGATCTGTTCCCATAAAGATTACAGTCTAAGAACCCTATGGCAAAGTTCTATTCTGTCCTATAATGTTGCTATGAGTTGGAATCAATTCAATGGCCCACAACAACAGTAATGGCAATCTCAAAGGCACTAGACTGCTTGTTAGTGAAATTGAAAGCAGATGGTTCACCATAAATCTAAGACAAAATGATTTAGTAATTATCCTTTCCCAGATAAGTTCAGTCTGTCTTGTCCACTTATTAAAGCCTCTTTAAGAAAAGTTGCAGCTCTCACTTAATACTTATCCCTCTCATCCATCAAAACTTACCTATTCCATGTCATAAGCCATGACAGTCTGCAAGATACAAGTTAATATGAGAAACTAATTAGTTTTTAAGCTAAATTTCTAGAGGGCAAAACTGAAACTGAGGTTACCAAACTCAGATTAACATGTCTTTTTGGGACATGATGGTAAGTATAATGGGATAGAAGCAAGTCTCTACAGCACATTGTATCAATGGGACATAATCCAGTTCCCCTCCCATTGCCCTCACAGGGTGCTGGCTGGAAATAATAGAAAGTGCCCCCTAGTCATGATGTTATGCCCCATTTCCCCCACATCATGTCCTTCCCTTACAGACTCCCTGCACAAGGAAACAATGACTTCAAGAGGCACCAGTGGTCTTGCAGGAGGAAATATTGGTGTTAATGACCTCATAAACTATGCTTTGGCTACTTTTTGAGGCTTCTGGTATAAAGAATGACCACTCCAGAACATTAGCAAGAGAGTTCAGAAATGTGACCATGTGTTTCCTAGCTCAGGGATGGCCCTACAAGTAAGTAGTCAATTATATGTCAGTACAGAAAAAACAGTAGCAAGAGCCTGTGGTCTACAGTATTGATCTTTATCATTTTTGCTGCATACATTGAGGAATTTGGCAGAAAAGAGTCTCTTTCTGTGAAGAGTAATGGGTGGTGTTTCCCTCTTTCCCTGTGCCACGCTGACTCTCCTAGTCCTCTCTTCTTTGTTTCTTCTCTTAAAAAGAAGAGAAAGAAAAGAGAACCTTTAGATACTGCTGCCACACAGTAAAACCCCCATAGTCCTCAAGTCAATTCTGACTCTTAGAAACCCTATGGGACAGAGTAGGACTACCCCATAGCGTTGCCAGGCTGTAATCTTTATGACAGCAGATTCTTCAGGTCTTTCTCTCGCAGAGCAGCTGCAGGGGTTTGAATGTCCACCTTTCAGTTTGCAGCTGAGTGCTTTAACCACTGCACCACCATGTTCCCTACTGAGGTCAGTCTTTTTCAATAAAGGAATTTTCCTACAAAGAACTAAGAACATAATTGTTTCTATCCATCATCACTATCAGATTTGCATTTAAGAACAATCAACCTTGTTAAAGGGCTGAGGATAGGCTCAGTTGGATGAGCCTGAGGGCGGGAAGACCAAGTAGCAACCACAACAATTATCCAAGCAGGAGGTCTGGAGCATTAGGACAGTAACAGGTGTATCTCTAGGCCTCGCAAACCTATGGTGCATTGAAGATCATATTTTGTATTTATTCCTACATTCCACAGTCCATAGCTCTATTCAGATAATATGAAGTCTCACCCCTTCAACCTGCTCAAGTATCTGTGGAAGCACTAGGGTTATCCCATACATTCAATTCACAAGCAAGTCCCAACCCTGCAGCTCTCAGGTCAAGCCAGGCCTACTGTCACAGCTACTTCATCCAGACTCCAAACTTTGAGCTCCCAGGGCTATGAGTATTTGACTTTCACCTGGAGCCATCTATGCTCAGTGCATAATGGAAAAATGTCTCATACTTGAATTCTGATTCATGGATGGTGAGGCCAGGCACCAGGCCGTCTTGACCTCTGGCTTTCTCTTGTTATTTCTCCATCTCAGAGAACAAAAATACTTCTTTTTCCCAGGCCCTCCTGCTGTAAAAATTATTTCTTGCAAAATGGAGTGGTGGGTTCTCCGCACTCCCATCTGCCCAATGTCAGTGAACACTCATCTCTGCAGCACCTACAATATTGTAGATGAGGCCCTCATGACCCAGAGAATATTTTTACATCATGCTAATAATAATACATGTATATGATGAAAATTCAAACATTAGAGAAAGGTTAAAGAATCAGTATCTTCTGCCTCAGACCTTCCCACTTTCCACTACCACCCAACTTCCATGTTCCAAAGGTAAAACCTTTAACAATTTATGATTAATTATTAAAGGTAAAACCTTTAATAATTTATGTTTAATTATTTATTAATTTTATATTAATATTTAATAATATTTGGCTTGCCTCTGGTGGTAATCTCTATAATGCTACTTAATAATAGTGAACATACATTACATGTATTACATGTGTTACGTATGTCTCATGTATTTATATGTGGTAACTCACGGCAACCCGAAGAAGTGTTTATTCTAACTGTCTTCATTTTATAGATGGTATAGTCAGAGGGAAGTTAACTACTCTCCCTGGGTTGCATAATAGTGGATGACCAGGGCAGGACTTGAACCCAGGAAGTCTGGTTCCAGAGAGAATGCTTTTAGTCACCTGTATACAGCCTCTCAATATGTGTTTACCATATATTTTTGATTTATGTATTTTAAACAGAATCTACCAACTCCCCACTAAGATACTAGCTTATTTTTTATTGCTCTTCATTTACCCTTCATCTTTCTCCTAATTTTAGGCATATCATTAGTTTAAGTTCTACTATTAATTACTCTGTAGCTTTTTAAACATTTAAAACTTTGTTTTGAATCCAGTAACTTTAACTATTATCTCTTGATTCTCCGTTATATAAAGCAAGGGACTCAATACTTCTATAGTTCCTTCCAACTTTCCTCCTTCATTTTACTTTCCAATATTATCCAGCAATTTAATTACATTTATAATTAAAAGGTTAATAATTGGAGCTACAAAATGACATGTAAATGTTAAGTTTCCCATGCTTTCTCTGTAAATTGCTCCTAAAAATTAAAACTAAAAATAGCATTCTTTACAATACTAATTATACAAACAGTAGTTACCATAGAATCAAGTAATGTGGTTGGCCCTATAGGGGATGAAATGTAATCTCTGTTGTTAAAACTGTGCCACACACAATGAACTGTTCCAAGTATCTATATATAATGCATTTTCTTTTTTTACACTCATAACCTGCTCAAAATCTTACCACATTTTAGTTTGCTTCAATCCAGACTTTAACTTTCTTAGACTGCTACATGTTTTTTCTGGAGTTCTAAGTACAAAAGAAGACATAACTTCACTCCTCAATAAAATCGTGCAATTTCTTAATCATACTCTTTGCTTCCCTATTTAAACTTTTCCCTCAGAGCCACTCATCCTCCTCTGCCAATCTGGACTTTACATGACTGAAAGGTCTTTATTTTGCCTTATCATTCCATTGTTATTTTAACTGGTAAATAAATCTAGATTTAAATCATTTCCCTCAGACTTAAAAGCATTTGGCTCTTGCTTTTTCATAACCAGTGCTGATGATGATAAGTCTGATACTAATATTTTGATATTCTCATTCCTTTGAAGAACTGTTCGTGCCTTCAATTTTCCTCTTTGACATTTTTAGAATCTGTTCTTTAGTTCTGGTTTTTGATATTTTAATGAGGATATGTCTAGCTAGTGAGTCTTTTCACATTCATATTGCTTGGTATTTGTGTACACTTTCAACTGAAGGCATCCATCTTTTTTCAATTTAGGGAAATTTTCTTCTATCATTTCTTATTTCCTCTTCTCTATTTTTTTTTTCCTTTACTTTCTCTTTTTCTGGAACTCCCATTATATGATGGATCTCATGGTCTGATTCTTTTAGGCATCAATTTCTCTACCATATTTTCCATCTCTCTGACTTTCTGCTTTATGTTTTGAAAGATTTTCATAACATTTTCTTTCACTCCTTCCACTGAATTGCTCATTTTGTCAATCAAAGTCTTAATTTACAAGAACTTTTCACTTGTTCATAGGGTGTTCTTTGTAATGAATGCAATATTTTCTCATAGATAGTTCAGGCAACAGAAGACATTAAAACATATTTTTTAGGTATTTTCTTCCAAGAGATCAATTTTCTCTGCATTTCATTGTTCTCTTTGAATAGAACAAAGAGGAAACCACTAAAACAAGTATATGATGATTCTTGGTTATTCATTCATATGTATTAACAGATTATTTAAAAATACCAGTTGCAGTGGTGGCAACTCTGACTCATGGTTATCCCATGTGTATCAGAGTAGAACTGTGCTAGAAAGGGTTTTCAATAGATGATTCTTCAGAAGTAAATCACCAGACTTTTCTTCTGAGGTACCTCTGAGTAGACTCAAACCTCCAACCTTTTGGTTAGCAGCCAAGTGTGTTAACCATTTTCACCACCCGGGGATTCCAACAAATGGTTAAATTATTTAATCTAAGTAACTGGAATGGGTTTCTCTTCCTAGTCTATGTTTCCTCAACAAATCTCTCCTTTGAATGAGAGAGCGACTATAAGCTCTCTCATTATAGGTGAGGTGTGATATATGGTAGGTTTAGCAGGTCCTACTTCAGAGAGCCAGAAAGCCAGGATAACCTCACTTTCAATGGCAAAATGAGGAGACTTTGAACCCAGGAATCCTAGGAGGTTGGTCATTGTCTTTAGACTCCAGACCTCCAGTTTGTGCTGAGTGTAAATGCTTACTAGTAGACTCTTAGCAGGTTCAGGGTGGACCAAAGGCACAGCTATGCTGCAGGTAGAAGTTCAGTTATTCAGTGTGAATTCTGTCCCCTTCCTACTCACCTCTGCAGACCTCTTGAGTCCACATTTGTAACCTTCCCAGAGTCCTGCCAGTGAAATTGGCTTCCTCCTTATCTATAGCTTTCTCCTCTGCTCCTTCAGCACTGCAGATTCCTCTGCTTCCTTTATCTACCACTATTATCCCATCCTCTTCCCATCTTTTAGAAATTCACCAAAATCTCTGATCCACTGATAGTGCCACAGGAAAAATTCTTTATGTATTTCTTTATAGTTACTTTAATGTGACTTGTATAAAGAAGGGAGATAAACACTGGGACACAGGTGGCCGTCTTGTATGATAAACACTAAAGAATATTTTTCTCTTCAAAAATTTCTGACAAAAATGAAAACATATCTTGGAGTTACAACCACTTGTGGCCTCTATGCTGGCATCTTAGTTAAGACCTGAGCAGGTAATGAGGCTCAGGACACAACCCCTTTTAGGGGTTGGGCATTCAGAGGAAGAAGAAGACAGTGGTCTCTGGAGAATGGAAAGCAAAAGAGGGTTCTGACTAAAACCAGATTCACTAGGGGGGATAAAAAGTGCTTGGAGTGAGTAGCCAGAAATTCAAATAATAGGAGTGACCTCTGTGGCATCAGTCTTTCCATTCCCCAATTTATAAAATGGATGAGATGTGAGAATAAAATGAGATTATATATGTGAAATGTTTTCTAAAAGTAACAATAACTTTATATTTGTAGATATTTTACAATGTCCATTTTTCTCCAGGACTGTTTCTTTAACTAAAATCCTAAAGTGTCTGTCTCATTGGAAACTACAGAGAATGTCATTCAGATAAAATCTTAGTCTTTTCAAAATACTTAGAATTAAGTTTAGAATAATTGGGTTAACCAAACTGCTTAAATGAATTAGCTGTTCAATTCTATGGTTCATATTCTTTAAGGCAAGCACGGTATAGTGTAGGGTAAGACTTAATTAAAATCACTGCCCTTATTAAGATCTCATGACAGTTGGGGAGAAAATGCAAACAGAAGCTAACAAATGTGTAGAGAGGAGTTTTCCTATTTATTCCTGGTCTTTTTCTTATCCAGAAGGTTGAGATTCAAATCCTTATAACAGACATTTTGAATCTAGTAATTTAGCTTATTTTTCAAATTTCCTTCTCCAGTGCTATTTCTTAATTTGAACTTTCAATTTCTTCATAGCAAAATTCAAAATTGTTCCTCTTTTTGAAATTTGACAGGATTTTTTTTTTCTCTTGATCATGTGATACTAAGTTGTTGTTAGCTGCCAACCAATTGGCCCCAGCTCGTGGTGACCTCATGCACAACAGAATGAAATGCTGCCTGGTCATGCACTATCCCCATGATTGCTTCTGGATCGGACTGTTGTGATCTATAGGGTTTTCCCTGGCTGATTTTTGGAAGTAGATTATGAGGTCTTTCTTCCTAGTCCACCTTAGTCTGAAAGTTTCACTGAAACCAGTTCAGCATCACAGCAACACGCAAGCCTCCACTGACAGATGGGTGGTAGCTATGCATGAGGTGCATTGGCCAAGAATCAAACTCAGGTCTACCACATGGAAAGCGAGAATTCTACCACTGAACCACAATTGCTCTTGTGACACGATACTATACTTTTTATTAAATAGTAAGAAATCCATAACTTTCACTTGGTATTTATAATACACTCATTTTTGGTGATATTTTTTCTACTTAGGTCTTATGATATAATTTTTCACCAAACTTTTCTTTTGTGGCTATTTCTTGTATAATTTTTAAATTATTTTTTATATTTACTTTTATGCCTCATAGCTACTTCTTGGTGTTGATTTCTTTACTTTGCGTAATTCCATTTACAGAGCACTTCACTTGGATCAGATATTGTACTGTATATATTTTTTATGTTTAATTTTATTTTCTTGTGAAACGTACTATATATTATTGCTCATCCTCAAAACAAATCCTAATTACCTTCATTTCACGAATGAAGAATTTGTGGCCCAAGAAGTTAAGTAACTTTCCCAGGGTTCAACACCTACCAATGGCAAAGCCAGTACTCAAGTCCAAGTACATCCAGCTTCAAGCCTTTTCCTTTTTTACCACATCACATAGCTATCACAGCAAATAGGGAATGGACACTTCAAATCTTGTTTCCCATAGACTAGATTATGATTTCATCCAAAGTAGCCTTTATCATTTACAAAGCCATTGATTAATATTCAACATTCATTTTAGCCAAAAACTGCTACACATACCTCTTGATGTGATACCATTTTAGAAATGTTTAACATGCGAATGATCTCTAATAACGATTCTGCCCCAGGATTAGGAAATACTATTATTCATTTTCAACTCTTTTCTTTCTCAAACTCATAGATGTAGAAATCCATTACTAGATCCCACATTAAAAAAAAAAAAACAAAATTCTAGACAGTTATAGAAAACCATTCCCTAAAGAGGTCACAACTCTTTATAATGAATCAGTTGGGAGTTTAGTTTGATTGATGGAACCTGAAAGCAGATCACAGAAATATATTTCAGTTCATGCCTTTTGATATGATGGGAAGGAGGATATTTCCTATATAAGCTACATTTTAAAACTTTAACTCATATTTAGTATTCTAAGAATTTACCACATTTTTATGCAAATAACGTTCGCCTTCTACATTTGTTTGACAACCATGTCCTCTGCCTGTGAGGTATTTTCATAAGTGCCACTATGCCAATTTTTTTTACATGATACTGTAAAAAAATTAGCATAGCATGCTTAGGAAAATACCTTGCAGAGGGAAGGGAGCATTTGGCAAACAAACTTAGAAGGCAGATGTTATATGTGTAAAAATATGGAAGACACAAGACAGCAGAGTTGTATACCAACTTATCAGAATAGAAGAGAGTTCTCAAGGATAAACTAAAAGAAATACATATAGAGAGAGACAAGATGTCAGAAACTATTCACCAAAAATCTATGTATTAGTGGAATGCATTTGTTGTCCTCTATATTCTACCCAGTGGTTTGTTTACTTTGCAAATGATCTCCCCTATAGGGGCTCTTAGCACATTACATTGGCTTATGTTGAGCCTGGCCAAGTGAAAAATGCTGCCAACACTTTCATACTTAACTTGAAATCTCTTTGGTATACAAGGACACTATAAAGAATTTAGCTTAATTAACAAAATATTAGGCTGAGGTTAGAAGTGTCAAAACACACTCGTTTTCCTGACTAAGAGTGGTGCCCTAGACATATCAATACTTTTAAATGGATATCATCCTCCCTGCAGTTGACAAATTGAACCCTTTGATCTGATCAGATGCTTCACATATAAACCATGGAAAAGGTAAAATGTCAAGTAAAAATTGAGCAGGATCTCAGAGAAATTGCTCTGCTTTGTATACTTAAATATGGAATTAATACAAAAAATGAAAACCAAGAAATAAGAGCCATCACACAAATAGATATATGCACACCCATGTTCCTTGCAGCACTGTTTACGATAGCAAAAAGATGGAAACAATCTAGGTGCCCATCAACAGGTTAATGGATAAACAAATTATAGTATATTCATACAATGGAGTACTATGCAATGATAAAGAATAACGATGAATCCGTGAAACATCTCATAACATGGATGAATCTGGACGGCATCATGTTGAGTGAAATTAGTCAACTGCAAAAGAACAAATATTGTATGAGACCACTATTATAAGAACTCAAGAGAAGGTTTAAACACAGAAGAAAATATTCTTTGATGGTTATGAGGGTATGGAGAGAGGGTGAGGAAAATTCACTAACTAGATAGTAGATAAGAATTATTTTAGGTGAAGGGAAGCACAACACACAATACAGGGGAAGTCAGCACCACTGGACTAAACTAAAAGCTAAAAAGTTTCTTGAACACAACCTAACACTTCAAGGGACAGTGTAGCAGGGGCAGGGGTCTGGGAACCATGGTTTCAGGGGACATCTAGGTCAATTGGCATAGCAAAGTTTATTAAGAAAATGTTTGCATCCCACTTTGGTGAGTGGCGTCTGGGGTCTTAAAAGCTAGCGAGCAGCCATCTAAGATGCATCAATTGGTCCCAATCCACCTGGAGCAAAGAAGAATTAAGAACACCAAAGACACAAGGAAAATATTAGCCCAAGAGACAGAAAGGGCCACATAAACCAGAGACTCCATCAGCTTGAGACCAGAAGAACTAGATGGTGCCCAGCTACCACCAAAGCCCACCCTGACAGGGAACACAACAGAGAGTCCCTGATGGAGCAAGAGAAAAGTGGGGTGCAGAACTCAAATTCACATAAAAAGACCAGACTTAATGGTCTGACTGAGACTGGAGGAACCCCAGAAGACATGGTCCCCAGACTCTCTGTTAACCCAGAACTAAAATCATTCCTGAAGTCAACTCTTCAGATGCAGAGTAGACTGGACTATAAGACATAAACGATACTTATGCAGAGTGTGCTTCTTAGTTCAAGTAGATACACAAGACTAAATGGGTAGCTCCTGTCCAGAGGTGAGATGAGAAGGCAGAAAGGGTTAGGAGCTGGTTGAAAGGACACAGGAAATCCAGGGTGGAAGGGAAGAGTGTGCGGTCACATGATAGGGATAGCAACTAGGGTCACATAACAATGTGTGTACTAATGTTTATATGACAAACTAACTTGAGCTGTAAACTTTTACCTAAAGCACAGTAAAAATAAATAAATAAAATATGTATGAAAAATGAAAACCAATTTTCAACATGACAGCAGACCTTACATCTATATTCCTTTTTCTGCTGAATTGGGGCTGAGGAGGTGAATCGGTTATCTGCTGCTGCCAGGGTAAAGAAGGGCTGGTGATGTGATGCTCACAGGAGCAGGAGCTGGACAGGAAACCAACAGGAAGAAAAATGGAACGAGTGTAACCCTTCTTCCTTCATAAGGCTCATGGTCTTCCTCTAGCACCCCTATTGTCAGCTAGTCTGCACTTAGCTTGCAGAATCCCAGTCCCCACATCACACAACAGAGTATAGAAGAGAGGGTTTGGAACTGAGATAATATAGTTTAATAAGCAGCACATAGGGTAGATCAGAGCAATGAGAAGAAAAAAAAATGTGGACACAAATAAGAGGGTGAACGAATGTGTTCTTTACATAGCTGATAGGTAAAAATCAGTGAAAGGAGCCATTAACCAGAGGCTAACGTAATGAACCACTGGTTCCTATTCTACCTGATACATCATGTTTGGTATCTGCACCACTAAAATTAGGGCTGGTAGCAAGGGCTAAACTGGAGGTTCAGATGTGAAACCATGTTAAGTATTTCTTAGAAGAAGCAAGAATCTTAGAACAAATGAAATACTTTCACTTCCAAAAAAGGAAGGATTAAAACTGATTTAACCTAAATGCTTATATTTTTTAAAAGGTTTCTCTAGTGTCAAAATCTTTACAAGAAAATTCTTGACATCATATAAGAGTTTTATATAATCCTTGCATAGTTGTCAAACTTTCACTTTTAACTTTAATTATATGCTTTGTGTTTATTATAGAAAGTCAGAATCAAGCATATAAAGGCAAAAAGAGTGCACTGCTACTGTAAAAATGAAAATGCATTTTGCTAGTCATAGAAGTTTGGATCCCAAGGTCTGGATTAGGAATTCTTTCAGTATATTTGTATAATGTGAAGGTCTCAAATTTGATACATTCTGTTAAATAACATTACAGATAGTTTTAAAGATACCTACAATCTATATTATTGTACTAAGAAATGTACAAAGACTGAATGAAAATCCTATAACATAAATAAGCAACAGTCAAGCATTCACTTAGCAGCTTAGGTGGTGAGCAAGAATATGATGAATTTTGAAAGTACAAGCACTTATATGAAAGCAAATTATTTTGCATTCACACAGAGATGATAATATAGGTTTTTATATAATATTTATCATGCTCTTCTTTCTCTCCAATGCACAAGTAGTTTTACCATTTGAACAAAACAAATTCTGCAGTCACAATAGAATAATATACCTACAGTGTTACTCAAAACAAAATTGTACATGTAAGCATTTTTTTAAAGGTTCCACAGTATATATTCAAAGTCAAATATGTAACAGTCAAAGGGATGCAAATCCCTTGATACAAAGCCAGTGAAGTCGGCCATCTCAAAGTTCTTCATGCACAGAGAATGAGTTCTGATATCATTTGAGAAACCTAAATATTTAACAAGCTCCCAGATGCAAAGAAAAACAAAACAAGGAAAATAATTCAGCACAGTTAAAGTTATATATAAAGCAATCCCTAGGTGGTGGAAATGATTAACACACTCGGCTGCTAACTGAAAGGTTGGAGGTTTGAGGCCACCAAAAGACACCTCAGAAGAAAGGCTTGGCAATCTACTTCCAAAAAATAAATCAGCCATTGAAAACCCTATGGAGCACAGTTCTACTCTGACACACATGGGGTCATCATGAGTTGAAACCAGCTCAATGGCAACTGGTTTGATGTATTATATATATATATACACACACATATATGTATGTGTACATATATGTATAATCAGCTTTTATTGGCTCCTCCTTATCTCAAGTGACAGTGGCTGAAGAGTAGAGAATTTTTATGTATTGCATTTGATTCCATTTGGTGAAGTAGATGACATGCAATATAAAATCTAAGAGGTCAAAAAATCGCTGCCCTTGATATTAGCCCATATCCTACTCTATTCCCCTCAGATTGTCAAAAAGGGTGGATAGATATTAGTGGAATAGAATATAAGGAGGAGGAGGGGGAGGGGAGTTACCATTAAAAAAAGTTCTTGATGGTGGTTTTGTACATCTAAAATTTATTCAGAAATTTACTTTGGTTAAATAAAATTAATATTTAATATATTGAAGTTAAACCAAAAAAAATCAAACTTATTGCTGTTGAGAAGATTCTGACTCATGGCAACCTCCTGTGCTTCAGCGTAGAACTATGCTCCACAGGGTTTTCATGGCTCTGATCTTATGGAAACAGATCACCGGGTCTTTCTTCCATGGCACTGCTGGGTGGATTCAACCCTCCAATCTTTCGGTTAGTAGCTGTCTTAGGCAGGGTTCTCTAGAGAAGCAAATTCAGTGAAGCATATATACATATATATATATATAGAGAGAGAGAGAGAGAGATTTATCTCAAGGAAATGGCTCACACAGTTGTAGAGGCTAGCAAGTCCCAAGTCTGTGGGTCAGGCATTAGGCTTGGGGCTTCTTCTGACTCACAGAGCTGCAGGGGCTGATGAACCCAAGATTAGCAAGTCAGAAGCAGGTAGTTCTGTCATGGGCTGGAGAGGCTGACAAATCCAAGACCGGCAAGTAAGATGGCAGGCTATTTCCTCACAGCCTGTGGAGGATTATGAATTCCAAGATAAGCAGGCAATACAGCAGGCCACTGGCTCTAGTGACAAGAACCAGAGGTCAGATAGTGATGAGATGAATGCAGGATACAGAGGAAGCAAAAGCCAGCAAGCTTTGCCAGAATGTCCATATATATTGGATGCTGGCCATAGCCCCTAGGTAACCCCTCTTACAACTAATTGGCTGACCACATCAGATCACCTCCTGGAGGTGATTACATTATATCACAAAATAGAGGATAACTACATTATTATATAACTGCCAAATTACATTATTACATAACTGCCAACCACATCATTACATAACTGCTAAACTGCATCATTACATAACTGCCAAACCACTGAGAAAAGACTCATGGCCCCGCCAAGGTGACACACAACCTTAACCATCAGTCCACCTCTTGTCAACTTGGTACCTGTACACATTTCCTTAAACTGTACACAATCTAAAAATAAAGACAATTACAAAGTCATACTTGCACCTAACATGATACAACTAACACGCATACAACCAAAAACACACTAGCCCCATTTACATCTTACTTTTTATAAGTGAAGAAAACAAAAACATTTGATGCACACATACAAGGAAGGGATATATATAACAATTACAGTCCTCGTTTCTGCAACTGGTCACATGGTTGTAACTGGTATTTAAAACTACCTTCTTCCACCACCCATTCTGTATTCCCTTTAGCTTGGCAGGCACCTCAGCTGGCCATGGTTCTTTGCCTGGTGAGGTGGCCCAAATCTTCATTCCTGAAGGGTTTAGACCAGTACTAATCATATTGGAATTGGGTTGCTGTAGTTTTCCATGGAATTTAATCATAGGGCATGGTAGTTCTAAGAGATGTCCTGAGACATCTCCTGTATTCCAGACATACCCTTCTTTACCTACATTATGTAATATCAATCCAATTTCCCCTTGGTAATCAGGATTAATCACACCAGCTAACACAGTAATTGCCTTCTATGCTTGTTGATAAAGAGTCATGAGGAACCCAAAGCGGCTAGGTGACATTCTTAACTTCCAGTTCAGTGGAATCAATGTTGTGTCTGCTAGTGGGAGCATTCCTCCCTTTGGAACTAAGACCTCTTGACCCACAGATCTTAGGGCCTCAGGAACAGGAAGCAAAAATTTTGGAAGTGGGTCACTAGGGGTAATAGTGAGTGGTGCCACTCCCATTTCCACCCTTTGATTCCTAGACTCATGTATCCTGGCTATGGGAGAAACAGCACCATATATTGGACACTAGTTTAGAGCATATTCAGCCTCCTGGAGAACATTGCCCTAAACATGCAAGGTTTGCCACCTAGCTGGCATCATAATTGTGTCTTTAGAAGGCCATTCCATCATTCTATTGAAGCAGCTGCTTCAGGATGATGGGGAACAAGGTAAGACTAGTGAATTCCATGAGCATGGGCCCATTGAAGCACTTCATTTGCTGTGAAGTGAGTCCCTTGATTAGAGGTGATGCTGTGTGGGATACCATGATGGTAAGTCCATGGATGGTAGTATTGGCAGAAACACTGCGTGCAGGGAAGGCAAATCCATATCCAGAGTACATGTCTATTCCAGTAAGAACAAAATACTGCCCTTTCCATGATTGGAAGTGGTCCAGTGTAATCAACCTGCCACCAGATTGCTGGCTGATCACCTTGAGGAATGGTGTCTATCAGGGACTCAGTGTTGGTCTCTGCTGCTGGCAGTTTGGGCACTCTACATGGGCTGTAACCAAGTCTGCCTTGGTGAGTGGAAGTCTACCTTGCTGAGCCCATGCATAACCTCCATCCCTGCCACCATGGCCACTTTGTTCATGAGCCCATTGGGCAATGATGGGTGGGGCTGGGGAAAGAGGATAAATGGTTTCCACTGAACGTGGACATGCACAGCAGCACTCCATCATTAAATGGAAGTGGTATATATGAGATCAGGCCTGAGTAGGACATGATGGCACAGGTAAATTTCATGAGGAAGTGGCCTAAATGTCTGTGGTCTCCATTCCTGTCATATTACCTGCCCATTGAACAATCCACTTGGTTATTAAAATCCTCCACTGTTGAGGTCACCCTTTGGTGAGCATTCATATGAGACACAAATATCTTCATTTCTTTGGCCCATTCAGAGAGGTTTATCCACATGCCTCTTCCCCATACCTCCTTGTGTCCAATTTTCCTAACACGTGCCTTCCAAATGTCTGATCATATAGCCAAACCATCAGCCAAATCCCATGAATCAGTAATACAATCACACATCTGACCATTTCTCCTTCCAATAAAGTGAACAGCTAGGTCAACTGCTCAACGTTCTGCCCATTGGGGGGTTTTCCCTTAACCACTGTCCTTTAAGGAGTTCCCAGAAAGGGGTTGTAGTGGTGTCACTGTTCATTTTTGACTGGTGCCTGCATATTGTGCAGAACCATCTGTAAACCAGGCACAAGTTTTCTCTTCCTCAGTTAACTGATCTTAAGGAGCTCCCCATGGGGCCATAGATGCACACTGGGAGAGGGCAGAGCCATAAAGACCCTCAACAAGATGGACTGACACCGTGGCTGCAACAATGGGCTCAAACAGCAAGGATTTTGAAGATGGAGCAGGACTGGGCAGTGTTTCACTCTGATGTACATAGGGTTGCTATGAGTAGGAACCGAATGGACGGCACCTAACAACAACAACAATAAACAATAAATGTCACTTAAAGAAATATACTATAAAAATATATAGCAAAAACAAGAAATATGCAAGTTTATTAAAGATGGTATTTAATATACTCAGAGTTCTTGTTTATTGCAATCAAATGTTTGATGAGTTAATTCATAGCAATTTTTGAAAACTTTCAGTGTAAAATAGCATATAAAACAAAGAATTAGATTTCTCGCTGCTAAGATGTTTTCTTTGATTACTAAATAAAATAGTTCATTTCTTTTCTGTGTAATCTACCTCAAAGACAAAGTTTCAGCCTTTTGTTTGAATAAGTTTCCTAGGTCAAACCAAAGTCTTATAGTTTTAAAAGAAACTGAAGTTTTCACCTTTAAAACATTTGATTTAAAATTATTTGAGTTTTGTTTCTCAGTAATCTATATTAAACTACTGAGTGCTTTTAAACTTTATAGAAAACTGCATAAGATTTTTTTTGTTTTAGAAAACGAAAAATGCAAAAAAAAACTATATTTAGTATGTTATAAATTATAAGGAATATGTTGTCAAATCAGGGAAAGTATAAAATCTTCTTGTATGAAAATAATGACCAATGCCTTGATGCAGAGAAGCAACCGGAGAGACTATGCTAATAGTCTCTGCATACATTAGCATACATAAGCTAATGTATGCAGAGACTATTAGCATTCCTCACAAATTGGAAGAGCACAGGGTTTAGTTTCTCATTGAAAATGGCCGAGGTTTTCAAAACAAGCTTCCCTCCCATTTCATCTCAAAAATGACTATTATAGCATGGTGAAGAAAACCCAAACTACCAAACAACCAAAAACACCTTGCAGAAGATGAGTTGCTACTTTGTGTGAGACGTGAGACCAGCTCACCCTGAAGATAAAAACTCCCCTATGGCAAGGAAAAAACACTTAGTGGTATCCAGCTACATGGTGTCTAGAGTCTTAAATGTTTGCTGATTCATGCAGCAGTACCAACAGCTATTTGAAACCAAGTTCATGCAGAAGAACTACTTTAATTGATCAGAGGATGTGTGATTGATAAAATCCTTGATCAAAAAGGGGGAATTGTAAAGGAGAAATTCATAAAATATTTTTGACCAGGACTAGATGCTTGAATTAAACTCAGTTTTTGCTGAATTAAACTGGTCTTTTTACCTGCCTGCCCAGGGTTCCCTATTTAATTAACTGAATTGATCCAGAGTACTCACAAGCCCTATCATTAAACTCTTTTAATTGCTTAGCTACCATGGAATCACAGGAGAATGTTTTCTATGGGCCAAGGTCGAGATATAAAAGCTATGCACTCTGAAAAGAGAATATTGACATAGGTGCATAGTGGGCCTGGAAAACAGATTTGGGTTAGGCAAACAATTCTGAGAAGAAGAATTCTGGTGCCAAATGTCCATCATAGCTCTAGTCCCTAACTTCCATTAGAGGTATTTCTCATTAAACATAAAGTTTTATGATATATCATCCTGTGACTCATTCTACGTCCCTGTACTTCATTAACCACCAATCAAAACAGTACAAGCCCTGTTCTTTGTCTAAACTCTATAAAAGGATTTGTGTAATTATTGGGATTTGGACTCATGGTTTCATCCTCATGAGCTGTGTTGTTCCCAGTCCAGACTGCTTTTAAAATCCTTAATGGGTTAACAGAGAGTCCGGGGGCCATGTCTTTCAGGGTCCCTCCAGTCTCAAACCATTAAGTCTGGTCCTCTTACTAAAATTTGAGTTCTGCACCCCACTTTTCTCATGCCCCATCAGGGACTCTCTGTTGTGTTCTCTGTCAGGGCAGGCATTGGTGGTAGCCAGGCACCATCTTGTTCCTCTGGTCTCAAGCTGATGGAGTCTCTAGTTTATGTGGCCCTTCCTGTCTCTTGGGCTAATATTTTCCTTGTGTATTTGGTGTTCTTAATTCTTCTTTGCTCCAGGTGGATTGGGACCAATTGATGCATCTTAGATGGCCGCTCACTAGCTTTTAAGGCCCCAGACACCACTCACCAAAGTGGGATGCAGAATATTTTTTAATAAACTTTGTTATGTTAATTGACCTAGATATCCCCTGAAACCATGGTCCCCAGACCTCTGCCCCTGCTACTCTGTACCTTAAAGTGTTTGATTGTATTCAGGAAACTTCTTAGCTTTGGTTTAGTCTAGTTGTGCTGACTTCCCCTATAGTGTGTGCTGACCTTCCCTTCACCTAAGATAATTCTTGTCTACTATCTAGTTAGTGAATACCCCTCTCCCTCCCTCCCCATCCTTGTAACCATCAAAGAATGTTTTCTTCTGTGTTTAAACCTTTTCTTGAGTTCTTAAAATAGTGGTCTTATACAATATTTGTCCTTTTGTGACTGACTAAATTCACCCAGCATAATACCTTCTAGATTCTTCCGGTTACAGGATGATTCATGGATTCATCATTGTTCTTTACCATTGTGTACTATTCCATTGTGTGAATATACCATAATTTGTTTATCTATTCGTCCGTTGATGAGCCCCTTGATTGTTTCCATCTTTTTGCTATCGTGAACAGTGCTGCAATGAACATAGCTGTGCATGTATCTATTTGTGTGACAGCTCTTATTTCTCTAGGATATATTCCACGGAGTGGGGTTGCTGGATTGAATGGTACTTCTATTTCTAGCTTTTTAAGGAAGGGCCAAATTGATTCCAAAGTGGTAGTACCATTTTACATTCCAACAAGCAGTGTGTAAGTGTTCTATTCTCTCCACAGCCTCTCCCACATTTATTATTTTGTGTTTTTTGGATTAAAGCTAGCCTTGTTGGGGTGAAACGGTATCTCATTGTAGTTTTGATTGCATTTCTCTAATGGCTAATGATCGTGAGCATTTCCTCATGGGTCTGTTAGCTGCCTGATTGTCTTCTGGTGAAGTGATTGTTCATACTCTTTGCTCATTTTTTAATTGAGTTATTTGTCTTTTTTGTTATTGAGGTTTTGCAGTATTTTGTAGATTTTAGAAATTAGATGCTGATTCAGATTTTTCATAGCTAAAAAATTTTTCCAGGTCTGTAGGTTGTCTTTTTACTCTTTTGGTGAAGTCTTTTGATGAGCATAAGTGTTTGATTTTTAGGAGCTCCCAGTTATCTAGTTTCTCTTCTGGTGTTTGTGCATTGTTAGCATGTTTTGTATTCTGTTTATGCCATGTATTAGGGCTCCTAGCATTGTCTCTATTTTTTCTTCCATGATCTTGATCGTTTTTGATTTTATATTTCAGTCTTTGATCCATTTTGAGTTAGCTTTTGTGCATGGTGTGAGATATGGGTCTTGTTTCAGTTTTTTGCAGGTGTATATCCAGTTATGCCAGCACCATTTGTTAAAGAGACTATTTTTTCCCCAATTAGTGGACTTTGGGACTTTGTTAAATATCAGCTGCTCATAAGTGGATGAATTTATGTCTAGATTCTCAATTCTGTTCCGTGGGTTTATGTACATGTTGTTGTACCAATACCAGGCTGTTTTGACTACTTTGGCAGTACAATAGGTTCTAAAATATGGTAGTGTGAGGCCTCCCACTTTCTTCTTCATCTTCAGTAAGCTTTACTTATTCAGGGCCTCTTCCCTTTCCAAATGAAGTTGGTGATTTGTTTCTCCGTCTCATTAAAAAATGCCATTGGAATTTGAATCGGGATTACATTGTATCTGTAGATCAGTTTTGGTAGAATTGACATTTTCACAATGTGGAGTCTTCCTATCCATGAGCAAGGTATGTTTTTCCACTTATACAGGTCTGTTTTGGTTTCTTGCAGGGGTCTCTTGTAGTTGTCATCGTATAGGTCTTTTATGTCTCTGGTTAGATTTATTCCTAAGTCTTTTGTCTTCTTGGGGGCTATTGTAAATAGTATTGATTTGGTGATTTCCTCTTTGAAGTTCTCTTTGTTGGTGTAGAGAAATCCAACTGATTTCTGTATGTTTATCTTGTATTCTGGTAGTTTGCTGAAATCTTCTATTAGTTCCAGTAATTTTCTTGTGGATTATTTGGGGTTTTCTGTATATAAGATCATATCATCTGCAAATAGAGATACTTTGACTTCTTCCTTACCAGTTTAGATGCCCTTTATTTCTTTTTCTAGCATAACTGCTCTGGCTAGGACCTCCAGCACAATGTTGAATAAGAGTGGTGATGAAGGGCATCCTTGTATGGTTCCCATTCTCAAGGGGAATGTTTCAAACTCTCTCCATTTAGGATGATGCTGGCTGTTGACTTTGTATAAAAGCTCTTAATTATATTGAGGAATTTCCCTTCTATTCCTATTTTGCCAAGAGTTTTTATCATGAATGGATGTTGGACTTTGTCAAATGCCTTTTCTGCATTGATTGCTAAGATCATGTGGTTCTTGTGTTTTGTTTTGTTTATGTGATGGATTACATTGTTTTTCTAACGCTGAACCATCCCTTCATACCTAGTATAAATTCCGCTTGATCATGGTGAATTTTTTTTTTTTTTTTTTGATATGTTGTTGGTTTCTATTGGCTAGAGTTTCATTGAGGATTTTTGCATCAATGTTCATAAGGGATATTGGTCTGTAATTTTTTTGTGGTGTCTTTACCTGGTTTTGGTATCAGGGTTATGCTGGCTTCATAGAATGAGTTTGGGAGTATTTCATCTTTTGTATGCTCTGAAATACCTTTAGTAGTAGTGGTGTTAACTCTTCTCTGAAAGTTTGGTAGAATTCTCCAGTGAAACTGTCCAGGCCAGGGTTTTTTGTTGTTGTTGTTGTTGGGAGTTTTTTAATCATCTTTTCAATCTCTTCTTTTGTTATGGGTTTATTTAGTTGTTCTACCTCTGATTGTGTTAGTTTAGATAGGTAGTTAGTTTCTACAAATTTATCCATATTCTCTAGGTTTTCATATTTGTTAGAGTACAATTTTTCATAGTATTCTGTTATGATTCTTTTAATTTCAGTTGGGTCTGTTGTGATACCACCCATTTCATTTCTTACTTGGGTTATTTGCTTCCTTTCCTGTTTTTCTTTCATCAGTTTAGCCATAGGTGTATTGATTTTGTTGATCTTTTCAAAGAAACAGCTTTTGGTCTTGTTAATTCTTTCAATTGTTTTTCTACTCTCTATTTCATTTGCTTCTGCTCTAACTCTTATTATTTCCTTTCTTCTGGCACCCAACTGCTTGTTTTGCTGCTCTCTTTCTACTTGTTCCAGTTGCAGGGTTAGAGTTTTGATTTTGGCCCTTTCTTCTTTTTGGATATGCTCATTTATTGCTATAAACTGACCTCTGAGCACTGCTTTTGCTGTGTCCCAAAGGTTCTGGTAGGATGTGTTTTCATTCTCATTTGATTCTACCAGTTTCTTTATTCCATCCTTAATTTCTTCTATAACCCAGTATTTTTTGAGCAAGGTGTTCTTCAGTTTCCATGTGCTTGATTTTTTTCCTTGCTTTTTCTGTTATTGATTTCTACTTTTATGGCTTTATGGTCAGAAAAGTGCTTTGTAATATTTCTATGCTTTGGATTCTGTTAAGGCTTGCATTTTGGCCTAATATGTGGTCTGTTCTGGAGAATGTTTCACGTGCATTGGCAAAGAAAGTATACTTGGCTGCTGTTGGATGCTGTGTTCAGTATATGTCCATGAGATCAAATTGGCTGATTGTGGCATTTAGATTCCCTGTGTCTTTACTGAGCTTCTTTCTAGATGTTCTGTCCTTCACTGAAGGTGGTGTGTTGAAGACTCCTACTATTATTGTGGAGCTGTCTATCTCTCTTTTCAGTGATGTTAGAGTTTGTTTTAAGTATCTTGGAGCCCTGTTGTTGGGTGTGTAAGTATTTATTATAGTTATGTCCTCCTGGTGTACTGATCCTTTAATCTTTATATGGTGTCTTTCCTTACCCTTTATGGTGGATTTTACTTTAACGTTTATTTTGTCAGAGATTAATATTGCCGCTCCTGCTCTTTTTCGAGTGTTGTTTGCTTCATATATATTTTTCCATCCTTTGAGTTTTAGTTTGTTCTTTAAGAATAAAGTGTATCTGTAGTAGGCAACATATAGACAGATCATGTTTTTTTTATCCATTCTACCACTCTCTGTCTCTTTATTGGTGTATTTAGTCCATTTACACTCAGCGTAATTATTGATAGGTATGAGTTTAGTGCAGTCATTTTGATGTCTTTCTTTGTGTGTTGTTCACAGTTTCTTTGTTCCACTTAATTTTCTGTGCTGAGTCATTTTTCTTTATATATTTTCTTTGCATCTTTTTCATTGTTGTTGATTTTGTGTTTATTGTGTCTTTATATTTTTCTAGTTTTTTATTTTGACTTGTAGGATTGTTAGCTTCCTTTGTGGTTACCTTAATATTTACCCCTATTTTTCTAAGATTAAACCACTCTTTTATTTCTTTATATTGCCTTGACTTCTTCTCCATATGAAAAATCTATGTCTACGGTTTTTAGTCCCTCTCTTTTGTTTTAATGTTGTCATCTTTTACATATTGACATCTCTGTTTCCCTATTTTCAGTGTTTTAGATTTGTTTTATTTTTGTGACTTCCCTATCTGGGTTGATATCTGGTTGCTCTGTCCTGTGTTCTAGTCTTGGGTTGTTATGTGATGTTGATTTTCTAACCAGGGGAATCCCTTTAGTATTTCTTGTAATTTTGGTTTGGTTTTTGCAAACTCCCTAAGCTTCTGTTTATCTGGAAATGCCTTAATTTCATCATTATATTTGAAAGACAGTTTTGCTGGATATATAATTCTTGGCTGGCAATTATTTTTCCTTCAAGGCTTTATATACGTCATCCCATTGCCTTCTTGCCTGCATGGTTTCTTCTGAGTAGCCCGAGCTTAGTCTTATTGACTCTCCATTGTAGATAACTTTTCATTTATCCCCAGCCTGTCTTAAAATTCTCCCTTTATCTTTGGTTTTGGCAAGTTTGATTATAATATGTCTTGGTGACTTTCTTTTGGGATCTACCTTGTGTGGGGTTGGATGAGTGTCTTGGATAGATATCTTCTCATCTTTCATGATATCAGGGAAGTTTTCTGCCAAAAAATCTTCAACAATTCTCTCTGTATTTTCTGTTATCTGCCCCTGTTCTTGTATTCTAATCACTCATAGGTTATTTCTTTTGATAGACTCCCACATAATTTTTAGAGTTTCTTCATTTTTTTAATTATTTTATCTGATTTTTCCTCAAATAAGTTGGTTTCAAGTGCTTTATCTTGAATGTCATTAATTCCAACTTCACTGCTTCAATTCTGCTCCTATGACTTTCTATTGAGTTCTTTAAATTCTGAAATTTTATTGTTAATCTTCTGGATTTCTGATTGCTGTCTCTGTATGGATTCTTGCAGCCTGTTAAATTTGTTTTTATGCTCTTGAATAACCTTCTTAAGTTACTCTATTGCTTTGTCTGTGTGTTCCTTGGCTTGTTCTGCCTTTTGCATGAACTCCTTCCTGATCTCTTGAGGAGTTCTGTATATTAATCTTTTGTATTCTGCCTCTGGTAATTCCAAGAAATTCTCTGCCTTTGGAAAATTTATTGATTATTTTGGGAGCTTGCTGAAGCCAACATGGTTTGATTCTTTATGTTATTTGATATTGACTTTTGTCTCCAAGCCATCAATAAGTTATTACATTTATTTATTTTATGTTTGTTTACTGTGTCTTAGCTTCTTGTTTTGTTTTGTTTTGATATGCCAAAATAGGCTGCTCATGTGAGCTAGTTTGATTATTGGCACCTTTGAAGTTCTACTGTCCTGTCACCAGGTGGTTAGATCTTTACTAAGTATGTGAGCCCAGGAGTCCATTTATTGGTATGGATTCAGCTCAGCTGTTCAGGTAGTCAGTCACCAAGTATGTGGTGCAGGCTGTCACCTACAGTCCTCGACAGGTATGCGTGATTGGTGTAGGCACAGGTATCTGGCTGCAGTAGGGGGTCACGCACTGAGCTAGGAAGGGACTGATGGTTGCCCCTGAGTGTCTGGGAGGAAAGCATGCTCCTGTTCCCTACAGCACGTAGGTGGATGGATTTTGCTGCCAGACTATGAGCACCCAATGCTGTTATCTGTAAGGACTGGGGGGTACCACTTATTCTTGGACCTCTCTCATGGGTGGCTAGATGGCATGGGTGGAGACACCAGTCCTTAGGCGCCTGATGTAGGCAGGTGAGAAAGCTACTTAATAGGTAGAGCAGTGTCAAATGTCAGGAACCTGCCACTTCACAGATGAAACACTTGAAGTTAGACTTCAGGTATATACCCTGTTGTACTGTGGTAATGGGGGCCTACGCTGTTGAAGTAGGCCCATACAAGTTTCTGCAGGGGTGAAAGGCATTCAAAGTCTGTGGACCCCTTATGCCTGTGCCTAGGCAAAGGAGTTGTGCCAACCCTGAGTTCCTGACTTAGGGGAGCTGGCAGATTATTTTTACCTGTTTGTTAATTTGTCCCCTCTCCAAGTCCAGGAAA
This sequence comes from Trichechus manatus latirostris, assembly GCF_000243295.1. Lineage (NCBI taxonomy): Eukaryota > Metazoa > Chordata > Mammalia > Sirenia > Trichechidae > Trichechus > Trichechus manatus. Next base: position 15,718,127 of record NW_004443956.1, on the reverse strand, counting down.
ATGGCTCAGGGCACGTGACGGGGCCTACTTCTAGCCCACGGGACTCAGCAGTTGCTGAAGCTGGCCCGGGACCTGGTGCAGAGCAAGGAGCAGGGAGGTAAATGGGAGAGAGGTTTTTCCCAATGTGGGGTGTTTTTTGACCTGTGCAGCAAGTCAGATGCAAGTACTTATCTTTTGCCGATTGAGCACTGCTTTTCACTGGTTCTGGATGTCCAAGTAGACAGTCTGCCGCTGGGCCTCTCCCAATGTGAAAAATGCCTCCTAAGCATCACTGTCTGCCTCACCAGGCTCACCAGTCAATCTGGCCTGAAAGGCACTGGCTCCCACCGGGTCAGGTCTGGCAACTCCTCAACACTTCTTAACTGTCTCTCCCTTCCCTTGCCATTCAGTCCAATTCCTCCACTTTGCCTTTGATGTTCAGGGCTTCTAGACTGTCATATATAATGGATTCACTTGTTTTTTTTGGGTCTTTATTGTAAGAGGGACCACAGGAAGCATCTCACTACTCACCATCTTGGCCCCGCCTCCAAATTCCAGGAGTCAGCTTTTTTCCTACTCATATTTTGAGTGCCTTCCAACCTGAGGGGCTCATCTCCCAGCACTATATCAGACAGTGTTCTACCATTTTTCAAGTGATAGGTGAGTGATGGGTAAGGTTGAGAGTCCCTGGTAATCACCCCATGCTATCAGTTGTTACAACAAAGGACCACTCCATAAGAGTAAAAGTTATGCCCTATGATTTAGAACCATGCATTAAGGTAAGTACTCAATAACAACACATTGCTGTTGAGTCAGTTCTGACTACAGCGACCCTATAAGACAGAGTAGAACTGACCCATATGGTTTCTAAGGATTGGCTGGTGGATTCAAACTGCTGACCTTTTGGTTAGCAGCTGTAGCTCTTAATCACTGCACTACCAGAGCTCCAGGATAAGTACTAGGCTTGGAAATAAGGAAAAAACTGAAATAAACCAGCTGTAGCAAAACTTTAAATGGTTTGTATTCTATCTGCTTGCTACAGAAAAACTTAAACCTCTTTAGAGGCAGGTAGTGCCATCCAGAATCTCTAAGAGTTTTATTTCACAATGTCTGGCATCAATCACATATTTGTCATCCAATTATAAAGACCAAAACTAAAGAGTAAAAACAGACAATAATAACAGACCAACAGGTGATAAAGATACCAGGGTTCTCATAGAGAATCTTGAAAATAACAATGACTACTATGCTCAAGAAAATAGAGAAAATGATTTAAAAAATTCACTCGAAACTTAGTCTAAAAGTAATTAATTAATAAAAGAAATGTCAAATGTAAAATCTAACACTGAGAAGTACTGTATGTAACTAGATCGCAAACTCAGTAGAGGGGTTTAATAGCCAAATACCTACAGCGGAAAGGAGGATTATAGAAGTGAAATTAAGTTCATTGGAAAACATCAAGACTAAAGCACAAACTCAAGGAGAAAAAAAAAGACTAAAAATACATAAAAGCAAAAGATACATATGGTCATGACCAAAAGAGCTAACATAACTATAACTGAAGTTCCCATAAGAAAATATGGAAAGAATGAGACAGAAGCAATATATGAAGAAACAATAGTCAAAAATTTTCCAAAACTGATGTTATTTTGTTATTGTTTGTTGTTAGTTGCCTCGAGTCAATTCTAACTCATGGCGACCCCATGTATTGCAGAGTAGATCTGTGCTCTATAGGGTTGTGACCTTTTGGAAGTAAACCATCAGGCCTTTTTTCCAAGGTGTCTCTGGGTGGTTTTGAATCTCCAGCCTTTTGGTTAGTAGTCAAGCGCTTAATTGCTTGCACCACCCAGGGACTCCTCCAAAATAGATCAGAAATATCAAATCATAAAGTATCTTTATGAAACCTAAGTATTTTGGTTCTTTCATTTATTTTTTAAGTAGTTCTGCCTGCTAAACTTGGCAAACTTCAATAGAAGATGAGGGGGTCTTATAAGTATGTAAGCTGTCTCTGATAGAATTTATCTGACATGAAGTAAGCTATAGGTCTTTTGTGTGAAAATATTTGAATTTGAATTCTGGTTCAGCCACTCAACTAACTGCAGGACCTTTGGCATATTAGTTAACCTTTTTAAACCTAGTTTTCTCACCTGTAAAGTGCAAGTGATAATAATAATAACTGTATGTATTCTTCAGACATAATTATTAAATAAAATAATCCATGTAAAAAGTTTTATTACCCTGCCTAGCATAGGGTAGCTATGAGTCGGAATCCACTCAACAGCATCAGAACATACCACCAAAACCAAAAAAACAAACCAGTTGCTGTCAAATTGACTCCAACTCATGACAACCCCATGTGTTGCAGACTAGTACTATGTTTCATAGTGTTTTTATAGCTGTGACCTTTCAGAAGCAGATTGCCAGGGCTTTCTTACAAGATACCTCTGGGTGGACTGACCACCAACTTTTCAGTTAGTAGCTGAGCACTTAACCATTTACGCCACTCAGAGACTCTACACTTACAAACTGTTGACTTTCATCATCATTATCATTGCCATCATCATCATTACCAGTAGAAGGAGCAGAATTATCATCATTATCATCATCAGAATTGTCATTATTAGTCATAACCCTTTTTTCACCCAATAACAGGTAAGAAGCTATTGATTGTTTCTTATAAAGTTAAACATGTACTACTTACCATAAAATCCACTAATTGAATTGTTAGATATTTTCCTTAGAGAAATGAAAATACATGTGCACACAAAAAGCTGTACTTGAATGGTAATTGTAACTAAAAATAATTGTCTCATTCACCTTTCAGCCAAAGATTAGACAGACCCATGAAACAAACAATAATACACATAGCTCAACCACGTATATGAGACTAAACGGGCACACCAGTGCAGAGGCAAAGACTAGAAGGCAGGAGGGGACAGGAAAACTGGACAAATGGAAATGGGGAATCCAATGTCAAAAAGAGGAGTGTTGACATGTCATGGGGTTGGCAAACAATGTCACAAAATAATATGTGTATTAATTGTTTGATGAGAAACTAATTTGCTCTGTGAAACTTCATCTAAAGAACAATAATTTAAAAAAAAAGATATTAAAAAACAAAACAAAAAAATTGTCTCAAACTAGAAACAACAATGTCAATCAGTTGGTGAATGGATAAATAAATGTGGCACATCCATACAATGGAATACTATGTGACAGTGAAAAGGTATGAATAACTGATACATGCATAGATGAATATGCATAGATGACTCAACATAGATGAATCTCATAAACATTAGACTAAATTAAAGAAACCAGACCAAAAAGTTACATAATGTTAGATTCTATTAATATGACATTTTCTGAAAAAAAGTAAAACTATAAGAACAGAAATCAGTAAATGTTTGCCAGAATTATGGAATTAGAACAGAATACTGACTACAAAGGAGCATGAAGGAGTTTTTTGGGGTGATGAAAGTATTTTATAACTTGATTGATTTAGTAATTACAAATTGTATATTTGTCAAAATACATAGAACTGCATACCTAAATAAGGTGTATACTGTATATAAGTTATACTTAAGTAAATCTGACTTGTAAATATATACCAGTAAGTGTTATCAAGGGGTCCCTAGGTGGACAAATGGTTAAACCCTCAGCTACTTACCCAAACATTGGCCTTTTGAATCCACCCAGAATTACATCAGAAGAAAAACCTGGTGATCCACTTTTGAAGGATAACAGCCTTGAAAACCCTGTGGAGTACAGTTCTACTCTGAAGCACATGAGGTTGCCATGAGTTGGAATCGACTAGATGGCAACAGGTTAACTGTTATCAGGATACACTTTGTTCCAGAAATGCATGGGTATCCACACGTAGAGAATGCAAAACATGCTTTCAGAATAATTTTTGAGCTGCTGTGTATTTCCTGAATCACCCAAGTTAATACTTCAGAGAATTTACCTTGAAAAAGTAGACTTAAAGAAAATATAAATAACATTGATCAGAGAAAAAGAGATCAAAGATATGGTTTTGTTTGTTTTTCTGATGGAGGATATTTAAATATGCTTGAATACTGAAGCAACTATCATTCATTATCTTATTGACCTTCAGCAATTCATTTAACTTTCTTAGGCCTTGGTTTCTTCTTCTTCAAATGCTAACAGCCTTCCCAACCTTTCCTTTCTCAGAAAGCTGTTATAATAATCAAATTAATTAATCCATATAAAGTCACCCCAAAAAAGTGAAGAGGTTGGTAGTAGTTGTTGTGTTGTAATTTTATTATCATCATTCTTACTTAAATATTGTCATTTGTAACCCTGAAGAAATTCTGAGCTGTAATTTAAAGAATTTCAATAATAAAGTGAAAGCATGGAAACTCAGCAACCTGATGAAAAAAAATTACATAAAATATTTTCTTTTCTACTCTAGTTTAAGTATCATAATTATTACCTGAAAAAGAAAAGCATGGTAATTTAATAACAGCAAAAGTCCCTCTCATATTTGATCCAAAGAGTAATATTTTTTGGAAGAGATTCTGTTTTGACAAAGGCTTACTGTTGTGGAAAGTGAACATCATCTGACAATCTAGAAAAATGAGGGAAGCTTAAGAAGACGGCTACGGAGGCTCCATTTGATCAAGGAAATGAAAGCTTCCTCTTTTGAGCAGAACTGATGAAAAATAGATGAAAAGCAGCCACACACAAGCTGACTGGATGATCCACAGCAGTCTTAGCTGCATGACTGCCCTGAACTCCCACACAGGCCTACAAATTACACTGTGTCATGGAAGGATATGCGTTTGGAAAGGTCGCTCACAGACAAAGCTAAGACAGTACTGGTTGGGGCCCAGAAAGCAGTGGTAAGGATCCACTGGAGAATCAGAAAATCCACTGAAATATATAACACAACCCAGGCTTGGACCAGTAATGTGAAAACATTACACATTATAAAATGTATTCTGTAAACGTACATTGAAGGATTACTATGAGTCAGACAGAGTGCAGTAAGGCAGATAGTGAAGACCAAAACAATACAGTGAGATAGAACAGACTCGAAACAAAACATTACATAGTATTGTTAGTATATGGAAGGGGTGCCAAGTTCAGCCTAGGAGGTCAGAGAAGGTATCTCAGATGAAACATAATTTATAGATATGAGGTTTTTTTAAAATAATTTTTAGTTACAATCCAAGCACATTTCTAACACTTTCATTGAACCAAGACTTAAATTGAACAAAATCTCACAAAGCATAACTACTTTTTGAAAAAAATATCTCGTTTCTTTTTGAGTGAGTTTGGGTTTAGTAATCTAACAATAAATAGAAAATCTTGATCAGTTCCTTAAATCTGTATGCTCCAGAAAAGGAACATGACTTTTTCCAATGCTTTTGCAAACTTCAGAGGACAGGCTTTACTGACACTCCCAAGGAAGAGGAAGAAGTCAGTGGTCAAGGAAACTAATAGCACGGTGTCATAGTTATCTAGTGCTGCTGTAACAGAAATACCACAAGTGAATGGCTTTAACAAATAGAAATATATTCTGTCACAGTCTAGGAAGCTAGAAGTTCAAATTCAGGGCGCCAGCTCCAGGGGAAAGATTTTTCTCTCTGTTGGCTCTGGGGGAAAATCCTTGTCATCAATCTTTCCCTGGTCTAGAAGCTTCTCAGGATGCACTCTGCTCTGGGCACTGCTTTCTTGGTGGTATGAGGTCCTCCTGTCTCTCTGCTCACTTCTCTCTTTTATATCTCAAAAGAGATTGGTTTAAAACGAAACCTAATCTTGTAGATTGAGTCCTGCCTCATTAACATAACTACCGCTAATTGTACCTCATTAACATCATAGAGGTAGGATGTACAACACACAGGAAAACCACATCAGATAAAATGGTGGACAACCACACAATACTGGGAATCATGGTCTAGCCAAGTTGACACACATTTTTGGGGGCCACAATTCAATCCATAACACGGGAAAGTCTGTGCCTTGACTCACTAGGTTATTAGAAAACATCTGATCTACGTTGCTTAACTACATCTAGGAGCCCTGGTGGTGTAGTGATTAAGCGCTCAACTGCTATTGAAAGGTAGGTGGTTCAAACCCACCAGCTGTTCCACAGGAGAAACGTGGCAGTCTGCTTTCGTGAAGATTTACAGCCTTGGAAATCCTATGAGGAAAGCTCCACCCTGTCCTATAGGATCACTATGAGTCGGAATTGACTTGATGGCAATAAGTAACTACATCTAGATTTACTATCTTTTGTAAACTTACATCTGGGACTCTAAAGAGGTATGTAGATAATTTCTTTACTACTAGATGGCTAACCTAGCATCATTGAAAGATAATTTAACCCCCTACTTGTACATTATTAGCTTACATACTCACCTACTTTCCTCTTACATATGAAAAGTTCCACAAACTTTTGAAGAATTCTAGTTCGGAAGTTCATAGTCACTCAGTTTGATTTATAAAACACTGTAATCATTCTCTGAGTTTCAGAGCTCTTGGACCGTTTCTAGTTTGACAATTTAAAAGCATGGTTTTCTCCACAGCTATACCTTTTGGGCCATTTGTAATTGAGAACTGAAATGAACATTCTCTTCTGTCCATGTTGTAAGACTGAGAGTACTAATGGGCAACGGCCAGACCCTATATGATAATAGAACTCTGACACATAACCTCTGCAGCAACCAGCCCAGAAAGCCAAACCACAACCTCTGCAGTAATTGACCCCAAATGGTTTCAGTGACTACTGGCTTCTGTATTTTTTCCACCATTCCAACTCAGGACTACCAAGAGAAAGCCAAAAATACTCCCCAAACCAACAATGTAAGTTTCCCCTTTTCCACTTAGCCTGCTTCCAGCATCCCCATGTTAACAACCTCCAATCAGAACATTCCTTAAGCCCTATCTTTTTCCACTATAAAACTTTCCCACTCCCCTGCCTGCCTGTGATTCTTTGCCAAACACAAGTGATGGTAATGATGACTGACTGCCTTGCTTCCGCAAGCTCTGAATAAAAAGCCTCTGTGTTTGTTCCCATTTGGGTGGTCTTCACTTATTTCCACAATGTGCTAAACAATTCTGAGAAGAAGAATACTTTCATATTTTTTGTTAAGCAATACTTGGATGAAGCAAAAATAGCTTATTTTCCAGAAGCATTTCCTAAGGCAAATAGCTGAGACTCCGAACCAACTAGAATAGCTTACTTATTACGACTAACAACTTTGCTCATCAATATTCGCTTAATGAAATCCATCTCACTAAGCCTACCGATTCAAACCTATTGCATCAGAGACTCATTCCCACGCCAGTGTTGCCCTTCTTGCAAAATTCTTAAATCAGGCAGCCCAGACATCAAAATCCTAGAAATATACTTCCAGATTTTCCTCTCTGAGATACTGTTAAGACTTTGTTAAGGTTATTTTTTCCTACTGAAGTAGTCTAATAAGCTTAGCTTTGGATGTTCAACACATTTTTACAGTGTTCCCCTCCTCCTTCGGGGGGAAATTGACAGCTGATAATCCTGGAGATTTTACTAAGATCTAATCAGACCCTCTTGCTGTCACGGTTCAATAACTTCGGCTGAGAATAGTATATTCCTATGAAGCCCTTTGAGCTGCCCAATCAGGGGTCCAAACTATGATATCTTTCTGTCAAGATTCCAAGCGCTAAGTTTACTGTGTCTGCTAGGTATATATAATCTTCTAAATGAATCCATTGACTATCTGATCCATTTTGAAAACTCTTAACTTTGAGAGAAATGTATCTATTTTCTGATAACTACTGTTTTGTCTTGTCACTTTATGTACTTGTCATTTTCTATTGCAAGTCTATAAGAAAAAATTCATAAGAAAGAGAACAGGCATAGGACTGATAATTCTACCCTTGAGCTGGCTCCAAGGCTAATACAGAAGGCAAGCACAGTCTTATAAAACAAATTTTGCCTTGGGTCACTCATCAAAATTTTATCATTACTTTGTTCAGGCATAACAGGTGGCAACCCAAAAGGGACCCAGTTTGTACAAAATCATTTTGATTATATCATCTAAGAGACTATAGAGTTACATTGAAAATCTGTCAGAAAACCTATAATATTGTCACTAGAAGTTTAATTGTATCCAAGGGTAAGCAGAGTAGGAACTTTTTACCCACTAACTATGACATAATGTGACCTATACTTTTGTGTCTAAAATTTTTGTGGAATAAACCCTGCATTTTCTGTCTTAATGCCCTAATACCAGACCACTAAAATATTCTTCAGGAAGGGGACCACAAAGTGACTAGGCACAGGTTTTGGCTCATTTTCTGATCATATAATAGACTTCCAGAAAAAAGGAAGTCTATTTGTGAGAATATATATACATATGTATGCATTTATGTATGTATACACATGTATATACAACCATGTACACGTTGGTGTAGGTATGCATAAAGGAAGGTAGGAAAAGATCAAATTCAAAATTGCCTGTTAAATAAACAATGACAGCAATAATATTAGCAAGATATAAAATCATTCCAAAAGTAAATGATCAGTTTACCATACTAATGGTTTTAACTAAACAGAACTAAGACTAAATTTTACTGTGGTACGCTGGTGGGAGGTTAAGATTTCTTTTTGCTTTCAGTCCAGAAAGAGACCCTAGCTCAGCTCTATCCTGACATGATAGTTTTATTCTAGTTTTTCTATTTACTCTCCTTTAATTATCTCCAAATCATTAGTCAGTTTTTATTAAAAGTGTGGCCCACTCAGTCGTGCTGTAGGGAATTGAAGAAGAGCCATAAGATGGCGTGGTGCCCCTCCCCAATACCAGGGAGCATCATAGTGCAGTCACCAGCAGAGGACAGCTGCACAGACAGCAGCATCAGGGTGAAATGACTGAGGCAAGAGCAGGAAATCCCAACGTACCATTTGGAACGCGTAGGAGGCAGGCTTGTAGGAAACTTTCATAAAGATCCAACAGACATTTTGAAGGGATTTTTTTTTTTTTTCTGGAAATTGGACTAGCAAAAGTGCCAAATAATTAGCATACCAAAAAAAAAAAAAAAAGCCTGACCTCACCGAAGACCAGGAAAATAAATACAAAAACAATGAGATGCCAATTTTTTAACATATTAGATTGGCAAGGTATTGAAAGATAATACCCAGGATTTGAAGAGATAGAGGCAATCTTACTTCACACTTCACTGTTGGTGGAAATGTAACTTAAAATAATGTTTGGAAGGGAATTTGGCAATAATAGCAAAATAAAAAAAATCAAAGATTTTTAATCCAAAATTCAGCTTCCAGAAATATGTAATGATGTATGTACAAAGATGTTGAATTAAACATTGTTTTTTAATAAGAAAAGATAAAGAAGAATGCATGCTTATCAGTTGAAAAGTCATTAAAGAACCTATAGCCTATCCATACAAACACAATTGCCACTTCCAAAAAAATGGTCAACTTTAGATGTACTGACTTGGAAAGATGTTGTTGTAGCCCAGGTCCCTGGAAAACAGAGCCTAAGGAAAGATTAAATGGTGATGCTCTAAATAAAGGATGTGAACCAAGGGCAACAAGAATGAGGGAAAAGATAAGCGAGATGGCAAAGGAGGAGAAACAATGCAAGGTGATATGTTACTTGACTGTACATTGTTTCACAATGACTCTAAAGTGATAGCAGGTCACTTGACATGAGTGTCCTTTCAGCCATACATCTTGTGTCTGGAACGAACAGTATAGAAATACCATGCCTCAGAGTAGGAGAAGAAGGAGGAGGAATTTGTTTTCCTGGCTTCCTCTCATCTTATTTCTGATTGACCAAAATTCACTTCAGGGGGAGTTGTTAACTCCTCTACATATACTTGTTGCATTTTCTGGCCCCTTCTACAACCACTCAAGATACCAGAATTGACAAGAGTCAGAAAGCCTGGGATGCAGTAGGTTAGCTTGGTTACATGATGGTAGGTAAGAAGGAGGGCTACTGCTTGATCCCACTCATCAGAACACTGTGGACCTAAGCAGAATCAGCTGGCAGTTGAAGTATAGTAAGCAGCTATGGATCCAGGAGAAAGACAAGGAGATCTGAGAAAGCACATGAAATGTACTCAATACATATACTTACTATATGGTGTTGAAATAAACAAATGGGAGAAAAAATATATCATGAAGATCTTATTTTTTATATGTATCCTTCCTTCTATATATATATATGTATATTTATATATATTTGTTTTCCTTAGTTACACGAAAGCTATTTATAGTAAGCAGTGGGGAATTTTACTTAGACACATTATTTTATTTAAAAAGTAGTGTATCCTTATCTAATTTTAAAATATTAAATGTGTATAAAGTAAAAAGTGACTGTGATCTAGTTTTTAGGCACCAGCTATTGAGCTCTATCAAATATGGGTCTAACTTTAATTTTTCGAAGAAAACATTTGGAGAGCTCCTACCTTTGGCCTCCCAGAATGGTCACGTCTGCAGCCAGAATTCAAAAGACGTGAAAGTACAATGGCATCTTATGGCCTACTGAAGGATACTATTCACTGCCTACAATTATGCAATGTCCCTCCTCAAACAGTTCTGCGGAAAGTTATAGAGTATCACCACCTTAAAATCAATGGTATCATTGTTGTTGTTAGTTGCCATCGGGTCATCTCAGACTCATGACAACGCTATGTACAACAGAACAAAACATTTGCCATGTCCTGAGCCATCTCCATGATCTTTGATATGTCTGAGCCCGTTGTTGAGGCTATTGTGTCAATCTATTTCATTGAGAGCTTTCCTCCTTTTCACTGACCTCGTTTTCTACTTTACCAAACATAATGTACTTTTCTAGTGACTGGTCTTTACTAAGTAAACAAGACAAAGTCTTGCCATCCTCGTCTCTAAGGAATATTCCAGTTGTATTTCTTCTTAGACTGATTTATTCATTCCTCTGGCAGTTCATGGTATATTCAATACTCTTTGCCAACACCACAATTCAAACACATCAATTCTTCTTCTGTCTTCTTTTTTCGGTGTCCAGCTTTCTTATGCATATGAGGTAATTGAAAAGATCATGGCTTGGGTCAGATGCAACTTAGTCGTCAAAATGACATCTTTGCTGTTTTAGAACTTTAAAGAGGTCTTTGCAGAAGATTTGTCCAATACAACACAAGGTTTGATTTCTTGACTGCTGCTTCCATGAGCATTGATCGGATCTAAGCAGAATGAAATTTTTGACAACTTTAATCTTATCTTTATTTATCTTAATTTTGTTTATTGGCCCATTTGTGAGGATTTTCATTTTCTTTACGTTGAGGTGTAATACATACAGAAGGCTGTAGTCTTTTACCTTTGTCAGTAAGTGCTTAAAATTGTCTTCATTTCAAGTTTGTGTCATTAGCATATTGCAGGTTGTTAATGAGTCTTCCTCCAAACCTGATGCTCTCTTTTTGTTTTTGTTTTTGTTTTTTTCATGTAGTCCAGCTTCTCAGATTATTTGTTCAGCAAGATTGAATAAGTAAGGTGCAAGGACACAATCCAGCTGTGCATCTTTTCCAGTCTTGAACCAGACAGTATCCTCTTGCTCTGCTTTGAACTACTACCTCTTGATTCATGTACAGATTCTGCATGAGCACAATTAAGTGTTCTGGAATTCCCATCCTTCACAATGTTATCCATAGTGTATGTTCTACATAGTCGAATACCTTCAAGTAATTGATAAAACACAGGTAAATGTGTTTCTGGTAGTCTCTGCTCTTGGCCAAGATCCATCTGCTATCTCTCATTCCATGTTCTCTTCTGAATGTGGCTTGAACTTCCAGTGTTTCCTGTGATGTATGGCTACGGTTGGTTTTTATAATATAACCCACTGCCATCAAGTCAATTCTGACTCATAGTGACTCTATAGGACCGAGTAGAATTGCCCCATAGGGTTTCTAAGGAATGGCTGGTGAATTTAAACTGCCAGTCTTTTGGTTAGCAGCCAAGTTCTTAACCACTGTGCCACCAGGTTTCCTTGATAATAGCCCTTACTTAATGAGTTGTTGTCTAGGATAGAATTGTGTCCCCCAAAAACATATGTATCACTTTGTCTGGGCCATGATTCCCAGCATTGTGTGATCGTCCACCATTTTGTCATCTAATGTGATTTTCCTATGTGTTGTAAATCCTATCACCATGATGTTAATGAGATGAGTTAGTGGCAGTTATATTGATGAGATCTACATGATTAGATTGTGCCTTAAGCCAATCTTTTTTGAGATATAAAAGAGAGAGGTGAGCAAAGAGACATGGGGACCTCATACCACCAAGAAAGCAGCACAGGGAGCAGAGCATGTCCTTTGGACCCAGGGCTCCTGTGCAAAGAACCTCCTAGACTAAGGGAAGATTGATGACAAGGACCTTCCTCCACAGCCAACAGAGAGAGAAAGACTTCCCCTGGAGCTAGAACCCTGAATTCAGACTTCTAGCCTCCTAGATTGTGAGAAAATAAACTTTTGTTTGTTAAAGCCATCCACTTGTGGTATTACTGTTATAGTAGTACTAGATGACTAAGACAGTTGCATACGCTCTGTTCAAGAGATTTCTTTTCCTACATCCAGTACTGGCCTATTCTGCAACTGGGGGATTGTAATTGAGTACTGTGCTAGTTTTAGAGGAGCTTATATAAGAAATTTATTTTCTCACAGTTTAGGAAGCTAGAAGTCCAAATTCATAGCGCCAGGTCTAGAGGAAAATCTTCGTCTCTTCAGCTTCTGCTTCCTGGTTCCTTGGAAATCTTCATGTGTCTTGGCATCTATTTTACCCCATCTCTCCTTTCTCTTGCCTGTTTAATCTCCTTTATATCTCAAAAGAGACTGACTCAAGACACACCCTTCACTAATCTTGCCTCAGTAACATAACAAAAACAACTCATTCCCAAATGGTATTATAACCACAGGCATAGAGCTTAGGATTTACAACACATATTTTTGGGGGACACAATTCAATCCACAACATTCGTTATATTTTTTATTTTTCTTATAATACATTGTGTGGGGAAAAGACTCAAGAGTATAGCTACATCACTCATATGCCTCTCAGTTTCCCATGCTCGGGTTGTCTTTGACATCCCTTCTGATCCCATTTCAAGGCTTCAGAATCCTGGATGACTGGCATTCTAATACACTCATGATCACAGAGTCTTAATTCAATGCCCTCAGATTACAAAGTATAATATTCTAAGACAGTCACAAAAGTACTTCACAGCTACTCCAAGTTTCTAGAAGTTTGAGGGGTTACTGCATTGTCTATCATTGTATGAAAAAGAAGTCATAAGCCCACACTCAATAATTGTTATGCATAACAGAAAAGAGAGGAAAGAAAACCACTGTGATTGAGAGATGTTTAGATATTCAGGACTTGAGGCAGTAATGTTTTGATGCAGTGCTGTATAAGTACATTTTCAGACAGAGTTCTGTGTTGATATTTTCAAAGCTTTCCTTGAAGGTGGTCAAGACACAGAGATATTTGCATACCAAATGCAAAACAATCATGTGGGCTCATACTCTGTGAATATGCAATTATTGGAAAGTGATCTCAAATCTCTCCATCATTATCCTGCACTTTGCGTGAGTTTTTTCCCTCTGGGAAGGTCACTGCCTGTACATGCTCTGAAGGAGCAGAGATACATATTTTATAGAGCCATCCATAAGGATAATGAACAACTAAGTCACAAGAAACACCCCTGCCCCTTGAGACTGGGTGAGTGCGAAGTTTTGATCTTCTCCAAATTTAGGGCTAGGTATCTTCAGGAGATGATCTGGAAAAGAGACACAAAGGACACCCTCAGCCACAATCAGGAGCTGTACTCAGAGACAAAGGCTTAGTGAAAAGTCAGGGGCATACTGGGGTTCACAGGCAAGACAGGGGTAGTGGGATTCACAAAAGACAAGGGTACAGCTTGAAATAGTAGCCCAGCTTAAGGCACTGGAGCCTACAATGTTTTCCCATTTCCTATTAGAAAAGGTGACCAAATAATTTATGGCGGAGATGTCTGAGAGCAAAAAGAGACACTATTAATAATTACCCCAGAACAAAAATGTCCACGGCAAATCAGACACAAGTCACCCTACTATTAGATCCTGTCTACACTTCTCCTCCTGGCATGCAGCACCCTCACCAATCTGGCCTCACACGCCCTATTCTCAATATGATCACTTCATGGCACTAAGGCTGGTCACCTGAAAATTGTCCTGAAAATTGTCCCCAACCTGCTCCCCAATCCTATTACATGTACAAGTGCATGCACACATACACGTGCATGCAGGCATGCACCCACATGCACACATGTACACACATGCATGTACACACTCACACGTGCACACACAACACACTAACACGTGTGCACACACATATATGCACACACATGCTGGGCATATCCTCTGATCTTATATTCTCTTCAACCATTTCTCTGGGATTCTGTGTTCCCAAATTTTCCCCATTCTTCATGGTAGACCACACCCTACCAACTCACCAGTCCGTTTATCTGTCTTACTTTGCTTTTCTTAGGAGAGCTGTTTGAGATTTCAACAAATGCTATAGAACTAAAGATCCTTTGGTCGTCAACTTCCATCTCCAAACAGGCAGGGTAGGGAGGAAGGACAGCAAGTAGGGGACAACACAATTCTGTGGTTGTGACAGTAGTTTCCAAAACCATTTTTGTTCTTATGAGTGCCATCCCAATTCTCATACACATTTCCGTTGTGGCTATTGCATATAACTGAATAAGCAGAAGGTACACACAAACACCCGCTCTCTTCTTTACCTGATCGTGTCTCCTTGTGCCCTGCACTGTCTGGTAATTGTAACATCTCATGGCCCCCTTCTCCTCCCTAGGCTCACTCTTATGCCTTGCTCATTGTCTACTAAGCTGGAAGTCAGGAGCCCTGCTGCCAGACCTTGCTACCATCTGGCCATGTCACCACAGACACTTAACCCACTCTGCTCCACTGTAAAATGGAGGTCAGGAGGTTGTTAGGAGAGCAAAAACAGTTTATTTCTAAGGGCAGAGAGTCTTACATGCTGTGCTGCTGGTTATTTAATGTCTCAAGCACTCTCCCCCTGTCCTGGTTGCCAGTCTCCCTGGCTTCTGGTTGGCTTCACCAGTGGGAGCAATGCAGGAGATCAGAGGAGACTCCCTTGGACTGTCTGGCTGCCTCCCTCCAGGCCTCCTAGACTACAGCTCCTCTGTGGCTGCAGCCCCTCTCAGGTAATACCAGTTTCTTACTTCCTTCCTGCCCTCCTCCCCCACACGCTGCAATAACTAGTCTCATAAGCATTCCAGATGTTGGCTCCCTTAAATCTGCCAGCTCCTGGTGGTAATCTATGTCTTCACTGAGTGCCTTCCACTGAAGACTGTTAGTGCAATTCTGTTTCCTGCCAGGACCCTAACAGATAAAAGCACAAAATGCATTGAACAGGGAGCTCAAACTATGTTGATTAATATGATTAAAACAATGTGAGGAAGGGGAGGGGCCTTTGGAAGAAAGTAGGACTTGACCAAAAGGGGCAGGATTTTATGTTACCATATATCCCTCCCATTTTGTCTAGGGCATGTCCACTTTATACCTGTTATCCCAGCATAAATATCAACAGGGGCACTCCTGTTGAACATACATGATTCCACAGAGTATCAACATGAGACAAGGCCACTCTGTCACCATGATGGATCAAGACAAAACTAAGGCCCTCTGTAACGATGTCTGAACACAGACAAAAATATAAACATTGCCCAGATCACAAAAGTGACCAAACTGTCCCCAACTGTGGCTAATAGGATTGGCCACTCATCTTTACCAATCACTTTAGCCTGTCGTAGAGTAACCATCCATACTCTGATAAATGTAAAATTGATAGACCTATTGAAAGTTAAGAGACAGCTCAAGATGGGGATAGACAGAACTTCATGCAGTGGAATCCAGTAATCCTATATGGTGAGTCAGCAGTGATGCTTTATAAGGCAGAAACAAAAGACATGAAGTACAGTACTTGATTGGTATTTACAAACTTAGATCATTGAAAGACATCACTTTATTGGTAACTACAGGCTTAAAGATCATCAAAAGACATTATTCAATTGGTAGTAGATCATTTTAAGGTGTGACTTCCTGTGGCAGGATTTAAAAGGATATACGTGTCTTTCTTAGATTGGTTATAATGTGGCAATCATAAGGGTATCTGGGGGGTGACAGGGTAGTTACATCATCATTACTGGACATTCCTCTCTCAGGGGAGTCATAGTGGACTTAGATCATCGTCAGACATTTCTTGGTTTCATGATTATGTCTGCATGGAAAATGCCTGCTAGAGTGGAAACAGAAGTAGCCACAGAGGAGTCCCACTCAAACCTCAAGTCTGCCAAAATCAGATCTTCTCAGGTACCTCAAATTTTAAGATTCCCTTTCACAAGCCTTGCTCTGGTCGTCCCTTCTCTAGAAAAGATTTGTTAAAATGTCCCATCATGGAATGGTGTCCACTTCCTGACAACATCCAACCCAGAGCAAAGTCTCACTACCTTGCACCATGACCAAAATCATCCAGCACAAGCCCAAATTCTATGTGCTTTCTAGCACCCTCTTACTGAGTCACTGTACAGTTCTCCATGCATGCATCTATTTTGCTCTAATACATCCAGTGTGTTCAATTGCACGTGTGTTCCTGGAGGACATTGACAATAGTCACCTAGCTTGAGTAACTAGAGAATGGAGGCAGGGCTTTGAAGCCAGCACAAAACTTGGAGGTGGGAATAAACAAGCATTCCCTTGTCCTTGTCAAACTAAAATTTATCACTGGCAACTTATAGGTTGCTTTCCTTTCTAGCTCGTCTTCTCCCCAAATGAGCATTAATCAGTTTTAAGTTTGTACAATCCTGAACCACAATTCTTGACAGAAAAGCCTCAAATGGATTGGCAAGTCTCACAAAACACTAGATGAGCTCTTGGTTTATTCAATCAAAATGCAGTGCTGAGCAAACCTGGTATTTGATGATGAGTGTTAAATAATGTTTGTCCCCGTATGATTACTTGCCATTTGCAAAGTAGATCTAAAGGACTAGTAGGATGCTGATGACTTCCAACGGCTACAGAGTCCCACTCATGGTAGAATCATTACATTTTCCAAAATACTTTACATAATTAAGTTTCGTTCAGAGAGTAGCTCAGTTTTATCCACTTGGGATCATTTATGATTCATCTTAACACTAGAAAGCTAAAGGTTTGTGGTTTTGTTTTTCAAATCATCTTGTACCTATAGCAGCAAGTCAACATAATAGAATAACCTGGCTTTTTAATTATTTTTAAGCCCTGGGTATTGGAGTGTCCAACTCTCTGCACTTTTTAATGATGGCATGGATTTATTCAAGGCCACCCAGCCTGGTCAGTGATGAGTGACCTGGTGAAAAGCTCTCTTGCACACAAATCAGGAAGAGTAAGGTAAGTTTACCACTCTAGTGGAAATGGCCAGCTTACTGTTGTGCCTTCAGATATAAAAGGTTTTTGTGATCACTTTACCCCTGCCAAGTACCTGGTCTCTTCATACCCAGCTCTCTCCAGTACACTTTAGAGACGATATCACGTTTTGGGTCTCTGCCACCACCACACTTCCCTCATCCTCAAACGCTGCCTGGTTCTGTGTCATCTCCATGATTGGTTGGGGATTAGACTGTAGGCCTTTCTTCCTAGCTGATCTTAGTCTGGAAGCTCCACTGAATCCTTTTCAGCATCATAGCAAGACACAAACCTCCACTGACAGACAAGTGGTGGCTGACATGAGGTGTATTGGCTGGGAATCGAACCTGGGTCTCTTGCATGGAAGGCGAGAACTCTAATGCTTGACCACCACTGCTTGCCTCCGTTTCTTACCAACCTGCTTTCTGAAAGTTAATTATTCATGGGGCCACATGTGCTCATTATATTCCTCCCAGGTAACCTATCTGCATTTACTTAGATTTACTATTTACATTTACCCACCAGACCCGGAAGTCAGAAGTGTGAATTGAATATTCCAATTCCAGGCACTATCACTAACCTTGGGGCAGAAGGGATGGAAGTGACTATGTTACTGTTAGGTGCCATCGAGTCAGTTCCAACTCATAGTGACCCCATGTACAACAGAAGGAAACAATGCCTGGTCCTGCACCATCCTCACAATCGTTGTTATGCTTAAGCCCGTTGTTGCAGCCACTGTGTCAATCCATCCATTGAGGGTCTTCCTCTTTTTCGCTGACCCTCTACTTTACCAGGCATGATGTCCTTCCCCAGGGAGAGGTCCCTCCTAATAACATGTCCAAAGTATCTGAGGCAAGTCTTGCTATCCTTGCCTCTAAGGAGCATTCTGAAGTGACTATAGGTATGCCACTAAAAAAAGGGAAAAAAGCTTTCTATAAATACATTGAGAGAAAACAAAAATGTAGGTAGCAAAAGAATACTAAGATGAAGCCAGAGATAATGTCAGAAAACAACAGGCACCCCCTAAGATCTTGCACTCCCTAAAATCATCAGATGACTTTCACAAATTGGGTTTAACAGCCAAGGGTGAAATATAATCCATCACAGGTTCCAACCAGACCTATGACTCCCATTGAGGGAATGGTGAGAGGAAAACATGCACCTGCTGACAACTTCTATGTGGAAAGCCCTCTATTACTCATCATTTATCAAGGGGGCAGGGAAGGCGCTGAGGTGTGCAACAGAGCAGTAAGTTTTGATGAGGCAGGGAGAAGAGGGAAGGAAAAGGACCAGAGCATGGGTGATGCCTGTTTGGGACAGGCACTGCAGAGATGCTGATGGCCAAGCACTACAAAGACAATTGTACTTAAGGTACATGTGGGTCCAAGAGATAAGGAGAAGAGAGAAAACAATGAGCTTCAAACATATGGATTAATCCCATAACTACAATCACGGAATGTTGTAAACCATCTGAACTCTCTGGCTCAACCCTCTTACTTATTTGAGAAAGAAAGAAATGAACACATGCATACATACATGCTTATGGGATGATATCTGGAAAGCAAGATATCTCTTGCTCCTGGTACCTCCCACGGTTCACACTAACCAGAAGGCAAGGGAGGCTACCTGATGCAACCCTTAAAGGCCAATTTCCCAGGACCCAAAGCAGTGAAGAAGAGGCTTGAGGGCAAGAGAATATTAAGAATGGTAAAGTTCCGGAGTATACAAATCCTATACCAGGACAGACCTCAAGCCTGCCTGGAGTACTCTCCTGCAACATCTGCCTTCACAGTCAGTATAGCAAAGATAAAATGTTACGAGCTGTGAAGTCAGATATACCCAGGTTTTAATTCTGCTAGGAGTTAGATTTAGGTTCAGGAATGTTCACTATCTTAATCATTCTAATGGAGTAACAACGCTCACCTTAAAATACCTTTGTGATGATTAAATCATAAATCAGATAAATGATAATAACTTGCCCCCTTCTTTCTAGGGGCTTTGTTTGTATGTTGGCTGAGGCTGGGGAAATCCATGGCCCCTCACCTCCTACAACAGGCCCTCCCCTGGGACTCAGCACTCTAGCCCCTGTACTTATGGGCCTCCCCTCAGGAATCATGGGCTGTTTCTGCTGTTTCCCCCCTTTCTCTTTTCCTGCTTCTTATCTCTCTACACACACACCTACAGCATAAACTCAAGCTCTTACTGTCTCCTGTTTCAGTGTTACCTGCATGCTTGATTTGTTTGTCTGATTTTTTCTTTTGGTCTGTCTCAGGCTGAGGTTTAGGCTCTCCTTAGCCGGCTGGGGTTAGAGACACAAATATTAATGACCTACTTAGCTCCACCTTCTGTTGCCTCTGAAAGGAATGTTAATATCCTAGAGGGACTTCCCGGGGTGAGGGTTAAGGCCTGAATCATGAGCCAGCTGAAAGCCCAGTCCCCACTGCTATGAATCCGGGGCCTGGCTGGTCAGAACTTGCTGCTGTTTTCTCGTCATGGACGGATGGATGGATGGATGGAGGGGAAGATGGACAACACCTTGCACACACATATGCACACAAACAAGCTGAGAGGAAGCACTTAGGTGAGTGTGACAGCCTGTGGCAGGAGGAGGTACGCGTCTGTCCGTGTGGACAAAAATCTTTATACTTAAGGTTTGGAAGTATTCTAAAGGAAATGTCATGGAAGCAGCCAAACCAAGGATGGATCAACCTCTGGATTCTGAATCTCAAGATGTGGGAAGGGCTGTGCTTAAAGGCCCTGACACAAGTCATCTGTCAGGGCCTTTGTTCAATAAAGCACTGACAAAGTTGAGTCGCCAAAAAAAAAAAAAAAAAAAAAATTGTCCATGAGCATAATTAAGTGTTCTGGAATTCCCATTCTTCACAATGTTATCCATAATTTGTTATGCTCCACACAGTCAAATGCCTTTGCATTGTCAATAAAACACAGGTAAACATCCTTCCAGTATTCTCTGCTTTCAGCCAGGATCCTTCTGACATCAGCAATGATATCCCTGGTTCCACATCCTCTTCTAAATCTGGCTTGAATTTCTGACAGTTCCTTGTTGATGTACTGCTGCAGTTGCTTTTGAATGCTCTTCAGCAAAATTTTACTTACGTGTGATATTAATGACATTGGATAATTTCGGTTGGATCACCTTTCTTGGGAATTGGCATAATTATGGATCTCTTCAAGTCAGTTGGCCAAGTAGCTGTCTTCCAAATTTCTTGTGGAATGACACCAAGAACATTATACATGAAGAAAGCAAGAGGTCATTAAGAAGACAGAAAAGAAAAAAAGACCAAAATGGATGTCAGAAGAGACTCCTGCCCCTAATAGCCACTAACAAATCTTGGTTTCTATGCATTCACCTATTTTAGATATTTCACATAAGTTGGATCATACACTGTTTGTCCTTTTGTGACTTATTTCAATCAGCATAATGTTCTTAAGTTTATCCATGTTGTAGTTCTCTATTTATGAAAGCCCCAAATATCTTGATTTTTTTTTTTTTTTTTTTGGTCACATCAGGGTGGAGTTCCTGAGTGAGTGGATTCAGCATACTAAAG
Organism: Trichechus manatus latirostris; assembly: GCF_000243295.1. NCBI lineage: Eukaryota > Metazoa > Chordata > Mammalia > Sirenia > Trichechidae > Trichechus > Trichechus manatus. The sequence continues at coordinate 15,697,119 of NW_004443956.1, read as the reverse complement.
GGCTAAATAAGAATCTCCAAAGCGAGAATAAGGGAGATAAGGCATTTTTCCAAATAATATCCCTTCTACTCCTTGTAGAGCAGTAGTTGTCACTGGGGGGAGCGTGGTTTCCCCCCTGCCAGGGACATTTGGCAATGTCTATAAACATTTCTGGTTGTCACATCCTGATGAGGGGGGCTTTGCTACTGGCATCTAGTGGGTAGAAACTAGGGATTCTGCTAAATATCATTCAATGCACAGGACAGTCCCCAGAAGAAAAAAATTAGCTGGCCAAAACATCCAGAATGCTGACACTGAGAAGCTCTGCTATAGAGAATCATTGGGTGTAACGAGAGAGGCCATGGAGGGTATGTAGTTGGCACATGAATGAGGTGGAGTGGTGGAGGCAGGAAGAAGAATGAAAAGCTTTGCCAGAAGAGATTTTTTTAAAAGTCCCTTGTTAGACATAAGCCATGGAACAATTATGTGAGCAGATGAACGTGGAAAAAGCTGAAAACTGATTTGGAGTTATCCCCTCCCCAACTGTCACTCTCTCTCCACTTTCTTCAAAAGTTCCAAGAAACCTTTCCTAAAGGGAAATAGCATGAGAATAGAAAATTGTACTTTTTTTCTTCATTTCCTTAATCCTTAGTTTTCCCTGCAAGTTGAAGGAGTGTTGCGATATACTCCTTTTAAAAGTAACAGTATTAATATTATGAAAAGAAGAAATTGCCGAAATATTATTCAGTTTGAAAAGACATCTGATCTCTAATAGATGTAAAATGTCTACATGAATAGAGACAGCTGTGAGTTGGCTGAAGTATTTACCAATTATTTCCTGTATCCACTTTGTTCCTCACGACAAAAACGTGATTCAATCTAGCTTAAATAATAAAGATAATTTAGTGGATCTTGAAACTGGAACGTCCACAGGCAAGTCTTGATCCACTGGTGCAAGAATGTACTGAGAACATCTCTGTACTCTGCCTTCATCCTAATGATGGCTCTCCTGGTGGTCCCAAGATGGCGCCGTGTAGTTCCCAAGGTACAAACTGGGAGTGTCCTTTAACTCACATCCCAGAAAAGGCTCTGAGGTTTACCATAACTAGATTCGCTTAGGTTATCTGCTCAAACCCGAACCAATCACAATGACCAGCTGAATGACATCAATCCCCCAGAAAATGCATGGTTGGTAGTGGAAGAAGCAGTGGTTTCTCAAACAATTTAGGATATTATTCCCAGAAAGAAGAAGAATGGACGCTGGGCAGCAAAAGGTAAACTGCCTGCTATTCCTGCCAAGATTAACCAAACAACAGTTAAGTATTGATTTCCTGTTGTGTGCCCAGCAGGGTGTTCTGCGATATAGGGAATGTAGAGTTATATAAAACATGAGCTACAGGCGTCAGAAAGCTTAATCTGCTTAAGTGGAAATGTTAACTCACAAGTAACAGAGTAAGAAAAATACAAGAAAGAAGAATTTAAGTCAGTGCTAAATTAAATAGCACAGACTGCAAATGATAGAAATTCAGGAAGGGATACTCTGATTTCTGGAGGAAAAGAGATTGAAGCTGGCCTCAAAAGCTGTGTAGGATTTGTAAGCAGAAAGAAACAGATGCATTCTAAGCAAGAATAAGGAATGAATGAGATCTTCAGAGATTGCCTGCCTGGAGCAGGGAGTGAATGAGAAACCAAATCCCCAACTCCAGATTGATTTCCTCCACTAAGTGCCTGGCTTCCACCATCCGTAATGACCATGTCTTCTTATTTATTTTGACAAGCTTGTTTAATTTGAGCAGAAAGAGCATCTCAATGAAATGGAAAACGTTTGGGTAGTCGATTCCTTTTGTCAGTTTTCCCTTCTAGGAGAATAATTCTACCTGTCACTTTTCTTCTTCAAAACCATTTGTCAATCGGCAAGAAAGGGAACCAGTGGTTTTACTTTGCAGGCTAGTGACTAACGAGGGATTAATTTCCCTGAGCAGACGCTTTGGTCTGCCATTTGCCTAACTGGCAACAGACAAACACAATGTCATAGATAATGTCTTTAAGATTACAGTGGCTTTTTATGAGAGATAACTTGGAGTGATTAGAAATAAATACTAAGGCTGCAGATGTGAGGAATGCAGCTCAGCCATGAAGGATTGTTTCTATGGAATTCATATACTGGCTGCAGTATGGGGCTGATTCCCCTTGGTAGGGAGGACAACCAGAAATATGTCTTCTAAGTGTCTTACATAATGCTTCCCCCTATACACACACACAGAGAAGAACATTCTATGGCTCCCTGGGACCTGTGGAAACGCAGGCAGAAGATTTCAGATGAGATTCAAGATTTCTGCAGGCTGTTTCCACCATAAACCTCAAAACCTTCATTTGCCAATACATGGTCTTTACTCAGGTCCGGCTAGCTCACACATGCTGCCTATGAAAATCATCTTTAAATTCAAATAGTACTGTGAGAAACTTTCAAATATTGAGGTGCTGGTAGATCTAATTGGGGAGATTTCAGAACTAAAATTAAGCACTCCATTCAGAAATTAAACTGAGGATTTTACTTCTACACTACTGATAACCATTAAAAAACCAAAACCAAATTCTTGCCATCGAGTCGATTCTGACTCATAGTGACCCTGTAGGACAGAGTAGAACTGCCCCATAGTGTTTCCAAGGAGCAGCTGGTGGATTCCAACTGCAGACCTTTTGGTTAGCAGCTGACTCCTAACCACTGCGTGACCAGGGACTCATAACCATTAAAAGTTGCTGTTTAAAAAACAAAGCTCAGTCGTGTTTGTTATGAAGAGTGTTCCTATAACTGGCTTTAGCAAAAGCTTCGTTGAGTTGTTAAAATAAATTAGAGCCTATAGATAAACATGTTGTTTCAGCTACCTTAAAAAAAGTTCCCCAGCAAGGGCCTAGGCATCATCTTTTCTCTCAGCTAAATAAGCAGAGTTTATTTACACTTTCCTAACTAATGGTCAGTTCTGTAGCCAAAGATTCCAATTCAATTGGCCCAGCTGTATTTATATCACTAACTTCCATAGCATTAAACGTTCATGTCGAAATTGTTTATATTTTTCATTTAAGAAATATTGCCTTAGTTAAAATGTATCAAGTACCAGAGATTTGTGTTAGAGCAGAAACTGATATAAAGAAAGTCTCACAGTTAACTGCCACCCTTGTAAATGTCACCTCCTTTCTTGCCATTACATTGATGTGAAGTTGTTATCTGTATCTCTCTATTTATTAAATATCTCTTTCCTTTGCCTGTAAGGCAGAGCAGTGTTACAGCCCGAGGTTCATTTCTTTAATAGATTTAATTTGTTTAAATATTGAATTAGAGTATTGGTCCAGCGACTTCATGAGGACAGTACAAAGTATAAAACATTGATCCAGAGCAAGTGAGCGTAAGTGTAGAAATAGTAGCAGCAGCAATAGCAGTGCCAATATAGATAGTTTCTTTGGAATTCTAGATGAAAATTTACCAGGCAAAGATTGTTAATAACGTCTTAAATCCAGAAGTTCAATAGTTTTTAAATTTTTCACACAGTAATGACTGGACAGCTTCATCTGATCTGCCAAGGAAAAAAGCCATAAAGTTTCTAACCCTATTTGTTAAGGTCTTCAGGATTCTGAAGCGTTAGGCTATAGCTGATAACAACAACAAAAAAAAACCAAACCCATTGCTGTCGAGTTGATTCCGATAGACCTCAATAAACTTCTTCATTAAGGCTGATTTTGGTAACATTGCCAAAAGCTACCGGGCTTAAGGAAGATACATATCTCCTCCTAAACGTGGCTGGGACGCTATTCCTAGACAGGATATTATAATTCTAGTATAAGCAAAAAACTTTGAAATTAGAGAAATCTGGAAGAAAATACCATCGAATTCCAGTTTCACAGAAGACAAATACAAAGGAAAAGTAAACCTAAAAAGGAATTTAACCCAGATTGCCACCAAATAGTTATCTAATTTTCCTTACTATTTTTACCCCATAGCTTAAAATTGGCCCAACTAATGGAAACTTGGCGCTGGTGACCAGAGTCTGGTTTATAAGCTGGATTGTGCAACAGTCAGGGTGTTGGAGGACTAGTCAGCAAAGCTCAATCCTTGTCTTGGCTGGCTACTTATAAGCAGTTTTGTTCTCAGGAGACTCACCGTACCTCAGTTTTCTTGTCTGTGAAGTGGAATAATATTGCCTAAGTTCCTCACAAGTTATTAATTTCAAAATGTAGTTAGGAAATAAACCAATGTAAAAATATAAAAAACATGTTTTGTAAGGGCAAACGCTCTATAACAGAGGTTGACAAACTATGCCAGTGAGCCATATCCTGCCTCCCCATCTGTTTTTGTAAATAAATTTTTACTGGAACATGTTTATTTGCTTACTAATGTGTATGACTGCTTTCTGCTACAATAGCGAAGTTGAATAGTCAGAGACAGGATGGCCCAAAAAGCCTAAAATATTTACACTCTGGCCCTTTACAAAAAAAAAAAAAAATTTACTAACCCATGATTTATAATCGAACTTTAAACTTAATAAATGAATTTATAAAGGCCATTCTTTAATGAATTGTTTTATACTATTCTTACTGCATGTTATATGCCATTGTCTGGTATTAAAAGAAGAAATCTTTCCTCAAAGTGTTCATGACCCCAAATCTCCTTCTGGTTATAAGTATTTATTAAGTGGGTTTTGAGAAGAAGTGACATGTTGAAAGATTTTTTTTTTTTTTGGTCTTTGTGGTTTTCAATTTGAATTACAGTCCCGTCAGGAGATCCTATACAATGATCATTGCACACAATTGCACCTCCCCTTAATTCATCTGTAGAGAACATTCGTTGGGATGGCAAGTCTTCTTTTAATTGGAGTAGATCTGAATACTTAAAACACCCAGAATGTAGACTCAAATGTGAGAAAAAAGTTTAAGTGAACAGGCTATGAAGAACTGATTTACACCAAAGCTAGATTAGACAATAAAGAATGGTGATGTATCTATTCATACAGCTTAAAATTTGTATCTGGAGACAAGTCCACAAGAGCCCTTTAAGCAATGGCAGCATCACTATAACAAGCTCATATATTTCCAACATGACCATTTAGCAGGGGCCAACACTGATTTGGAAGTTTGAGTTTTGATATGTCTGTTAAATAAAGATTTATCTCCTTATGTTATGGTTGCTACTCATATTTTAGAAAAGTCACCTCAATCCATGACAGAATTAGTTTCTGAAGCCAGAATTTTGACTCCTACTCAACTTGGCAATATCCAGCATCTTGAATCCCCTTCACACATGCCTGTCCACTCAGGCAGCAGATGGAAGTCACGTTAAGTTTTGCACGGGCACCAGTAGTGGGAAAAGAGATGGTGAAGACCCTTCTTCATACAAGTCTTCTATTCTGGCTCTGGCTATAAACACTACTTGAAAACTCTGATGCCTCCTTTATGCCCCAGACAACTTAATGGCCTCATCTAGGAAAACAAACACAGCCTTATAAACGCCTAAAGCACCTTTTTCTTTCTTTTTTTTTAATCGCTGCATAAAAGTACACAATAGGAACTTGCAAAAGAAGAAAAAGATCAAGGTAAAAATACTGCGTGTTCTTCTCAGCCTTACTATGTTCAAAACACTTTTTCACACAAGGCTCTTTCAGTTGCAGTAGATAGAAGCCCTACTCAAACTAGCTTAAGAAAAAGAAGATGCAGGGGAGGATGTAATCAACGAAAGATGAGAATGAAGCTACATTCAGGATGGCCGGATATAGAAACTTAAAGAATGGACAGAACTTAATCTCTCTGCATCACATGCCTACTTGTCTCTGCTGGGGCTTATTTCCTTGCATTACAGACAGGCCTTCTCAACGTTGGCAGGGGATGCCAAAAGCCCCAGGATCATCGTTCTATGATTGAAGAGATAAGATAAATTTGCCAAGAGAACCACAGAAAGAAAAACCTCAGGGAAGGAGTAAATGGTGGGCTCAAGGCATGTGCCCATCCCTGGATAAGTCTCTACAACCAGGTGACTAGGCTACATGTTTCTCACTCCTGCGTTAGGAGTGGAGTAGGTACTGGGGACTGACAGCCTCATAAGAAATTGGGGGTGAAGGAAGCAGTTCCCCAAGGTAAGGAAATGCTACTTGCAAAAGAAATGAAGAAAGTGCACCAACCAAATTTAAAAAGCACCAAGGTCCACTACACTCATTAACAAATTGAGTTCAGTGTCCTTTATGAGCTGGGCATGTGTCAGGTACTAGAGATGCAAAGAGGATAAGAGAGTCATATCTGCCTTGCTGGGGGACATCCCAGTCGAACACTTCATTTGGAAGTGAAATTGCCATAAACACACTTCTTTAGCAAATAGCAATGAAAATTGAGAATGTCCCATAAACTTTCACGTATTTTAAGATCCACAGAATGTATTAAATTTTATAAAAATATAGGAATGTGGAAAAAAATCAGATCTCCAACAAAAACCTGGATAATACATATTTTTCATGTGAAATAAGGATTGCCATAAGTAAAAGTTTAAAGCATACGCAATGCTGATTTTGTAGGTCAAAATAGTGACAATTTCATATGTTTTAACATAGTATATAAAAAATACATAAAGCATATTACACATCAAGTACCACATATCGTTTCTATGAGGTGACCACGTTATCCAGCTCCTCATGCAAGCGAGAATGAATTTAAAACAGACAACGAGAGTGAATGTCTATGTTTACTAATTTACTAGCCCTGTTATGAATTATCGCTGCTACACCACAGCTTGGCAGAGAACAAGTTCAGCGGCATATTAAAAATGTTTCTGTTCTGTCTCCAAACACTTCAGAATATTTCAAGTGTGAGACAGAATAAGTTCCTTCTTTTGACATTCCTTCGACTTGACAGACCCAGGAAAATCTCTGCTGGAAAAAAAATATCTCCCGTTCAACTCCCAGCTCAGCAGTCCTTGGAAGAACCTAAAAACCTCACTCTTGGCACCGGAATAAAAGAACACCTTAATCAAAATCACCATCATAGATTGAGTTCCTTAGAAGATAATGCTGAGACAGATAGTTGCATGCAGATGGTCCTCTGGGGCATGTTATCACAAAGGAAGAAGGAAGACAGGATTAGGCAGAGAGAGAGCCTTCCTGCAATGTGGTTGCACCTGAGCCATCAATAGATCCATGTGGACAGTGTCTCAAACTGGAATAAGGAGGATGGGCTCTGGTATCCCTGCATCAGCTAGTCATTGGCCCTGGGAAGGATGTATATAGCCTTGTGCAGTTAAGGGTAAGTCCAGTGAGGGGTGCAGCTGTGAGCCATCAGAAGCCAATATTCCCAGCATCCAGGCTATGGGTAAATTGTTTCTATAGAAAGGATCTGGGCAAAGCACCACAGTATTCATTACAGTCCACGCCTTTTACTGCTTAGATCAACTTGTTTCTTCCATTAATTTTTTTCCATCTGATAGCAACTCCCCCAGGATTCTCTTTGCTCTTATTTCCTGGGAAACTTACAAGAGAAAGGATAGAATGCAAATTATAGCTTCTGCTGCTGAAATTGATCTCAACTGGTATTCATCATCACCTCTCTCATCACATTCTAGACTCCCCTCACTTTCAGCTAGCGCTCCTGTTAGTCTAGGTAACTTACCTGGTGGGGTGACCCAGACCCTCATCATGAGGATACTGCCCCTCTGGTTACCATGGCCATCTCAGGCCAAGGCTGCTGAACTTTCTATTAACTGCAGACACTGACCATGAGAATCACAAGGGATGCCCCAGTGGATCACTTGAGCACCAAACAGATTCTTCTGTCTGCTATTGTGCAGTGGCAGACCTACCTCCTACTGATAATCTCTGTAAGTATTGTGACTCCTTGATCTACTGGCTGGTCTCTTGGAACTGGATCCCAAAGTGATCAGGCAGCAGCCATAGCTGAAAGCTCAATGGGGCTCTTACTGAGAGAGTGGAAGTATTGCCCATCCAGGAACCAGGACATCTAAACATAGCTTGAAATTGCAAGGACCAGAAGCATAAATACCCCCATATGGGTCCATGGGAATTATGGAGAATGGGGTCGCTCCTACTTCCATTCTACTTAGTGAAGACACAGGGACATGTGATGTCTTTGATTTTGGTTACATACTGTGCCCTGGAAGACAGTATCTGTGGAAAATTAAAGATGGCTGCAGATTCTTTATTACTCCTCCCATTGAAAGATCATTGAAAGGTAATCTCTGTCTCCTCTTCCAGAGTCTGGGCTAGGTCTGTGACTTGTTTTGGTTAATAGAATGTTGTAGAAGTGATGCTACATGACTTCCAAGGCTAGGTCATAAGAAATTTTTCTGCTTATGCCTGCGACTTTGAATGTTTGCTTTTGGGATGCTCCCTCTTGGAACAGGTCATGATGCTGTGAGAAACTCCAAGCCACATGTACAAGGCACATGTAAGGGATCAGTGGATAACCTATGTTGAAATCCCAGCTAATAGCCAGCATCAACCCTGAGCCACTGAAGGGGAGGGGCGGACCCAACAGTGGTAGAGGACATGTGGTCTGGGCTGTGTAGCTTGCTTGTGTCCACTAGACCTGATCTTCCCTAATCCCAGATGTACCATGTCCATTTCATGAATTGTTTCTAGGCCCACATGACCTATGTCTTGATGAGTATCACAAGATGTAGCTCATTATGGAACTCTGGCCAGTTGGTCACTTGATGCCTCCGTGATCAAACACTCTGTCTCTACCAGAGTCTGGTAGGAGACAGGAGCTGCTTTTTGAATGACTTATTGTTTTATGCTGCAGTTGGCATGGCCTTGCTCTAAATCCTGAAAGGATACATTGTGATTTCCTGATTGAGGCTTACCATATAGTCCACAAAGCATCTTTTCCCACTATAGATACCCATAGCAGTCAGGTCAAATGGCCAAAGTGATAGGGCCAGTTATATTGCAGCTGGGAATTGCTGACAGTTGTTCTGGGCTCTGGGCTCCACTCAATCATGCAAGCCTTCCATGTCACCTCTAAATGGGTAGGAGAGTATTCCCAAATGCCAAATGTACTGAATCTAGAATTCAAAGGGCCTACTAACTTTTTTTGCTTCTTTATTGGTGGTGAGAAGTATTCGATCCAATAATTTGTCCTTTACATTGGAGGGGATGTTGTAACAAGGCCCAGACCACTAAAAACTTAAAAATTTTATGAACATGGCCAGCCCTGGATCTTCATAACATCTAATTCCCACCCTCTGAAGCACGAGTCTTATTAAATTCTCTAACATACTTGTCATTTCTTGCCCACCAAGCCAGATTAACATGATGTCACAGATATAAGCACAAAAATGTAATATTGTATACAATTTCTAGATGGTCCAACTCCCTTCAAATTATAATATGACAGCACATGAGAGAATTAACATAGCCCCAAGGCAAGACTTTAAATGATTTACGTTGTCCTTTTCACATTAATGCAAACTGTTTTAATCCTCCTATCTGACAAGGATGTCAAAATGCATCACCATATCATAGGCTGCACACCAAGGAAGGGAAGCTATGCTAATCATACCCTAGTATGTCCTAGTATGTTTTTTGATCCTTCCTTCTACCATCTGTCATCACAGTTCTGATATTTCTACTTCACTAAATATGGGCCATCACTTTCTCCAAATATTGCAAAAGTCATCGTAGGAGCAGATTAGCATAATTCCCTTGATCCTTGCCATGTTGTTATACCCTGTACCACAGGTTTTTGCTTCCATATTGATAAACTTCCCTTATCCAATTGTATATTATCCACCTTGGTCCAGCACCCTCAGGATTTATTCCCATGTATATTGTCATATTCTGTATGTCTGGAGTATAGTCCTCCTCCTCAGTAGGCCCAGCACATCCCCAACTGGCTTTTGCTGGGATTTGACTCTTAACATTGGATTATTGCCAGGAGGCAGGTGGAGGTATATCCTGAGGGGGCCAAATATTGTCCGATAAGGAACCTGCTTCACTTAAGAACTCTGCATGATGTGTTTAATTATTTGTATTTTATTGTTTATTATTTCCTGCACTTTATTTTTTCCTTCCACATGCTTTCTTTTGGCTTACTTTATTACCTTTTTTTTTCCTTAATTCTTTGAACTGATACTTTATTTACTATCATTCTTTTATTTTTATTGATAAGTGTTTAGTGTTATGAATTCTCTTCTGATCACTTTAAATATATCACACAGCTTCATATATGTAGTTTTCATTATCATGGGTTTTTAGAATTCCTGTAATACCAATTTGCATTTCCCCTTTAACTCAAGAATTGTTTAATTTTTTTTTTTTCGGGTTGAAGGATCTTTTTCTTTTTGGATTTTATTAATAATATCTAGTTTTATTACATTGTAATCAGGGAATTTTGTTTGTAATAGCTCTACTTTTTGAAATTTATTTGTGGTATTAGTTTCTTCTTGCTGCTTTAACAAATTGTCACAAATTTGATGGCTTAAAACAACAGAAATTTAATTTCTCACAGTTCTGGAAACCAAAAGTCCAAAATTATTATCACTGGGCCAAAATCAAGGTGACATCAGGGCCATACTGTCTCTGGAGACTCTAGAGGAGGTCCCATTCCTTGCCTCTCCCAGCTCTGGTGGCTGCCAGCATTCCTTGGCTTGTGGCCTCATTGTTCCAATCTTCAAGGCCATCGTCTTCAAATCTCTCTGCTCTGTTTTCACATGACTCTTTCCTCTGTGTGTGTCTCCCTAATCTTCCTCTGTCTCTAACTTATAAGGACACTTGTACATCCATTGTCTTTAGTTATGCCAATGTTGTGGGTTTTGTGTAGTTGTATGTTTTTCTTCTTTTGTACTGTGGTGCGATATGGATGTAGGCAGGTGCCACTGTCCTAGGCTACCTGGAAGAAAACAAGTAAACTCTGAATTTTCAACTTAATTAAAGTTATGACATTTATAAAACAGTGAATTAAAAAAAGCAATAAGTAACCAAATGCTAAAACTGGCATAATTAAAAAGTCTGTAGTAATTTCAATAAGATTTTTGTGAGACAAGGTATAGGCTAATGGTTAAGAGGGCAGCCTCTGGAGTCAAACAGAGATAAAACTGAATCATAATCCTGCCACTTACCAGCCATACAATCTCGAGTAAGGATTTTATGCTCAAATTACCGATGAGGAAGCTGAGGTCTAGAGAGTTAATCATATACCCACCCTCACAGAATAGTAACAAGTAAGTGAAATAATGCATGAAAAGGGGTTTAGTTAGAGTTTATGGTGCATAGAAAATATTCACTAAGGGCTAACCAATATTATTCAGAAAATAATGGAAGAAATTAAGAAAGCCTTCATAGATGAGAAGGGCTTAATTTGTTCGTTAAAATTTAGGTAAAAATGATGGAGAGAGATTCCTAGGAAAGTTGTAACATAGGCAAATATGAAGGGATGATATTTGAGCCTTATATATTGGCAAAAGACAGTTACTTGTGAAATTTAAAAAGAATAGATAACTTCTTTCTCACCATCTGTGGATTTAAGTTAGAAAGCAGAGATACGTAAGATTAGATTATTATGTAGATCTAATTATGGAGGCCATTGAAACCATGTGAGGACTTGAGGTTCCCTAATCCAGTGTTACCGGAAAAACTGTTCCAGAGAATATTAATATTGTACCCTGATAGAATATGGTCTGAATATATCAGAAAATGTTAGATTAAATAAAGTTAATGTGTTCTGAATCTCAGTACATTTAGAAAATTTCAATTAAATAAAGCTAAACTTTCTTTTTTGCATCATAAACACACTCTGAGCATTAATACACCAGTGTGTAATATGAATCTTTGACACGGGGACAGAGTATTTAACAATATTCTCAAAGTTGAGTACTGGTTTGGCCATTCTGTTATTAAAATAAAATAAAATACAACACTCAGACCCCAAATACGTTTGAAATCTAGACCTGCTAAGGGATGCTAATGGGAAAACAGCCATTGGTACTCCACCTAGAAGAGATTAGAGACGTAGAGAATATTAAACCCTCATTATAAAGGCAGAAATTTTTGACCTAGAATAATCCTCTTTCCATGTGAAGGACATTATCTATTGCTTTATATTTCCATGGAGTACTCTGGGGACACAGGAAGCTATTGCTTTATCTGCTGTTCGTAATTATCTTTGCACATTCCTGTACCCTTTTCATTAAAATGGTGTTGCATTCTAAAACTGTCCATTGGCACCTTTCTATCAACTATATCACCATCCTACAGTAATAATCCAACTGATATACAGCATTTCCCAAACTATTTAATTACTGTGCTAGTAATTTCATTTTGAGTTGTCAGATACATTCCTGTCCTTGCCATCTGCTCTCTATTGCTGAGAATCATCTCCAGGTTCACTTGCCTTGCCTTCTGGCTTTCTGGTAAATTTGACCAATAAGAAACATTAATGGAAGACTCAAAGGTGGGAGAAGGGGAAATCTAGGGCATTTATCCCCCCTTACCCTGCCTTAGATGGTGTCTCCTGTGTAGTTTCTGCTCTGCCCTCCAAGTTTACAACTGCTGCCAGAAAGCCCCACCAGGTTTCTGGTTCCCACCTGAGAACCTCAGCTTCTGGCTCTGGTAAAACCATCTTCATCTATCGTCCCATAGGCCTACAGGTAGTAGCAGCTTCTTGCTTTTGCTAAACTCTGGGTTACTTCTCTGTCCTCTTTTATTGTCTTCCAACCCCTATATAACCGCATTCATGCATTAAATTCCTTCTCTCACTCTAGCCGATATTAACAAGAAACTTTTTCTTCTCACAGCATCTCATGGGGCCAGGATTTTGTGGAAGACATTTTAGAAAATTTTGCTCTATAGTAGTTGAAGTTAGAATTGAGAAGCATCACTCATTTGAACATTTAAATTAAATCTTCACATGTGAATTCTGCTTCCAGCTTTGATGAAGAAGCTCACAGCAGGCAATGCTCTTGCTGAAAAAACACACAGAAGAGAGAAAGAAAAGAATTGGTAAAACACCAAAGCCATTTGTTTGAAGACTTAAAAGAACTGTTCATGTGACCAGGATATGAAGGGCCAATATTCCATAGATAAGGGAAGTGCATTAATCCAAAACCAGAAAGAAGGAGGCTGTTGAGAGACAGAGAAGTTAACAGAGATTTCTTCAATGTCTGGGAAGACAAAGATTTAAGGTCAGCACTACCAAGATAACCAGAATTTAAACAGCCACAGAAGTACAGAGACATCTTTACATGTGACAGTTTTCCCAGGGACACTGCTAAGACTCTAGTAAACCTACAGGCAGTCGTTAAGCACTCTGCTTGCTAACCAAAAGGTCGGTGGTTTGAATCCACGAGCTGCTCCTCAGGAGAAAGATGTGGTAGTCTGCCTCCATAAAGATTACAGCCTTGGAAACCCTATGAGGCAGATCTACCCTGTCCTTTAGGGTCACTATGAGCTGTGACTCAGTAGCAATGGGTTTGTGTTTCGGTTTACACTTGAGTAAAGGGAGGCAAAAAAAGAAGTAAATTGAGCCATAAAAACTGCAATCCTGTAGGAGTCACCTCAGTCCCTAATTGGCTTGAAGTTATCTTACATGTTCTAGCTGCAAGCCAGATAATGGGATGAATCCTCTCAGAGAGAAAATAATACTTTCTAGAGCTGCACTGTTTAATACAGTAGCCACTAGCCACGGGTGCCTATTTAATACTTGAATTACAGTTAGTAGTAATTGAGATGTTTTGTAAATGTAAAATGCACACCATATTTGGAAGACAGTATAAAAAAGAGAATGTAAAATATATCATTAATAATTTTATATTGATAACATGTGAAATAGTATTTTAATATATTGAATTAAATAAAATATATTATTAAAATGATTTCACCTATTTCTTTTTACTTTTTATAATGTGTCTACTAGAAAATGATAAATTTCATATGTGGCTTTCATTATATTTATACTGGAGAGTGCTGATCTAGAGTACCTACAATATTTTCATGCACAATGCTCCAACATTTAATAAAAAGTACTGACTTATCAAGCAGCAAGATGAAGGGAAAAAGGAAACAGTAGAAAGAGAATCATGGATAACCAAGATATTGGAGACATGAGACACAAGCTTTAAAATAAAAATGATTAATAAGTTCAAGAAATTAACTTTTGACATGGTGGAGAATTCATCTGAGAATAGCAATGCATAAAAAGAATCCAATGGAAATTCTAAAACTGAAAAATGCAATGATTAAAGTTAATAGCTCAATAGATGTAAACCAATGTGTATTGCAGATAGACCATACAAAACAAACAAACCAGGGAATTTGAAGAAAAACCAAAAACCAAATCTGCTGCTGTTGAGTTGATTCTGATTCCTAGTGACCCTATAGGACAGGGTAGAACTGCCCCATAGAATTTCCAAGGCTGTAAATCTTTACAGAAGCAGACTGCCACATCTTTCTCCCATGAACAGGTGGTGGGTTCAAATCACCAACCTTTCCATTAGCAGCCAAATGCTTTAACCACTGTGCCACTTCAGTATAAATACCTAGACCAAAGCTTGAAGGAGAAAAAAAAAACTAAAATACAGAAAAAAAAATACATCAACCACACATGATATGGTAAAAAAAAAAAAGTCTAACATTCATGTAATGGCTCCTAAAAACACAAAAAAGAGAAAACTTGGCAGAAGAATATTTGAAAGGGTAATGGCTGACAAATTTCCAAATCTGATAAAAGATCTCAAGCCACAGAATCAAGATGCTGTATGCACCCCAAGCAGGAAAAATGCTACAAGAGTCATATTTAGATAACATAGTAAATCTACTGAAAACTAAAGTCAAAGAAAAAAATCCTACAAACAACCAGAGACAAAAAGACACATTATCATCAAAAGAGCACAGTGAGACTGACAGCTGATTTCTCAAAAGAAATAATGAAATGAAGAAGACAATTTAAAGGTGTTGAAAGAAAATAACAGCAACACTGGAAATTTATTTTCAGTGAAAATATTCTTCAAAAGTGAGACGACTAAAATTACTAATTTAAGATAGACTCTGATAAGTGAAGAATTATTTTTATACTTTCTGTAGTAATCACTAAAAGAAGATTTAAATCTAAAAAGGGAGAATAGAGAATAAAAGTTTTTAAATTAAGTAATTAATTGAAAAGCAGGCAATACAGGTGGCACAGAGGTAATTAAAAACAATAAATTTAAACCAAATTATATCAGTAATTCCATAAAATAATAGTAGGATAATATCCAAATAAATAACAGTGGTGGACAGACCAGATTTTTGTTTTTTTACCTTGCGCGCATCCTTCTTATTTATTTATTTATTTTAATTTTTTTCCTTTTTTTTTTTTATTGTACTTCAGGTGAAGGCTTACAGAACAAATAGTCTCCCATGAAAGGGTAGTACACATATTGTTTTATGACATTGGTTAACAACCCCACAACATGTCAACCCTCTCCCTTCTAGACCTTTTTCGTTTTTTTTTTTTTTTTGGTGAAAATATACATAACCAAAGATACACCATTTTAAAAATTTCTACATGCACAGTTCAGTGACATCAACTACGCTCTTCCAATTGTGCTGCTATTCTCACTTTAGATGAAGGCTTACAGAACAAAATAGTTTCTCATTTAACAGTATACATGTTGCCCTAGGACAATGGTAAACAACCTCACAACACATCAACACTATCCTTACTCAACCTTGGGTTCCCTATCACCAGCTTTCCTGTTCCCTCCTGCCTTCTGGCCCTTGTCCCAGGACTGCTGTGCCTCATTAGTCCCATTTGGTTTTATGGGGCTGTCCACTCCCCGGCTGAACGGTGAACCT
>NW_004443956.1:15646173-15676992 GCF_000243295.1 Trichechus manatus latirostris | reverse complement strand
GTCTTCAATTCCACTGATCCTGTCTTCCACCATTTCAAATCTGCTTCTCAGCCCTTCTATGACACTGTCCATTTCTGAAATCTTGTTGTTTGTCTTTTGGATTTCTAATTGTTGTTCTTGTATAATTTCTACTTGTGAATTTATTTTGGCATTTTGTTCCTGCATTATTTTCCTGAATTCTTCCAAATTTTGTCTGTATTTCCCATGAATTTGTCTATTTTTTCCTCACTTTTTTCTGCTTTTTGCTTCAGCTCTTGGAGAATTCTGAGTATTAGAGATTTGAATTCCCTGTCAGGTAGTTTTAGTGCCTCTTCTTCCACTGGAAAGTCATCTGCTGTTTTATTTTGGATGCCTACTGGAACCATCCTGTCCTGTGTTTGTAAATGTTTTGATATTGTCTGCTGTCTTTGGGGCATTCAGTAGTTGTTTTTCTCATTTATTGATTGTAGATTTGTTCATTTTGTCCCTTTTTTTTTTTTTAATTTGGCTATGTGTGAGCAGGCGGGCTGTTTGTTCTTTGTTGTTTGCTCATCTGTGGGCACAATACTTTTTGCCTCCTTTCCAATTGGCAGGGTCAGTCACTCATATATGGTACGGCAGGCAGGTCTAGCTGAAGAGGAGTTACTGGGAAGGGTTGTTTGTGGCACTTACTACAGCCACCAAGGCAGGTCAGTAATCAGTGTAGGGCAGGTTCCAGTAGGCCATGCCTGTGCTGCTTGGTGGTGTGATGTTAAGCACACAGTGCAGGTAGGCAGGATGTGGTGGGGAGATTGTTATGTGTGGAGCTAAAATGGATATGGGAGAGAGGAAAGAGGAACAGGAGCCAAAAACATACAAACAAACAAAAAAGAATGCTAGGGGAGCTTGCCGTTGGAGTGGAGAGATAAGAGACTATGAAATGGAGAAAAACAAAAAGGGGAAGAGGAAGAAAAGGAAAAAGTGAATAAATAAAAATTGGAAAGGGAGAAGAACAGCAAAGTTCCCAGGGATCCCACTGGTACGGCTATGAGGTCTGGGGAAGTTGTTCTCAGGTGTTGCAGTACAGCCTGGCTAGAAGGCATAGAGGTATACAATGCCAGGTATTCAGGGAACAGAAAAAGAAGGAAGATATAGAGAGACTAGAAACTGAGTAATGAAGAAAGACGAAAAGGGTAAAAGAGGGAAAAGAAAACAAAACAAATCAAAAAAAAAATAAAGAACAAGAAAAGCCCCCAAAAAAACAGAAAACAAAAACCAACGAAAAAAGAAATGTCCTCAGGGATCCCTCTGCACATCTGTGCAATCCGAGGGGGCAGGTTCCAAGCCACGCATCACCGCCTGGCCAGAATGGGCTCCCAACTCAAGAAAAGGAAAAGAAAACAAACAAACAATTCAAAACAAACAAATGAACAAAAGCTCTGGGATCCCATCAGCACAGCAGCCCTGACCGGGAAGCAGCTCCACACTCTTATGGAACTCTGCAGCCCCTCAGGAAGAAGCAAAGAAGGTGCACGGAGCCAGGTATTTGAGTGAAAGGAGGGGGAGGTGGTGAGAGGTAAGGAAGAACTCAAAAGAAGCAGAAAAAAAAGCAACACCAGCAGCCAACAGATGGCACTCAGAGAGCCGGCCCGTTTGGGTGGGTGGAATCCAAGCAGCCGGTGCTTCCCGGACAGCAGATTGTGGCTGCGGGAAGCAGAGGAGGTCGAGTGGGGGTGAAGAAAGGTGGGGGGTGGGAAAGCGTATATTGCAAATTACCGGTTGTTTTGTCTCCCGCTGGAAGCTCCACGAAGCAGTTTTCTCTTACCCTGTTTGCTGGTCTCCGATAGGAGTCCAAGATGGTGGATCCGCGCTGCGTTAGCTGATAGGGGACCTCTGCATGAACCTCGCCTCGCTCTCCATTCTCTGTCAGTTTTCTCACTCCATTTGGTGCTTGGCTGAGTTCTTTATCTCTTCATTTGATGTTTTAGGGTTTCAGGATTGTTGTTTTCTCTGTTCGGCTTAGTTTTTCGGATCTTTGCTGTGGAAGGACGGTGTTGTGCTTCTGCCTAGATTTTAAAAAATGAAATGCATCTTATGAGCAACACACTTTAAATATAAGCACACAGAAAGGCTGAAAGTAAAAAGATGTAAACCTGATGTAGTTCTTCTAATATCAGAGAAAATAGACTTCAAAGCAAGAGGCATTATTAGAGATGAAGGGGGATATTTAACAATGATAAAGAGGTTGATCCACGAGGAAGAATATAACAATTCTAAATCTGTGTAGACTCAATAATTAGCATCAAAATTACATACATACCTAATTTCTTTTATTCATAAAGGCCACCTAGTGTTCAGAAAATAGTCAAAGAGCTACCCCGAGACAATGTCTTATCCTGCTTCCTCACAAGAGTTAACTCAAGAGTTAATCATTTCAAGAAGTCAGTTAAACCAAGACATCATTGTTATATGGTGGGTTAAGTTCCAGTTCTTACTCTGCTCAATCATAAGCTTGCCCAGGCCAACCCTTGATCCACAGAAGCCCCTAACCATTCCTCAAGTTTCCAGCATGTACTACCCTGACTCAGGCCAAGCATCAACCCCTCCTCAGAAGCAAGAGAGTTTTTTCACACAATATCCTGAATGAAGAGCTGGTGTTTGGCACCCTCTAAAAAGGTGAATTCTTATAATGTCACCTCATTTCCACTTCCAATGGCAAAGATACAGAACCTTTTGCTGTGTGTGGACTCAAGGAAGAAAAAACTGAAACTCCAAAGTGAAAATGTCGATCTTGCAAGATCTTGGAATGCTCAGACTTGATTCTAAACTAAACATGAAATCCTCAACTAGTTAGAACACAAGGGTCTCATACAGAGGAAAATAATGAGGTCCTGCATTAAAAGAAAGGAACAAACTGTTCATTTCCAGACTCATGGAGTTGTTCACCTGATAAGAAAGGAAGAGGGTTGATGTCTGCAATGGAAAGGAAAGACCAAGAGCACATAAGCAGATTAGAAGGTCCACTCACAGCTATTGCAAGCAGAGAACAGTTGTTCTCTAAGATCAGGGAAAGCCATTCTTCACAGACATAAGGGTTGGTTCACAGGGGACATGAGTAGGTAACTGTGTGAATCCCAAAGTGAGGGCATAGAAAATGGAAGCCCTATCCAGGAACAGTGGTCTGTTGTCAAATGTGAAGTAGGGTCATGGCACGAATGTTGAGAAGAAAGAAGTGAGGTGTCAAGGAGAATAAGAACAGTGATAAACACATCAGGGGCAGAGATCTATTTCCAGACTAGATAGTCTTCTCACAGGCAAGATGGGGAAAGATAAGCTATGCCTATCAACAAAGGGAAAACTCAAAACTGATCCTCAAAGAGACATTTTGCCCCAGATACAAAGGTCCCCTCTCAGAGACAATGAAGATAAAAAGGGAAACCAGTCAAAGGAAAGAGAAAGACTGTGCCATCCAAACCAGGGAGAGCCATCACCAGGCTTAATTGTGCATTCAAAGCTCTAAGGAGATAGAAAAGCAAGTGAGGAAAGTAGACCTATCTACATGGGAATAGCTAACAAAGGCCAAGTAAGAGGGTAATGAAAAGGAGAACAAGTTGAGAACCCAATTAAAGAGAAATGATGGTGAATAAAATAAGAGCCATCCCCAGCTAGAAAAGAGGGTCTGCTTACAGAAGACAAGAAGAGGTAAAGCAAAAACAAGACCCTATTTCCAGGAAAGAGAAGATTTCTGCCTAGACCAAAGAGAGCTACACCTTGAAAGATTTTATTTCCAAGCAGGAATAAAAGAGGGGAAGTCTACTATTAGAGAAAAGAAAAGAGCAGGCCTATTTAAGCCAAGACCAATTATCTTGTACCTTCATACTAAGGCCAGGCATATGGGTCATCTCATTGGTTAATGAAGATGAACCAAGTGAAGTACACTGCTGATGAGAGACAACATAGTCAGTCATTCCAGGGATCATCCCCTGTCACCATGGCTGAGGAGTCATTCATACCCTGGTGAGTAGGAGAAAGAATATGCATCCCTCAAAGAAAAGAAATCACCAGTGATAGCTGTTTAATAACAACAGTAATAAAAATAACTAAAATAAAAACAATAATAAAACAGAAACAAAAATAAAATAACAAAAATAGCTATTATTCATTATTCTTATTATGCCAGATGTAGTACATGCCAGATGTAGTACTCATGCTTTACATAGTGTGGATGTGAATTTTAGAATCTGAGGTGCTGGAATATCTGAATTAGGTGACTTCAGACCTAAGAGAAAAAAAAAAAAACACCACCACAAAAACCACCTCCATTCTGAATTAAACTAAGATTTTCACTGATAATGTTAAATGAAGTTAGAACCTATAAATAACTTCACAGCCAAGATAGGTATATATCAAGCATTATCCTCATTCTGAACCTCAAATTAATTTTCACTCAGTGAGATTTTTCTACTGTTAGTTCTTTGAAAATTGGTAAGTAGGTAGAAACTAAGTTTGTTAAAATAAGGAGACAGATCACAACGGTAAAAGTCTTTACAGTCTGTAACACAAAAAGTGCAGCGATTCGGGCTTTAGCTTACAATAAACTGGCTATCTTAACTGCTTTCAGGGAATTCACCCAGTGAATCCCAGGGCCCTATCTCACTCTCGTCTTAGAAAGATGAGCAATGTGTACATTTCAAAAGACTTTAGATTTAGAGTGATTTAATCTTCACTCTTTACATTTCAAGGACTCCAATTAAGTTTGACTCAGCCTGCAAACCATCACTAAACCTCTATACCAAGTATGTTTATGTGTTTTGCTTTATAAATATTGCCTTCATCAAATTGTATCCAGAATAAAATATTTGTGTTAGACTAGAAATTGATCTTAAGAAAATTTGTAGTTTAATCACCCATTGTAAATTTTCCTTCCTTCCTCTGCACTCGTTTTGATATGAAACCGTTTACATTCTTTTACTGTGCCTGTTAAAAACCCCACTGTTTTGCCTGCAAAACAGAACATGCACTCAAGCCTGTTTAAATGTCATGTGTTCTCCATCCTGTGCAGTGAAATTATTCCTTCAATAAAATTTTTGTTTTAATTTCTATTGGAGCATTGGTCCAATTCTTCCACTAGGACAATATGTTGACATTGATTTCTCACAACAGTCCTGTGAGGTGGGCACAATAATTATCCCCATATTAGAAATAAGGAGGCTTAAGCTCAGTAGGATGATTTCTGAGCCCACACTCTAGCCCTCTCTACCCACAGCCAGGGTGATGAGGAAGGCAAAAGCAAGTCTGCCCTTAAGGAAAGAAAGAGAGTAAGTCAATTGCATCAGGGACCAGACATAAAGGCCATCTTGCAGAAGATAAGAAGAGAAGAGGGCAGGAGGCTATTTAAGAGAAAGTCTGGCTCTCTCAGGGACAGACATCCATTGCTAGAAATCATGGTTGGCCCAATGCACAATGATGAGGAGAAACATGTAACAGTTTTGAAACTCAGTCCACCATTTCTTTTCAGCCTATTTCTGGCTCTGAATCTCCTTTCTTCTGAGCTAGTGGAAAATCTTAATTTCAAGTTTTCCTGGAGTTGCCTGCTCTGACTTCTCTTTGCTCGTACTGTGCAGATACTGGGGCTTCCATGGTGCCAAGGTAGGAGGGGCAAGGTGGCCTGGGAGAGGTTATTGGTCAATACAGGTTTGTGTTTGAGTGTCATGTCCACTTGGGCCCCACACTTCCAGCAGTTTCTTACTCTTCATTCCATGAAAAGAACGTGGAATATCTGTATTTCCTCCAAGTAAAAGCAAAAGGTTGAACATCTGGCTTGTGTAATCTTGTCGCGGCTCCCATAGAAATCGTCCCAAACCAAGGCTCAACAGAGCTCCCCCAGCTTGCTATGGTGCACTCTATTCCCAAGGCACAACTTTTCTGCTCCTGCCTCTCTATTAGCTTGTGGGGCATGGCTATTTGAATGGGTTTCCTCATCCGTTTGCATTGATAGGTGGCTCACAGAGCCTGCAACATGAACTCACATTTGTCTTCCTAAAAGCCTGCAGATTTAAAACTGCGGTCCTGGCCAACAGAACCTGAGTAAGAGCTACTGGAATCACCTTCACTCTCTAGGAAGGCTTTCAATTTTTACAAAGCCAGAGTCCAATATAAAGGTCTTAAAAGTCACTGTGAGCATCTCATGAAACCTGCAGAGAATTTAAACTCATCCACTACACTCTCCTCTTTTATCAACCACCCTGTACCTGCCTGGAGCTTGAGAGCATCCTGAAGTGCTCTCAACCCAGGCTCATCAGAGATCACTGCCATTGTCTGACTCAGTGGAAACTTCTGAGAGGCCAACTCATCTCTGCCCACCTATACCCAAGAGTATTACAAACGTTGTTTTCAAGTGATTGGCTCTGATTTAGGAAGTTTGTAAGACAAAGAACTAGGTTTGACCTTTTGTCTCTGGTTTCTGAAAACAGCCTGAGCAATTAAGGTGCTCTTTTGTTTTTCTAAAACAGCCAAGCAACCCATAAGCATATGCAAATGAGTTGGGAGCACCTAACTCATCGTGGTGGTAACAGGCCTCAGGAAGGGAGACCTCAGAACAAACACCATGCACCCCACCCTTTGAGGCCTGATGCTTGTCTAGATAGCATATCACATGGGATTTGGGTTATAAAAAATGTCTGAGTCCCCTTCGCTGTAGCCCTAGTGGACAGCAGATGTAGCAGAATTTTTCATTTCACCTAACTAAGCCTGGGGTGGTGTCCATCAACAGAAGGTAGGCCCCCTATGGTGCCAGGTGGAGGCATGCATAGAAGAGTTCTCTATCTCCACCAGGATAGCACCCAGAAGCCAGTGGGGACCAGTTTGTCCATCTGAGTGCCCTCCGCTACTGTGCATAGTGGGACACTAGTAGTTTACCATCTCTGCCTGGACAGCTTTGGAGTCAGGAGGGATTGCTCACCTGTTTTATGCAATCTTTTTTTTTTTTGTAAGTAATAAAAGTTACTTTCCATGTCCTTAAGAGTATGTTACACGTTCAGGCTCTGAACGGAAGGACACGATATTCATGGAGGAATCATTATTAGTGATTGGTTCCCTATTTCTGGTGGCCTCCAGCCTATTTAGAAATCTGGGAAAAACTGCGTCTCACAGAGCTGTAATCCATCATGTTGTGCATATGCACTGTACAAGTACTTTCATCAATGTTGGGCTTGATTGTCTCCTAGAGTAGCTATGAATCTCAGTTTACAAACTCAAATGAGAAGAAAAAAAATCTCCTTTTATAAATCAGCTTACTTACTGAGGCTCCAATTCCATCAGAACCTCAGTTCTTTTTAGGGTTCTCCCATCTCCCTGTGGTTTGTCAACAGCTCAGGGGTATTCTAAAGTACCAAGACGTGTAGAGGAAGGAGTCTGGTCCACATAGATTGCTGCTGGGATGCCCTCCACTCTTGCCCACATGCCTTTTCTGGTCCTACCTCCCTGCACAGTAGGAGCAAGGGCATCTTCACAAGTATCCCCTTGGTCCCATTTTCCTAGAGGTGCCATGTAGCCAGCTCTCTCTGGGGTCTTGCTGCCCTCTCCAGTGGAAAAGCTGAGAAACGAGAGCTAAAGTTCAGTTTGGGTCTCAGTATTGGTCACTCCCATCTCCCTGCCTCCGTCCCACCACTTTCAGGAAGCTTCACTCAAGTTTCCTCAAGATTGGCTGAGTTTACCCAAAATTCTCCTAAGCTCTGGGCAAGGAGGATGAGAATGGAAGGAAATCCAGAATGTCTTACCCACTTCTACTTTGTACTCTCCCACATTTTCCTGAAGGCAATGAAATATTGAGCCTGCTACCTGCTCATATGTGTAGATGGACAGGGAGAAATTGTGGAATGAAAAAGAAGTGAGTCAAAAATTAATATAGTAAAATATTATTCTGCTACCTGTGTAAATATACTGTTGTAAGAAAAGAAAGAACGGGACTATCCCTACACGGAGACAGTCATTAGTCACTAGAGTTGCGGGTTCTTTCACAGCTGAGAAAAAAATATCAGTAAAGTTTGCCTTTGAAATTAAACAGAAGAATTGTTCAATATGGATCCCTATTACACATCATTAGGCAAGAGGGTAAATTCTCCATTGCTGGGAAAGAAAAGGGATTCTTATTTCTGTCAGGCCTGTGAAGCCTTATGACTTAGGGAATCTGACAATATCCAGTCCCCAATTGGCATTTCCAGCCACGCAGTCATTTGACCCATGGTCAAAGTCATGCAGTGCCTGCCAGGGAGTGGGGAAGTGAAATAGCAAAGGGAGGAAAGGCAACTAAGGTGAACTTATGAGCAGGTTATTGTTGTGAGGAAGTGGGGCTCAATCCCTGCAGACTCTCTGAGACAATTTTTGGAATACTCCTTGGAATTGTCCTGTTAAGGAGTGAGGCAGCGAGGGAATTTATTGGCGAGCTCCCACACTCATTGTTGGAGGGTTCTTCTAAGGCATTGACTCTCCAACACGTCCAGCCTGCCCTGGACACATACAGGTGGAGACACCACCAAGGCCAGAGAATGATTTGGGCACAGGGAGAACACTACACAGGTCTCAGGGGCAGGACAGAAGACATGAGTGGGGCCCCAACAGCACTCATTTCAAGAGTCAGTCAGGGGTTAGCCACATGGCAAGAGGAACTGGGAAGAAGATGGGTAGAGAAAGAAAGAATCACAGGGAAGGGCCAAGCTGAGGCTGTATCTGCCCCAAACAAGCGGACTAAATTTAAGAGTCCCACAAATTTTACTTTCCTTCAGTACACAGGTCCTTCACAAACAATCTCAATATCTTATCAATTGTATCATCAATGCAAAGGAAACAACAAAGGCATAAAGACCAACTGAGCCCCACATCACCAAAGTCTTATCAAATGGTCAGTGTTGGGTGTTAGATAAGAGCAGAGATTCTGGGGCCAGACTGCCTACATTCAATCCCTGCTCTGTGTCCCTGCTGTTTGACTTTGGGCAAGTTACATTACCTCTCTATGCTTCAGTTTCCTCACCTATAAACTAGGGACAAAAATGTAAGTCCATAATCCCATACTCTCAATTCCAAAGTCCTAAAAGATATGATAAATGATTTTTCCCCTCCCAGGATGATTTTTGGCAGCACTCCTGATCTGAACTAAAACGAAGCAATTTATAGTCTATGTCTTCCCACTTGTGAGTATTCATAGGATCGCTCTGAAGAAATAGTAACATGTTTAATTATGGAATGCTGCTGTCAATATAAGATTATATGTGGTATAATAAAAAGGTATTCTGGGGAAAAATGAATGCCAAAATTCATCTGATCTGAGGACTTTGGCTAGGAGATGGTATAGTACCTATTCACTTATGCTATGGTTGGAAAGTTTTAGTATTAGTGATGATTTATGATACAAATATTGAGGGATTGCAAGCATGCATATATATATAGTGCTTACCATGCCGCAGGTACTGTTTACATGTTGTATTGTTGTATTCTACTAATATTAGCATCTTAAATCATCACCAATATTGAAACTCTCCAACCATGTCGCAGGTGACTTCCAACTCTGTAGGCAGGAAAAAGTCTATGAGTTAGAGGTTTTTGGAAAATTTAGAAATTGACTTGGGAAACCAGTCCCCTTGTGATGAGTTAGGAACAGAAGAATATCAGCACCACACTGAGACAAGTCATGGCCAAAGAGAGCCCCTGTTGCTACTGATGCAGCCATTCATGATATCTTATCAGTGATGCAGAAGGCTGGCTCCACAGGTAATCCTGCAGAGGAGCTGCTGAAAGCTGACTTCCATCCAGAGGAGAAACTGTTAGGCACAGAATGAGAGGAGTCAGTGAGGGAACAGAAAACAGATGGCCAGGCAGGAGGGACACTGTAGTTTGGAAAATTCTTTTGCTTTTTTATTCAAAAAGACACACCTTAGTCACTGATGACATCCAGTGCTAATAATAGCAGTGCTCACTAAGCAGGCTAGACAGGGACAATATCAACCCAAGGCCCAGGGGCAGGTCAAGTGGTGTCATCCAGTTTCTGACTGCCACAGATTGCCAAATACTCCACATAATGGGCTCATTATTGACATTCTTTCTGCATAGTTATTAAAGTAAAAGATGGATATTGAAGGAGAGAAAATCTGCACTGATTTAGCTTGCAGGGTGATAACTTCTACCAATGTGGATGGTCTGTTTAGAGACTGGAATCATAGTGTGTTAGAAAGAATAGGGGTGACACAGGGTGTGTGCAAGCAATGAAGGCTGAGGGGAGCTAGTGTTTTGCCCACAATATAGGAAAGTGTCAGCTCTGCTATTTTTTGCTTTGTTTTAAAACCTAGATCACTCTCATAGAGTTTTCTGTAACGTCAAGAAATATGGAAGGACCTAGTATGACAATTTCTATTACCTTGTAGTTTTCAAAGCTAGAAGTTATTTTTCCTAGATACTTTGGGTACACATAAAGTAAGGAAGTGGTAGTAGTAACAAAACTAACAATAACGATATCCTATTCACATAATACTTGAAACGTACAAGGAACTTCAATAAACAATCCCAATAATGCAAGAAAATAATGAGGACCTTGTCCAGTTTTACAGATGCTGCCAGTTCATGAAGGGTAAATGATTACTCACAATTGGAAGTAGCAAAGCCTGAAAGAAGACTCATGGTCTCCTGGCCCTTGTTGTCGTTAGGTGCCATTGAGTCAGTTCCGACTCATAGCGACCCTATGTACAACAGAACGAAACGCAGCCGGGTCCTGTGCCATCCTCATGATCATTATTATGCCTGAGCCCATTGTTGCAGCCACTGTGTCAATCCATATCATTGAGGGTCTTCCTCTTTTTCACTGACCCTCTACTTTACTTGGCCTTAGGAGGTACTCCATAATAAATGTTTCAGTTAAACTTAATTCACCAAAAAACTTAGCCTTATCTATGGGAAATGTGGTTCAGAATTTGCTGGGCATAGTGGGTAGATCAATAAACAAAAAGTAAGTCATAGGGCCAGAAATAGGAATGCTTTCCATTCAATATGCTGACTGACCTAAAAATGTCATTAAAATAAGTTAATAATAAAGAGATCCAAATGAGTTTCATGAAAAAAATATAGCTTACTTAGAAATATTTACATACTCTCCTATCTAATCAGGGAACACTGGTGGTGCAGTAATTAAGTGCTTGGCTGCTATCCTAAAGGTCAGTGGCTGGAACTCACCACTGCTCTTGGGGAGACAGATGTGGCAATCAGCTTCCATAAGGATTACAGCCTTGGAAACCCTAAGGGGCAGTTCTACTCTGCTATGAGTTGGAATTGACTTGACGGCAAAAGGTTTGGTTTTTTGTTTCCAATCTAATCCTTAAATCAAACTATTCATTCAGTAATTTCCACTGCAGGCTTAAATAAAATACATATTTCAGTTGCCTGCTGAATCTGTATGAAGTGTGTGACTGGCTGATGCTTTAGTAAACACACTTGAATTCATGTCTCTAAGTTTTGATCGCTTCACTGTAAACATATCCCTCTGATGCTACAACAGCACACGGTAGTTTTTAATCTGCCCCGTCGGAATGGCCATTGAGTCAGTCCAGCATGTTTCATGATGCTAAACTCTTGGGCTTTGAGGGCAAATTTGATATTTAGAAACAGTCAAAAGTCATTCCGAGTCAATTTTTCAGGTCATTAACACTATTTTGGTCTAAAACTAAACTAGTAAAACTGATTTAACTCAAACTATTTCTTAAGAAAATGAATAAATTTTTTCAAAAAAATTTAAGCCAGGGGAGAAGAGAGATGAATAGGTGGAACACAGGGGATTTTGAGGACAGTGAAACTACTCTGTATGATACTGTAATGGTACGCTCATGACATTAAGCATTTGTCAAAACCCATAGAACTGTACAACACATGGAGTGAACCTTAATGTAAACTATGGATTTTAGTTCATAATAATGTGCCACTATTGCTTCACCAACTGTAATTAATAGATGTATTACACTTCTGCAAGATGTTAATAATAGGCGAAACAATGTCCAGGTGGAGGCAGAGTATGTGGGAATTATCTGTTCTGTCTGTACAATTTTTCTGTAGACCTAAAACTGCTCTAAAAAATAATTTATTAGACTTTTTTTTTTTTTAAAGAAAAAGCCATTCTTTGGCATGGTTTTGGAAATCCAGTGGCCTCCAGAGAGAACACTTTAAAGCTATCATTTATTTCAATGCATAGTTCTGACGGGCTGTTAGAAACCCTGTCACTTTACTGTGAGTTAAAATCTCTCCAAGGGCCCATAAGCTCCACCTTCTGTAGTTCTCAGGTTCTGGGCAGCTTCTATCAACAGGCCCTGAGTACAAGCTTTCCACAGGCTTCACCTCCCCTCCAATAAGAAAGAGCTCTTGCCTGCCTAAGTGTCTTCTTATCGACTTCTATTTTTATTTGAGCAGAAAGGAGAAAAAAAAAATACTTATTTTTTTTAAATGACTAACACCATGACATTCACTTCCATAAGCCCCTTATGATTTTAACCAGAACAGAATATCCTCACTCCATCTAAGATGAACCAAGCTGCTCTGCTCTTTTATAATTAATGCTTAAAATTTACGAGAAAGACTTAGGTTTACTCATTGTCATGGATTGAATTATGTCCCCTCCAAAATTCTGTGTGTCAATTTGGCTGGGCCATGATTCCTGGTATTGTGTGATTTTCCTATATGTTGTAAATCCTGCCTCTATGATGTTAATGAGGGAGGATGGGTGGCAGTTGTGTTAGTGAGGCAGGGCTCAATCTACAAGATTGGATTGTGTCCTGAGGCAATCTCTTGAGATATAAAAGAGAGAAGTGAGCAGAGAGACAGGGAGACCTCATACCATCAAGAAAGCAGTGCCGGGAGCAGAGCCCATCCTTTGGACCAGGGTCCCTATGAAGAGAAGCTCCTAGTCTGGGGGAACATTGATGAGAAGGCCAACGGAGAGAGAAAGACTTCCCCTGAAGCTGATGCCCTGAATTTGGACTTTTAGCCTACTTTACTGTGAAGAAATAAATTTCTCTTTGTTAAAGCCATCCACTTGTGGTATTTCTGTTGTAGCAGCACTAGATGACTAAGACACTCATTAAACTCTAAGAGCTAAACTTCTATGCAATGTTTACACCTGGTAGCTAATTCCATTTGTATTAACAAGGAAGTTTTTGTTATAACCTATAAGACTTATTTTAATTTTTTTAAGACAAAGCCTTTAAACAAAGATATAAGGTAGAGTCTACACTCCTAAGTATAACATCTGAACCTACGTAGCCTCACATTTAACATTTTATAGTTATGTTTAACCCCAAAGGAAGAGTCTACTGCTAAAAGAGTAATATTTTCTCTTTTAACATGCTTTGGTTTACTGTTCTGCTGGGCTTCAGACAAAATTCTAAGTAGAAGATGTTTATCTGGGGAAAGGAAGATAAGCAAGGTGTTACCTTGCTGGTTGTCTATTCTAGTTAGAAATATGATTACTTTCCATTAAGTTTGATTCTCCCAGCTACAGGCTAGGAGTGAATTTAGCACTTTGGGAAATTATATTTCCTCTTGCAAGCAACTAAGGCACTATTTAGTCACTTACTAATCCAAGGAATAAAGTAAGCTTGAGATAGTTTTCAAAATTCATTAGGATGACTGAATTCTGCCCAAGCTGAAAATTTGCATTGACATGTCTCACATCTATCACTGCCAGCCTTGTCCTGCAATGGCTTGTATTTCTAAACGAAGAAGGAAAAAAATCTCAACATCTGACATCTACTAAACTCACAGTACTTAACAGAGAGCTCAAAAAACAATGTGTTAAATAAATTAATGCAAACTACTCTTCTAGACACAGAGAAGAGGAGGAGGTTGGAGGCAAAGGTGGGGGATATTGAAGATGGAAAAAAACCAAAACAGTTGCCATAGAGTCAATTCTGACTTGTGGCAACTCCATGTATGTCAGAGTAGAACTGTGCACCATAGAATTTTCAATGGCTAATCCTTCAGAAGTAGACAACCAGGCTTTTATTCTGAGGTGCCTATTTTGGTTAATAACTGAGCTCATTAACTGTTTGCACTACCCAGGGACTCCCTGTTGAAGACAAATGGCATAAAATTGGTCAATGCCCTCAAGGAGCTTACAATCTGGTTGGAGAGATAGGGCAGTATATACATGAAAATTAATTAATTTTTGTCATATTTTCTTTAGAATTAATGTCCAGAGAAGGAGAAGAGCCTTGCCTTAAAAGAAAACCACTGAGCCTGGACACAACGTAGTGTAGAATTTGAGAGTATGAGATAGAGCAATGAAGTAAGATACTTTTATTTCATTCTAAAAACAATGAGAAACCCCTAATGGACTTCAGAAGGTAAATGATATAGTGGGATCTGATTTGTCACTGTAGCTGCTGGTAGAAGAATAGTTGGAGGAAAGTGAGAGAGGACACATGGAGACCAGTGAGGAAACTTGCATTACACCAAGTGAGAGGCAATGGTGGCTTAGTCTAGAGTTGTAGAAATGGAGAAAACCAACGGGATAGTGATATCTTGTGGAGGTAGAACTCTGGCTGGATTTTTGGATGTATTGAATGGTCAGGATATGGTAAAAATAATAATAATAATAAGTATGTCCTATAAATGGTTAGCTTGATCATTCGGTCATCTTCCTAGTCAAACTCAAATTGTTCTCTTTCAGTCTTCCCTACCTCAGAGAATAGGGCAACATGTTGCAATCATGAACTTTATCTTGAATATATGAATTTCAAGATGTTATCCACCCAAGTAGAGATTTCAAGTAAGTGGTTACACATGTAAGTCAGAACTCGTGTAGTGGTCAGGGCTGGAATTATAAGTATCCTGGAGGATTGTAAAGCAATGAGACTGAATGAAATCAGCTAGAGAATGAATGCAGGTAGAGATGAATCAGATTGCAAGGCTAAACTCTAGGACATTCCAGCATTTATTATGGAGCCAGCAAAGGCAACTGAGAGGAAGACAAAGAAGTAGTGGAAACGCTTTTGGAAGACAAGAAAGAAAAGAATTTCAAGGAATAAGTTTCCAAATGTGTCAAATGATGCTAAGATGTCAAGAAAGATAAAGAATAAAAATGTCATCAGGTTTGAAAAAACTGAAGTTGTTGTTGGTAACTCTGGCAATACTAGCTTCTATGTAGTGGTAGGAATCGAAGCCATATAGAAACGTTTGAGATGAAATATTTCCACCATCTAGTTTGGCCACCTCCTTCTACAAAGAAGAAAGCTGTGCCATCAAAAAGATGAAGGTCTTTTGCCTGAACACAAATTTTCACTTGCTGTAATCATGAATACATAGTTTTTGCCAAGTCTCCAGTGTATGTATGTCCCAAAAGGCCAAGGGTAGGGTGTGGTCCTGCATAGGGTGCCTACCAACTCCTCTACCACGTGTTAGCCATGCAGATTCTATATTAGAAATTAATGATCTGATTTCCATGAACCTATGTGCTTAAGAGGGATTATGTGCAAAGTTACCGTAAATATATATTTCCAGTGAAATGTTCCATAGCTTTTATCAAATTATCAGAAGGTCCATGACATCTCCTAAAAAAAAAAAAAAAAAAAAAAAAAAATCTGTTGAGAACTTTGTTCTACACCCAAAAAAATAAATTGTAGAGCTCATCAAACAAAGAGACTTTCTCTGAGATCAATCTCCTATGAGAGCATCATTTATCATCATCGAGGACACTAAGCAACATCTGCACCACAGTCAAAGAAACTCCAAATGGCCCAGAGGCTTAATAAATCACTAGCCTATCACAGCCAGCACTCCTCTAAGCTTTTAAAGGCTTTGATTCCAGGGAAATATTAACAGGCTGATGAATGCTAAATGATCAGTCATATTGTATGAGGATAGTGCAGAATTTAAGTGGGAGGCCACACTGTGCTTTGCCTAAAGTAGCATGGCTCAGAGCACAGAGCAATATCTGACTAGAGTCCTCCTGATCCAACTTCCGAAATCAGTTTCCTTCAGGAACTCTGGTTGTGGGTTAGATATGGTAGCTGGCTTTTAAGTGATACTTGGCATTCTGATTGGGTCAAAGTTATCTCAAGTCTCACTCCACTTTGAATTATTGGGAATAGGCTGCTAGAAATGCTCAGCAATGATACTGTACCTACTTCCTCCAAGAACATAAAGAGATTTTTAGGACATTTATGCTCTTTAAGGTACCAGAGGTACAACATAAATTGATTCTCTGTGGATTCAGAGCAATGGTGCTGTCTGCTATGATGTAAAATTTCAACCTAGCATAAAATTTGGGTTTAAACTCTCAGTTGTCACCACCATATTTGGTGACTACAGAGCCGGAGTGTATGTCTGATCAAGAATTTAACACTTAACTACCAGTGGAAACACGGCTGTTAGTACTCTGAAACGCCCTTCCTTCAGATCATTCTTAGTCTTGCAGTCAAAACACGTATATGTCCAAACTATTCCATGCCTGATGATGCAGCAGGGGCACAAGGCAGGAATGATGTCCCTTATGCATATATTTCAATCACCAAATTTCAAGACAACATATATTTATTCAGTTATTTATCTTTTTAGTTTTCCATCCCCAGCATCCAGCACAGGGCCTGGCATGTAGAAGCAGCACAATTATTTTTCAATCAATAAATGAAGTATTGGCAAACTAGATGAACACTGTATCACTCAGGATCTAGTCAGAAAACAAAAACCAGGCTAGGGTTTCAAAAAAGGAAACTTAATATAGGGCACTGGTGACACAGGTATTGGAAGAACGAAGATGTCAAAAAGGCAACCCAGGTATTAGCAACAGCAGGTGCCACTACCATTCCCAGGGTGCTGGGCAGTTCACCCAGATCCCAGGAGCCATGAAGGTGACACTGCCAGAAATAGGAAGTGGGTATAAACCCCAGACTTCTCCTCTCCTTCCACTCTTCAGTCTTGCACCAGAAACTCCAATGGCAGACAGGAAGGGAGCCTGGGAAACACAACTTTCTGTTATACAGAGCAGGGTAGAGAAGGGTGGTGAACAGGCAATTGACTAGCACAAACACTCCTAAAGAGACAAAGAGCATGTAATAAGTTCCCCACTCTCAAGGCATTAATAAGAAACACATACTTAAAAAGATGATATATGTCTATGTGAGTGACAGAAGAGTACGACTAATAAGCACTCAAGTCATTCACAAGGAAAAGAAATATCTGCTCCTCAAAGGAAAGGCCTGAGACGTTCATGTCTATATTCCAGCGCCTTGTACACAAAAAGCATTCATTCAAAAAATATTTATTGAACTGACTTCAATTGTAGGCCAGAATGGTCTGAAAAGATTTCCCTGAAGAAAGTAGTTTCTGCCTTTGAAAGAAGAGAAGAATTAACATAAGTAGAAAAGGAGAAAACAGAAATTCTAGAATGGCGGTAATATGAGTACAGAGGCTGAAATAGTCATCAGTCACATCTTTGCCTTTTAAAACTTTAAAGCCTTTTGCAGCAGATTTGCATAATGCAATAAGTCGTTTATTTCTTGAATGCTGCTTTCATGGACCTTGATTGTTGATCCAATGGAATGAAATCATTATCAACTTCAATTTCTTCTCTATTTATCATGACATTGTATACTGGCCTAGTTGTGAGGATTTCTGTTTTCTTCGTGCTCAGCATAATCCATACTGAAGGCTGTAGTTTTTGACCTTCATCAGTAAGTGCTTCAAGTTGTCTTCATTTTCAGCAAGCAAGGTTGCATAATCTGCATATCATAGGTTGTTAATGAGTCTTCTCAAATCCTGATGCCATGTTCTTCATATAGTCCATCTTTTCAGATTATTTGTTTAGCATACAGATTGAATGAGTTAGGTGAAAGGATACAACCCTGTAGTGCACCTTTTCCAATTTTAAACCACTAGGTATCCCTTTGTTCTATTTAAGTGACTGCCTCTTGATCCATATGAGCATAGGTTCCACATGAGCACAATCAAGCGTTCTGGAATTCCCATTCTCTATTCTATCCATAATCTGTTATGATGCACACTCTAATATCTTCATGTAGTTGATAGAACATAGGTAAATATCTCTTTGGTATTCTCCGTATTCAGCCAAAATCCACCTGATATCAGCAATGGTATCCTAATGATATCCCTCATTCCATGTCCACTTCTGAATCCAGTTTGAACTTCTGGCAGTTACCTGTAGATAAATGGCTACACACATTTTTTAATTATCTTCAGCAAAATTTTACTAGCTTGGGATATTAATGATACTGTCAGTAATTTCTGCATTCTGTCTGATCACCTTTCTTTGGAATGGGCACAAATATGGATCTCTTCCAGTTGGTTAGTCACATACTTGTCTTCCAAGTTTCTTGACATAGATAAGTAAGTGCTTCTAGCACTGCATCTGTTTGTTGAAACATCTCAGTTGGTAGTTTATCAATTCCTACAGTCTTGTGTTTTACCAATGCATTCAGTGCAGCTTGAACTTCTTCCTTTAATACCAATGGTTCTTGATCATATGCTATTTCCTAAAATGGTTCAACATCAAACAATTCTTTTTGGTATAGTGACTCTGTGTATTCCTTCCATCTTTGTTGATGCTTCCTGCATCATTTAATTTTTTGCCCATAGAATCCTTCAGTATCACAACTCAAGGCATGAACTTTCTCTTCAGTTCTTTTAGCTTGAGAAATGACAATTGTAGATTTTTCTCTTTCTGTTTTCTAACTTAAGGTCTTTGCATATTTCATTATACTTTACCTTGTCTCCTGGAGCCACCTTTGAAATCTTCTATTCAGCTCTTTTACTTCATTTCTACTGTTCACTTTAGCTACTCTGCAGTTAAGAGCAAGTTTCAGACTCTCTTCTGACATACATTTTGGTCTTGTCCTTCATTCCTGTCTTTTTAATGATCTCTTACTTTCTTCACATGTGATGTCCTTGACATCTTCCTATCACTCTTCTGTACAAGAGCCACCCAAGGGAAGCTTTTCTCTGTCTTCTAGCACCTCTGCCTCTAACCAGGTGGATTCATCAAATTAGGTCTTCAGTTTGAGGAAGATCCCACTAAGCTTCAGGTCTAAGTTCCATGCTTTGGTTTATTTTTTCTTGTCTTCTTATTGAAATATAATAATTCATAAAAGTCTTGTCTTTTAAGAATCATCAAACTCTTGCATCATTTTCAAAAAATTGGAAATTTGTCTCTTGCTACCAGTATTTCTTTGTATGTATGCTTTACTAACGAAGATTCTCGGGGTGGAGTGGGGGAGGTAAAGGGTAAACAGGAGTCTTAGGTCTTTGAACCCTTAGCAACAATCTGTGCTGGCCTATTCCTTATCACCTGTCCCTGAAGGGAAGGCTTCTTAATGGTGTATCCTCTCTGCCAGGGTGAATTTGTTTGAGGAAATGGAACCCTGACCTTTACAATTCCTGAGATAATTCACACCCACCAATCACATGGATAAGTCTAGATCTGCAATAACACACATTAATAGGCAATGAAGAATCATCAGCTATTGAAAACCAAGTCACAAGCAAAGGACCAATTTCAAAAGACATTGTACAAGTTCTGGGAAGATGCCGATGTGAGACGACAAAGATTCGAACCTTTCCCACAAGAAAACCACCCCCCTCAAAAAAAAAAACACACATTGATAAATCTCCAGCAGAAACCTATGCAGTCAGACAGAACTCAACAGCAGTGACTGCAAAAGTGAAATAAACAGGAATGACAAAGAGTAAGGTAAGAAAATTTACTCTTTTGATCTCCACTCCCTCCACTTCTTCCCCACCCTCCCAGCACCATGGCTTTGCCAACTCACTGGAGCAACTTCTACACAGAGCCAAAATAAAATAAGGGCGAAAAAAAAGTAGACCTATAGAGACTAAAAGAGTTCACTAGGCCAATTTGTATACAGAGAAATGTTCCAGAGTTCCAGTCAGGCTCAAAGAAACATATCCTTGCAACTCTGCATGGGTATGCCAGCCCTCTCCACCCCTCCCAAATGGCATGCAGACAGGAAGCAGCTGAAAGGACAAGTTGGCTGATACCCTATCTGAGGAGGGGAGAGGATCTGAGTCAGAGGCAGGAGCACTGACTTAAGGACTTCATATCAGTATTTTGAGGGTAAAGCTCAGTCTAGGAAAGAGAGAAAAAAAACAAAGAAACTAGACTGTTGAACATTCACTACAGTTAAGCCAGAGCCTGTGGCTGTGGGGCATGTCTCCTAAATAAAGACAGTGACTGAAAAGAAGTGTAAGGTTAGCTACAATTACAATTACTGGATTCCACTGCCAAAACACAGAGGAAAAAGCAGAAAAAAATAGCTTTCACTGCCTCAGAGACTGCATATTAGTACCTTGGCTACAAAAGGAAAGGAGACAGCTCAAACATCAAATGAAAACGGCCAGTTCCACCCTACCCTCAACCCAGGATAGTCAGGGAGAGAGAAAGGGGGAAAAAAATCAAACAGAACACTCATTAAACTGGGTAGGAAATAAAGGGGAAAAATAAATAAATGAATAAATAAGTAAACAAACAAATAATCTCTCCGGGTAAAGAAAACTCTGAGGTCAAGAATTACCACAGTAAAATACACAAATGCCTCAAGTTCAACAAAACAAAAATATAAGGCACACAAGGAGAAGTTAGCCCATTTAACGAACATGTTGAAGATGCTGAAATTAGTCCTATGGAGGCCAGGTTAATGGGAAAAATAGAGGACTTGTAAACAACAATGTCAAATATGTTCAAAGAATCCTAAGAACACACACAAAAACAAATTAATGGAGATCAGAAAACAAAATGAGAAATTAAATAAGGAGATAGAAATCATAAAACAGAACCAAATAGAAATAATAGAGTTTAGGAATAAAATAACAGAATTGGAAGATGCAAGAGAGGGTTTCAATAGTAGATTTGAACAGATAGAAGACAGAAAAAGTAAACTGGAGGACATGGTAACTGAATTTATCAAGGCTCAAGAGAAATACGAGAAAGAACAAGAAACAAGAAAAGAACAAAGAAAAGCACACAAAGTTAAATGGAACTATGAGACACGATCAAGAAATCCAACATTCAGAACATGAGGGCCCCAGAACAAGAAGACAGAAAGAAAAGGATAGAAAGAATATTCTAAGATACAATGACAGAGAATTTTCCAGACCTGAATAAGAAATTGAATCAGGAAATTAGGCATACTCCAAGCAGAATGAATCCAAAGAGGTCTACAGCAAGACATACTGTAATCAAATTCTTGAAAATCATAGACAGGGAGAGAGTTCTGAAAGCAGCAAGAGAAAAAGAGTATAACATATAAGAGATCCTTGATAAAATTAAACGCAGATTTCTTCTCAGAAATCCTAGAGAACAGGAGGCAATGGAATGATATGTATATGAAGCACTGAAAAAAAGGACCTGTCAACCAAAAATTCTTTACCTAGCAAAATTCTCCTTCAAAAATGAGGGTGAAATCAAGATATTCCCAGATTAACAAAAATTGCGGGAATTTGTTACCACCAAACCTGCTTTGCAAGAATTACCAAGGGAGTTCTTCAGGTGGAAAGAAAAGGTCATTATACAGGTAATCAAACTGCATATTGGAAAGAAAATTAAAAATATATAAAATAAAACAGAGATCTTCAATAAAAGTAATGTCATGGGCATAAAAAAGGCCAATTGTATGGGTATCTCCAGTAAATGGATATCTCTAGAGTAAATGTAGTAGTTAAGTTCCACAAGCATTATAATAAAAAATGCATGAAAATTAAGGATGTTAACTTATCTAATTGTAGTCACAACAACAGACAAGGGAGAAGAAAAAGAAAAATAGGAATAGAGTTACGGTATGTTAACATTGTAATTTAATTGTTTTTGTATGTTAAATGCTGGTATTAAGCTAAAATAAAATCAAATGGCTTTTATGTAAGTTGTTAAATGTAAATTCTATGGTAACCACTAAGAAAATATTTTTAAAAGATACACAGAAGGGAAGAAGGAAGAAATGAAAAAGATTCAACATAAAAAAGCAACTATACACACAAAATAACAAAAGTATGGGAATTATTGGACAAAGAAGATACAAGACACACAAAAAAATTAGCAAAATGAAGAGTCCTTCATTTTCAATAATTACCTTAAATATAAACAATTTAAGTCTCCATTCAAAAGGCAGATAGTATCAGAATGATTAAAAAAAAAACAGGATCCATCATCATGCTGTCTGTAAGAGACACACTTCAGCCCAAGGATACAAAGATGGAAAAGAATACTCCTTGCAACTAGCAACCAATATACAGCAGGGGTGGCCATACTGATATAAGATAAAATAGATTTTAAATCAAAATCTCTTATAAGAGATGAAAAAGAACATAATAATAAAAGTGTCAATCCATCAAGAAGACATAACAATTATATATGCACCTAACATCAGTGTTCCAAAATATTTGAAACAAATACTGACAGATATGAAAGGAGTAATAGACAATTGCACAATAATAGTTGGGGACTTCAATATACCACTTTCAATACTGGACAGAACATATAAAAAGAAGATAAGTAAGGACATAGAAGACTTAAACAACACCAGAAACCAATTAGATCTAATGAATATATATAGTACACTACACCCATCATCAAAACAATACACTTTTTTCTCCTGTGCATATGGGTCATTATCCAGAATAGAACACATTCCAGGGCACAAAACAAGTCTCAACAAATTTAAAAAGACTGAAATTATACAAAGTATCTTCTCTGACCACAAATAAATAATATCAGAAATTAATAGCAGAAGGAAAACAAGAAAACACATAATATATGGGAATTAATGCACTACTAAACAATCAAAGAGTAAAAGAAGAAATCAAGAGAGAAATTTTTAAAAAATACCTGGAGATAAATGAAAATGAAAAAAACAACCTACCAAAACTTATGGGATGTAATAAAATTTACTCAGAGGTAAATTTTTAGCAGAAAATATCTACATTAAAAAAGAATAAAGGTCCCAAATAAATAGTCTAACATTACAGCTTGACGAACTGAAAACAAGAAAAGCAAACTAAACCTAAAACTACTAGAAGAAAAGAAATAATAAAGATCAGACAACGAATAAATGAAATAGAGAACATAAAAAAAATACAGTGAATCAACAAAACCAGAAATTGGTTCTTTAAAAATGTTAGTAAAATTAACAAGCCACTAGCTAGGCTGACAAAGAAACAAAAAGATAATATACAAACAATCAAAATAAAAAATGAAAGTGGAGACATTACAACTCACTCAATAGAAGTAAAAAGGATCATAACAGAATACTATGAACAACTGTACTCCAACAAACATAGATGAAATGGGAAATTCTTAGAAACACGTAACCTACCTAAACTGACTCAAGGAAGTAGAAAAGCTCAACAAACCAATAACAAGTGAAGAGATTGAGTCAATAATAAAAAAAAAAACTTCCCAACAAAAAGAGCCCAGGACCAGATGGCTTCATTGGGGAATTCTAACAATCATTTAGAGAAGAATTGACACAAATCCAGTTCAAATTCTTCCAAAAAGTGGAAGAGGAAGGCATGCTTCCTAAATCTTTCTATAAAGCCAGCATCACATTGATACCAAAGCCAGACAAAGACACCACAGGAAAAGGAAGCTACAGACCAATATCCCTTATGAATATCAAACCAAACCCGCTGCCATCAAGTTGATTGCAACTCATAGCGAACCTATAGGACAGAGTAGATCTGCCCCATAGGGTTTCCAAGGAGCAGCTAGTGGACTCGAACTGCCAACCTTTTGGTTAGCAACTGAGCTCTTAACCACTATGCCACCAGGGCTCCATGCCAAAATTCTCAACAAAATCCTAGCAAACAGAATCCAACAGCATATTAGAATTATGCAGCTTGATCAAGTGCGATTTACTCCCAGAATGCAAGGATGGTTCAACATTAGAAAATCAATCAATGTAATTCACCACATGGATAGAACAAAGGAAAAGAATTATGTGATCTTCTCAACTGACACAGAAAAGGCATTAGATAAAATCCAACATCCTTTCTTGATAAAAAGGATGTTTCTCAACAAGATTAAAGGCATTTATGAAAAAACAAAAACCAACATTAGATTTAGAGCTTTCCCCTTGAAAGTGGGAACACGACAAGGATGGACACTCAGACCACTCCTATTCAATGTTTTATTGGAAGTCCTAGACAAAGCAATAAGGCAAGAAAAAGAAATAGAAGGTATCTAAACTGGAAAGGAAGAGGTAATACTCTCTCTATTCACCCCTGACATGATCTTTCATATAGAAAACCCCAAAGAATCTACTAAAAACCTTCTAGAGATAATAGAAGAATTTATCAAAGTTGCAACATACAAGGTCAACATGCAAAAATCAGTTGGGTTTTTATATATTCATTAGTAATAAGAAATCCGAGAAGGAGATTAAAAAACAATTCCATTTACAATAGCATCTAAGAAAATAAAATAGCTAGGAATAAATTTACAAAGAGATGTGAAAGACTTACACTACAAAAATTATAAAACACTTATGAGACTAAAGAAAACCTAAATGGATGGAAGGACATTCCATGTTTGTGGAATGGAAAACTTAATATAGTCAAGACGTCAATACTACCCAAAGTGATCTACAGATTTAACACTGTCCTGATAAAAATCCCACCAGTATTTTTAACAGAAATGGAAAAACTGATCTTCAGCTTTATATGGAAAGGCAAGAGACCTCAAATAGCCAAAGCAAACTTGAAGAAAAAGAACAAAGTAAGAGGGCTTACACTTCCTGACTTCAAAACATATTACACAGCTATAGTACTGAAAACAACATGGTGCTGGTTTACTGATAGACACATAGACCAAAGAAATAAAATTAAAAACCTATAAATTAATCCATACATCTGTGATCAAATGATTTTCAACAAGTGTGCTAAGTCCATTTAATGGGAAAGGAACAGTGTCTTCAACAAATGGTTCTAGAAAAATTGGATTCAAGATCTATATCACAGCATACAAAAAAATGAATTAAAAAATTGGATCAAGGACCTAAATGTTAAAGTGAAGCCATAAAGCTCTTAGAAGAAAATATAGGGGCAAATCCCTTGGACCTAATTTTTTTTAAATGATAGATTACCAAAGTCAACAAGAAATGCATGAACAGCAGAAGACAAAATAGATAATTGGGACCTCTAAAAATTAAATACTTATCTTTATCAAAAGAGTACAAAGACAACTTACAGACTGGGAAAAAATCTTGGGGAACAATATATTTGATAAAGTTCTAATATCCAATATATATATAATCTTCTACAACTTAACAACAAAAAGACAAATAACCTAATCAAAAAACAGGCAAAGGACATGAACAGACACTTGGCCAAAGAGGATATCCAATGACCAAGAAACACATGAAAGGATACTCAATGTCTTTAGCCATCAGAGACCTGCAAATCAAGCCTATAATGAGACATTATCTCACCTCTGCAAAAATGGCATTGATTAAAAAAAAAAAAAAAAACAGAAAACAATAAGTACTGGCAAGATTGTGGGGAGATTGGAACACTTATCCACTGCTGGTGGGAATGCAAAATGGTACGATCACTACAGAAAAATGGCATGATACTTCCTCAAAAAGCTAGAAATAGAAATATCCAGTGATCCAGCAATTCCACTCCTAGGTATATACCCGAGAGATCTAATAACAGTGACAAATAGACATATGCACATCTATGTTCATTGCAGCATTATTCACAATAGCAAAAAGATGAAAGCAGCCTAAGTGCCCATCAGTGGATGAATGGATACAATGGAATACTAAGCAGCTATAAAGAATAATGATGAGTCTGAGAAACATCTTATAACTTGGATGAATCTGGAGGTCATTATGCTGAGGGAAATAGTAAAGCACAAGAGGACAAATATTGTATGATTCCACTTTTATAAAAAGACAAAAATAGGTATACACATAGAAATCAGCGTTCTTTGGTGGTTACCAGAGATGGGAGGAGAGGGAAAGGTAATCACTCCCTAGAGTGTAAACACTTATAATTTTGGTGATGGGAAAGGCAAAACCGAATGTTGGTAAAGTGATCACGACTGAATCAAGGTAAAAGATGACACTAAGAAATACACAAGAATAAGGGACATTATTCGTATATGCTAAAATACATACAATTTGGCAACAACAACAGTAACAACCAAAAAATACGGGAGTGGTTACATAGATATGTATGCATATATGTGTACAAGAAAATATATGTGTGTATATATGTGTGCATATATAGGTGTATCTTTAGGTATATCTATACACATGTTTATGAGTGCTATACATATATTCATACATATAATAAAGCACATAGATCAAGCACATAGGGGACACAGTCACAGATATCTCCTAGACATAACCAAACACCTCGAAGGATTGGTTTACTGGATTTAAAGGCTTAAGACCATAGTCTCATGGGACATCTCAGTCAATTGACACAACATAGTCTGCAAAGTTTATGTTCTACATCCTAGTTTGCTAAGTAGTGTCTGGGGTTTTAAAAGCTTATGAGTGGCCATCTAAGTTACAACTATTGGTCTCTACTCATCTGGAGAAAAAGAGAAGGAAGGAAACCAAAAACTCAAAGAAGAAATCAGGCTACAGGACTAATTGCCTATGTGAACCTTGAACTCACCTATACAGAGACCAGAACAACTAGATGGTACCCAGCTGCATCTATTGATAGTTGTGACTGGGGCCACAACAGATTATCACAGATAGAATGGGAGAAAATTGTAGAACAAAACTCAAAATCTTTAAAAAAAAAAAAAAAAAAATGGCCAGACTTACTGGATCAGCAGAGACCTGGGAAACCCCCAAGACTATTGCCCAGACATACCCTTTCAACTTTGAACTGAAACTACTGCCAGAGGTAATCTTTCAACTAAATAACAGATTGGCTCATAAAATAAACAATATCACCCCTTTAGTATTGTGTTCCTTTTATATATTAAAAATAATGGAAAAAAAAAAAGTCATCTATTTGAGACTAAATGGTGAAAATTTACCCTAAAACAGAGATGAGAAGGGCAAGAGGGACAGGGGAGCAAGAATAATGAAAACAGAACAATGACAACAGAAATGAGAATGTTGATGCAATGTGGAAAATGTAAACAATGTAACTGAACAATATGTGTGTCATTGTTGTTAGGTGCCATCAAGTTGGCTCTGACTCATAGCCACCCTGTGTACAACAGAACCAAACACTGCCTGGTCCTGTGATAGCCTCACAATTGTTGTTATGCTTGAGACCATCGTTGCAGCCACTGAGCCAATCCATCTCACTGAGGGTCTTCCTCTTTTCCACTGACCCTCTACTTTACAAAGCACAATGTCTTTCTCAAGGGACTGGTCCCTCCTGATAACATGTCCAAAGTATGTGAGATGAAGTCTTGCCATCCTTGCTTCTAAGAAGCATTCTGGCTCTACTTCTTCCAAGACAGATTTGTTTGTTCTTCTGGCAGTTCATGGTATATTCAATATTCTTCACCAACATCATAGTTCATCAATTTTTTATTCAATGTACAGCTTTCGCATGCATATGAGGCGACTGAAAACACAATGGCTTGGTTCAGGTACACCTTAGTCCTTAAAGTGACATCTTTGTTTTTGAACACTTTAAAGAGGTCTTTTGCAGCAGATTTGCCCAGTGCAATGCATCCTTTGATTTCTTGGCTTCTGCTTCCATGAATATTGATTGTGGATCCAATAAAATTAAATCCTTGACCGCATCAGTATTTTCCCTGTTTATCATGATGTTGCTTATTGGTCCAGTTGTGAGGATTTTTGTTTTCTTTATGTTAAGGTGTAAGCCATACTGAAGGCTGTGGTCTTTGATCTTCATCAATAAATGCTTCAAATCCTCTTCACTTTCAGCTAGCAAGGTTGTGTATCTGCATAATGCATCTTCCTTCAGTCCCGATGCTGTGTTCTTTTTCATATAGTCCATCTTCTCTGATTATTTGCTCAGCATACAAATTGAATAAGTATGATAAAAGGAAACAACCCTGACACAAACCTTTCCTGATTTTAAACTATGCAGTATCTCCTTGTTCTGTTTAAATGACTTATTCTTGGTCTATGTACAGGTTCCCAATGAGCACAATTAAGTGTTCTGGAATTCCCATTCTTTGTAATGTTATCTATAATTTATTATGATCCACACAGTTGAATGCTTTTGCATAGTCAATAAAGCACAGCTAAACAACTTTCTTGTATTCTTTGCTTCCAACCAAGATCCATTTGACATCAGCAATGGTATCCCTTGTTCCACGTCTTCTTCTGAATCCAGCTTGAATTTCTGGCAGTTGCCTGTCTATATACCTCTGCAATCACTTTTGAATGATCTTCAGTAAAATTTTACTTGTGTGTGATATTAATGATATTCTTTGATAATTTCTGCATTCTGTTGGATCACTTTTCTTTGAAATGGGCACAAATATAGATCTCTTCCAGTTGGTTGACCAGGTAGCTGTATTCCAAATTTCTTGGCATAGAGGAGTGAGCACTTCCAGTGTGGCATCCATTTGCTAAAACAACTCAGTTGGTATTCCGTCAATTCCTGGAGTCTTGTTTTTTGCCAATGCCTTCAGTGCAGTTTGGACTTCTTCCATCAGTACCATTGGTTCTTGATCATATGCTACCTCCTGAAATGGCTGAATGTTTACCTATTCTTTTTTGTACAGTGACTCTGTATATTCCTTCCATCTTCTTTTGATGCTTCCTGTGTTGTTTAATATTTTCCACGTAGACTCCTTCAATATTGCAACTCGAGCCTTAAATTTTCTCTTCTGTTCTTTCAGCTTGAGGAATGCTAAGCATGTTCTTCCCTTTTGGTTTTCTAACTCTAGGTCTTTGCACATTTCATTACAATACTTTGTTCTTGAGCTGTCAAAATTTTCTGTTCAGTTCTTTACTTTATCATTTCTTCCTTTCGCTTTAGCTACTCTACATTCAAGAGCAAGTTTCAGAGTCTCTTCTGAAATCCATTTTGATCTTTTCTTTCTTTTCTGTCTTTTCAATGACCTCTTGTTTTCTTCGTGTATGATGTCTTTGATGTCATACCACAACTCATCTGATCTTCGGTCATTAGTATTTAATGAGTCAAGTCTATTCTTGAAATGATCTCTAAATTCAGGGGAAGTATACTCAAGGTCATACTTGGGCTCTT
This sequence comes from Trichechus manatus latirostris, assembly GCF_000243295.1. Classification (NCBI taxonomy): domain Eukaryota; kingdom Metazoa; phylum Chordata; class Mammalia; order Sirenia; family Trichechidae; genus Trichechus; species Trichechus manatus. Next base: position 15,647,820 of record NW_004443956.1, on the reverse strand, counting down.
GAGGACTTACTCTAATTTTTTTCAGCTTCATCATGAACTTGTATATGAGCAATTGATGGTCTCTTCCACAGTCAGCCCTTGACCTTGCACTGACTGATGATATTGTGTTTTCCATCGTTTCTTTCCACAGATGTTGTCAATTTGATTCCTGTGCATTCCATCTGGTGAGGTCCACATGTATAGTTACTGTTTACTTTGGTGAAAAACAGTATTTGCAATGAAGAAGTTGTTAGTCTTGCTAAACTCTATCACGTGATCTCCGGCATTGTTTCTGTCATCAAATTCTTATTTTTTAACTACTGTTCTTTCTTCGTTTCCAACTTTTGCATTCCAATCACCAGTAATTATCAATGTATCTTGATTGCATGCTTGACCGATTTCATACTGCAGAAGTTGGTAAAAATCTTCAATTTCCTCATCTTTGTGTGGTTGGTGGCTGATGTGTAAATTTGAAAATAGTCATATTAGCTGCTCTTCCTTGTAAGCATATGGATACCATCCTATCAATGACAGCATTGTGCTTCAGGATAGATCTTGAAATGTTGTTTTTGACGATGAATGCAACACCATCCCTCTTCAATTTTTCATTCCTGGCATAGTGTTTCATATCACTGTCCAATTCAAAATGGTCAGTACTAGGCCATTCTGGCTCAGTAATGCCTAGGATATTGATGTTTATGCATTCCATTTAATTTTTGACAACTTCTAATTTTCCTAAATTCATACTTCATACATTCCACGTTTCAGTTATTAATGGATGTTTGCAGTTGTTTCTTCTTATTTTGAGTTGTGCCACATCAGCAAATGAAGATCCTGAAAGCTTGATTTCATCCATGTTATTAAGGTCAACTCTGCTTTGAGGAGGCAGCTCTTCGCCAGTTGTCTTTTGAGTGACTTCCAACTTGAAGGGCTTATCATCCGGCACCATATCAGACAATGTTCTGCTTCTATTCATAAGGTTTTCACTGGCTAATATTTTCAGAAGTAGACTGCAAGGTCCTTTCTAGTGCATCTTAGTCTGTAAGCTCAGCTGAAACCTGTTCACCATGGGCGACCCTCTCCTATTTGAAATACAGGTGGCACAGCTTATAGCATCACAGCAACAAGCAAGCCACCACAGTAAGAAAAACTGGACATGTAGTAGGAAAAACATGTGTAGTAATTGCTAAATGAGAACTTAATTTGCTGAAGAAACCTTCACTTAAAACTTGATAAAATATTAAGAGAGGAAAAAAAAAACAACACAGTCAGATACCATTTCACTCCCACTAGAGTGACTAAGATAAAAACTGAAAATATTTAATGTTGCTTAGGATGTGGAGAAATTGGAATACTTATTCATTGTTGGTGGGAATGCAAAATGGTACAGCTGTTGTTAAAAACAGTGTGGCGGTTCCTCAAAAAACAAAAAATAGGAGACTTCTGGGCAACATGGCACTATAGTCAGAAGCACCATGCTGTCCCTCCACAGCAAAGATCTGAAAAAGTAAGTCAAACAGAATCACATGTCAATCTTAAAACCCTAAGCATCAAATGAAAAGATAAAGAACTCATCCAAGCACCAAGTGGAATAAGAAACTCACCGAGAACAGAGAGCAAGGAGAGATACATGCAGAGGTCCCCTATCAGCTACCGCAGCACGGATCC
>NW_004443956.1:15644394-15645517 GCF_000243295.1 Trichechus manatus latirostris | reverse complement strand
TTTTTTTTTTTTTTTTGGTTCTTTGTTTTGTTTTCCTCTCTCTCTTATTCCCTTTTTGTCTTTCTTCATTTCCAGTTTCTTGATTTATACATTTTTCCTTTTACGCTTTTTCTTTTTTATTTCTGTTTTTTCCCATTTCTCAGTCTCTTATCTCTCCACTCCAATAGCAAGCACCCTTAGCACTTTTTTTTGTTTGTGTGTATGTTTTTGGCTCCTGTTCCTCTCTCCTCTTTTACATACCCATCTTAGCTCCACACATCACAATCTCCCCCCTACTTCCTGCTTACCTGCACCATGCACTGCACATCACACTCTCAACCAACACAGGCACAATCTACTGGAACCTGCCCTGCACTGTTTTCTGGTCCACACTGTCAGTCCTCATACGTACCACAAAAAACCCCTCCCAGAAATGCCCCTCCAGCTGGACGTCCACTGCTTTACCATACCTGAGTGACTGACCCTGCCCATTGGAGAAGGAGGTGAAAGGTATCATGCCCACAGAAGAGCAAACAACAAAGAACGCACAGCCTGCCTGCTCAGACATAACCAAATAAAACAAAAAAGCAGGATGAAACAAACAAATCTACAGTCAACGAATGGGGAAAATAAGTACTGAATGCCCCAAAGACAGCAGACAATATCAAAACATTTACAAAAACAGGACAAGATGGGTCCAGTTGGCATCCAAAATAAAACACCAGATGACTTTCCAGTAGAAGAAAAGGCACTAAAACTAACTGATAGGGGATTCAAATCTCTAACATTCAGAATTATCCAAGAGTTGAAGCAAAAAGCAAACAAAAACGAGGAAAAAATAGACAAATTCATCAAAAAGGCAGACAAGTTCCTGGAAAATATGGACAAAAAAATGGAAGAATTCTAGAAAATAATACAGGAACAAAATGTTAAAATAAAGTCACAATTAGAAATCACACAAAAACTACAATTAGAAATCCAAAAGGTAAACAACAAGGTTTCAGAAATGGGAGAGGTTCCAGTAAAATGGCATGCTAGGCAGAAGCACCACGCTGTCCCTCCACAACAAAGATCCAAAAAACTAAGCTGAACAGAGAATACAACAATCCTGAAACCCTAAAACATCAAATGAAGAGATAAAGAA
>NW_004443956.1:15628883-15630496 GCF_000243295.1 Trichechus manatus latirostris | reverse complement strand
AATGGATACTTCCGAATTCATATTATGAAGCCAGCATAACCCTGATACCAAAACCAGGCAAAGACACCACAAAAAAGAACATTACAGACCAATATCTCTCATGAATATAGATGCAAAAATTCTCAACAAAATTCTAGTCAATAGAATTCAGCATCATATCAAAAAAATAATACACCATGACCAAGTAGGATTCATACTAGGTATGCAAGGATGGTTCTACTTTAGAAAATCAATCAACATTATCCACCACATAAATAAAAGGAAAGAAAAGAATCACATGATCATCTCAATTGATGAAGAAAAGGCATTTAACAAAGTCCAACACCCATTCCTGATAAAAACTCTCAGTAAAATAGGTATAGAAGGGAAATTTCTCAACATAATAAAGGACATCTATGCAAAACCAATGGCCAACGTCATTCTTAATGAAGAGAGGCTGAAAACATTCCCCTTGAAAACAGGAACAAGACACCACTCCTATTTAACACTGTGCTGGAAGTCCTAGCAAGAGCAATAAGGCAAGAAAAAGAAATAAAGGGCATCCAAATTGGTAATGAAGAAGTTAAACTGTCTCTGTTTGCAGATGATATGATACTATGCGTAGAAAACCCTAAAGACTCCATGAGAAATCTACTGGAACTAATAGAAAGATACAGCATAGTAGCAGGATACAAGATAAACACAAAAATCAATTGGATTCCTAAACACCAACAAAGAGAATGATGAAAAGGAAATCAGGAAAGCAATACCATTTATAATAGCCCCTATAAAAATAAAATACTTAGGAATAAATCTAACCAGGGATGTAAAAGACCTATACAAAGAAAACTACTGCAAGAAACTCAAAGGGATCTACATAAATGGAAAAACATACCATGCTCATGGATATGTAGACTCAACATAGTGAAAATGATAATTCTACCCAAAGAAATTTACAAATGCAATGCAATCCCGATCCAAATACCAACAACATTTTTCAAAGAGCTGGAAAAACTAATCATCAACTTTATATGGAAAGGGAAGAAACCCTGGATAACTAAAGCTCTCTCTCTTGAAGAAGAATAAAATAGGAGGACTCACACTACCTGACTTCAGAGGCTGCTATACAGCCACAGTAGTCACAACAGCCTGGTACTGTTACAATGACAGATACATTGACCAATGAAACAGAATTGAGGATCCATGATGTAAATTCATCCACTTACGGTCACCTGATCTTCGATAAGGGCTCAAACTCCATCAAACGGGGATAAGATAGTCTTTCTAAAAATGGTGCTGGCAAAACTTGATGTCCATCTACAAAAAAATGAAACAGGACCCATACCTCACACCATACACAAAAACTAATTCAATTAGAATCAAAGACATAAATATAAAGCCCAAAACTATAAAGTTCATAGAAGAAAAAATAGGATTAGGGCTAGAGGCCCTAATGCACGGCATTAACAGGATAAAAACCATAACCAACAACACACAAACCCCTGAAGATAAGCTAGATTACTGGGATCTTCTAAAAATGAAACACTTATGCTTATCAAAAGACTTCACCGAAAGAGTAAAAAAAGAACCTACAGACTGGGAAAAAATTTTTGGACAGTACAAGTCAGACAAAG
>NW_004443956.1:15610286-15627969 GCF_000243295.1 Trichechus manatus latirostris | reverse complement strand
ATGGTCTCGGGGAACATCTAGCTCAATTGGCATAACACAGCTTATAAAGACAATGTTCTACATTCTACCTTGGTGAGTAGTGTCTGGGGTCTTAAAGGCCTGTGAGCAGCTATCTAAGATACTCCACTGGTCTCACCCTTTCAGGATCAAGGGAGAATGAAGGGAACAGGATACAAGGGAAAGATTAGTCCAAAGGACTAATGGACCACAGCTACCAAGGTCTCCACCAGAGTGAGTCCAGTACAGCTAGGTGGTGCCCAGCTACCACCACGGACTGCTCTGACCAGGATCACAATAGAGCGTCCTGGACAGAGCTGGAACAGGATGTAGAAGAAAATTCTAACTCACAAAAAAAAAGACCAGATTTACTGGCCCGACAGACTGGAGAAACCCTGAGAATATGGCCCCCAGACAGCCTTTTAGCTCAGTGGTGAAGTCACTCCAGGAGTTCACCGTTCGGCTGGCGATTGGACAGCCTCATAAAACAAAACAGGACTAATGAGACATAGCAGTCCAGGGACAAGCACTAGTAGGCAGGAGGGGACAAGAAAGCTGGAGATAGGGAACCCAAGGTTGAGAAGGGACAGTATTGACAGGTCATGGGGTTGTTAACCATTGTCATAGGGCAATATGTGTACTAACTGTTTAATGAGAAACTATTTGTTTTGTAAACCTTCTTCTAAAGTACAATTTAAAAAAAAAAACTAAAAATAGGACTACCATACGGCCCAGCAATCCCACTGCTAGGAATATACTCAAGGGACTTGAAAGCAGCAACACGAACAGACATATGTACACCAATGTTCATTGAAGCACTATTCACAATAGCCAAAAGGTTGATACAACCTAAGTACTCATCAACAAATGCACGGAAAAATAAAATGTGGTACATACATACAATGGAGTACTACTCGGCCAGAAAGAGAAATGGAAGTCCTGATACATGTTACAACATGGATGGAACTTGAAGACATTATGTTGAGTGAAATAAGTTAATCACAAAAGGATAAATACTGTATGACCTCACTTATAGAAAAAGATAAGAAAAGGCAAATGTATACAGACCACTTTATTAGTGGTTATCAGGGGCAGGAGGAAGGGAGAAAGGGGAAGTTTTTGCTTAAGGGGCAGAGTTTCTGTTTATGGTGATGAAAAATTTGCACTGATTAAGGGTAATGGTTGTATCGCTGATTAATATAACTGTTGTCAGTAAGTTGTACACCTGTAAAAAGCAGAATTAGCAAATGTTGTAAACGTATTTTTTTTTTTTTAAATAAGAAAGAGCAGCTGCAGAGGCTGCTTATATACAACCAAATACCTCATGGATTTTGTTTCTTGGTTTGAAAGTTTAGGGTCATGTTTTCATGGGACATCCCTGGTAATTGGAGTAATATTATTTTTTTGTGCTTCTGTTCTACCTCCTAGTTCATTGCATAGTGCCTGAGGCCTTAAAAGATTGCAAGCAGTCATTCAAGTTACAACAATTGGGCTCTATTCACCTGGAGAAGCACAGGAAGGAGAGTCAGGAATAGAAAGAGGAAATGTAACGTATGTCTAATTGCTTCCATGAACAAATGCCTCCTTTTTCATGAGACCAGAACTGGATGGTGTTCAGCTACCATTACTGAACAATTCAATCAAAGATTCTGTAGAAGAATCTTGATCAAAAGGGGGTGGGATACAAAACAGAATTCCAATTCTCATGGAATACAGACTTTATGGAGCTACTGAGGCTGGTGAACCCCTGAAACTATTGCCCTGAGATTATTTTTAAATCTTAAACCAAATATGTCCCCTAAAGTCTCATTTAAACCAAACAAGTTCGTTTGTTTATTAAAGAATGTTTCCCTTAAATATTGTGCTTTTTTGAAGAACTATCTATATGGAATGAAATTGACAACACCATCTCAAAAGGTCAGAAAGGAAGCTTAGGAGGCAGTGAATTCAGCATAATGGAGGAAGAACAATTCAGAAAAGGTGGGTGTGAATAGTTGCACAGCTTGAAGAATATAATCAATGTCACTGAATTGTACATGTAGAAATTGTAGAGTTGATGTGTGTTTTCTGTGTATACTTTCAACATCAACAACAAAAAAGACACAAAAAAATTGAGCAAATATAAAAAATGCTCCATCCTAAAGGCATTTTATTGCCATCTCCCAGAAAATTGTGAAATAAATACCTAAATCTATCATAATGGAAAGAACCACTGGTGGCACAACAGTTAAGTGTATGACTATTAACCAAAAGGTTGGCAGTTTGAATCCAACAGCTGCTCCAGGTGGGAGAAAGATGTGGCAATCTGCTTCCATAAAGATCACAGCCTTGAAAACTTTATGAGGCAGTTCTACTCTGTCAGATAGGGTCCCTATGAGTCAGAATTGACTCGACAGCAACTGGATATGATTTAAAACATTTCTAGACTTAGAAAAAGATTAAAGGCTTCCTTTAATATAATATATATAATGGTGTCCTGGTTGCCCAGTGGTTAAGAGCTACAGCAAAAGGTTGGCAGTTCGAATCCATCAACTGCTTTTTGGAAACTCTATGGGGCAGTTCTACTCTGTCTTACAGGGTCACTGTGAGTCAGAATCGACTCAAAGGAAACAGGTTTGGGTTTTTTGTTTGTTTGTTTGTTTTTTAGTTAATATAACCCTCAATAAATACACTGTATGTTTGAGAGAGGAACACTGGTGGTACAGTGGTTAAGAGTCACGGCCACTAACCAAAAGTTCTGCAGTTCAAAGCCACCAAATGCTCCTTGGAAACCCTATGGGGCAGTTCTACTCTGTCCCACAGGGCTGCTGTTAGTCGGAATCGACTCCACCACAAGAAGTTTGGGTTTTTTGTTTTTTGAGAGAGATGTTTTGGATTGCCATTTCATTCATTAATAAGCCTGGCAATCTACTTCTGAAAATTAGCCAATAAAAACCCTATGGATCACAACAGAACATTGTCTAATATAGTGCTGGACAATGAACCCCCTGTTTTGGAAGGCACTACACAATATCCCCAACAATTGACTCAAGCATACCAATTATCACGAAGATGGCACAAGACCAGGGAACATTTCATTCTGTTGTACATGGGGTTGCCAAGAGTTGGAGTCAATTCAACAGCAACTAACAACAACTGTTTTTGTGGAAGATAATCCCAAGAAGCACCAGCAGGACAGTAGAGATTGGTTACTGGCGAATATCTGAGAGAAGATATACAGCGTGACTTAGGCATTTTAAGTTTATTCTCCCTATCTCTTAACCTCTTTTTAATATTTCCTATTTATTTGACCTTTTTTTAATATTTTATATCTCTTCATTTCTCTGTGCTGAATACTGGGTAATTTATTCAGGCATATCATCCATTCCACAAAATCCCTTCATTTACATCTAAACTACTGTTTAACTCACTTATGGAGGGGTTTTGTTTTGTTTTATTTTAACTCCTGTATGAAAAATTTCAAATACACACAAAAGTAAAGGGGATAGGAGAATGTATATCTATTCATCACCAGCTTCAACAATTATCAACTCCTGACCAAACTTGTTTCATGTACATTTTCACCCATTTCTTCCACCCGACTCCAGGTTATTGTGAAGCAAAGTTTGAATATTATTTTATCCATTATTATTTATATGTAATCCAAAAAGTTATAAATTTTATATTTCTCATTAATAGCAGTTACGTTTTCTCAAATCTGGACTTTTATTGTTGTTGCACTTCCTTGTTCATATTTTTTATCTTCTTGTATAGTCACAAAATGTAGTAAATACAGTTAATTTGTATTCTGTGTCTGGTAATTCCAAAATCTGAAGTCTTTGCTAGTCTGTTTCTGATGTTTATTGTTTCTGCTGGTTTTTATTCATAATCCTTGTTTCTTGGGTGTTATATGATGTCACTGCAATACTGTATTATTATATTGGCCTTTGTTCGTGGAAATTCTTTGAGATATGGATTAAAGTTTGACTTGCATTTGTTTTTTCCACTTTGCTGGCGATTATTATAAATGGGGTCCACTCTAAATTAAACTTTATGCTAACGGTTTGTGGACTACACAGGTATCATTATTTGACCTCAAATGGATGTGAGAATCATTTTGTGGTTATAAACCTCAGGGGAGATTCTTCCCACTGTGGTAGGACAAACCTTGTGGGTTTCCTCAATTCCCTCGATTGTCTCCTGCTTTCTCTCTCTCAGTTGGTGCCTCACCATGCTAGACTTTCAGACTAGAATGAAATATTTCACCACAGATTATGAATCTGGCTCCCTGGATGATGTAACTCAGATATGCAAGAGAGTTAGCTCCTTATGAGATGAACTTAACCAATAGGAAATGGGAGACAGCAGGTAGCCAAGCACATAAATGCACCCTTCTTTCTATGTCCTCTGGACTACTCAGAGGTGGTTCCTACCTAAAATATTTCTGGAGAAGTCCCACATGCTAAACAAACAGGCCTGCTGAATGAATCTTCATGGCTGTAGAATGGCCATACTTGAGAATTATTAAGGTTATAATTTTTATAATTTTAATTATTTTCTTGTTGTTGTTATTGAAAATAAACACAGCAAAATATAACCAATTCAACAATTTCTACATGGATAATTGAGTGACGTTGATTGCATTCTTCAAGTTGTACAACCATTCTCACCCTCCTTTACTGAGTTGTTACTCCCCATTAACATAAACTTACTGCCTCCTATGTAATCTTTCAAGTTGCTATTGTCAATTTGATCCTATTATAGATAGTTCCTAAGAAAGTATAGTGTTCAAGGCCGGCATTTTTTACTAGTTAAACTAAATTCTTTTTTGGTTTTAAGAAGACTTCAGGGTATATTTGTTTTACCTCCTAGTTTGTTGCATAGTCCCTGGGGCCTTAAACTGTTGAGATACTGACACACTCAATGACTTTTCTTGGGCATAGCAGAGAACTAAGTTCACAGGGCAAACTGCCATTCTGATATCCAGAGAGACAGGTGACTCCAGAGAGATACAGTATCTAAGATTCATTTCCCTGGAGCAGAAGCCTCTGGATACCATAAACAGTAAGACTGCTCACCTGACTAGTAATTTTGATGAATTGCTGGAGGCTGAGTATGAACTAGCACTACTGTAAGAGTGAGAAACTCCCAGGGGGTAACAATCATAGGGAGCCCTGCCCATTTTTATGGGCTTTCTCTCCAAGAACCCCACCAGGATACAAGAAAAAAAACTCTTTGTAGCCCAGCAGGGAGAGAGGAAGAGTAGCCAGTGTGAAACTCTCCCAAATCCTTCTCCATAATAGAGGTCTACTCTCCAGAAGGAAACACTTCACCTAGGGCAGAACAGAGATATTATCTGACTCTAGGGGAAGGAAATTCCACACCATCTCACCCCTTCCAGCCTTTCTGTCTCACCTAAGGGGAACAAAACTCAGAGTCAAGAGGGAACAAGGCTTCTAGTAATGTTAGACAGAAAACAAAACAAAACAAAATCCTAGTAACAGAAACGAAGGATGCCTTCCATGGGCTCATCTTGACACAGACTTGACATAGCAGCGAAAAGAATCAGTGACTTTGAAGATAGGTCAATACAAACTTCCCACTGAAATTCAAATGAATGGGGAAAAAAGAAGAAGAACAGAGCAGTCAAAGACTTTTGAGACAGTATCAAAAGGTGTAACACACATGTAACTGGACACCAGAAGGAGAAGAAAAACAGAACAAGGCATAAAAATATTTGAAAGAATTGGATAAGAACTTTACAGAATTAATGTCAAACACCAAACCACAGATTCAGGAAGCTCTGAGAACACTAGGCAAGATTTATTTTGTATTTATACAAAAACATCTCACCTAAGTAGAGGCAAGAACATCAAAGACGAAGAGAAAATCTCGAAGGAAACCAGAAAAAATAAAACATCTTACCTATAGGCATAAGGATAAGAATTACAGTGGCCTTCTTATAGGGAACCATGCAAGCAACAAGAGAATGGAGTAAAATCTTTAAAATGATGAAAGAAAAAAAGAATCAACCTAGAATTTAATATCTGGAAAACTTATCCTTCAAAAGTGAAGGGAAATAAAAGGTTTTCTCAGACAAACAAAATCTGAAGGAATTAATTTTTAGCTGACTTGCTCTGCAAGAAATGCTAAAGAGTTCTTCAGACAGAAGAAAATAATATGTGCCAGAAAGTTTAACATACATAAAGAAAGGAAGAGCATTAGAGAAGGAATAAATGAATCTAAAATACAATCTTTCAGTATTTTTCTTAATTGATCTAAAAATATGTCTCTTTAAAATACTAACACTTACAATGTATTGGGTGATATAAATAAATGAAATGAATGACAGTAATGCTCCAAGGGACAAGAGGGAGGAATTGGAAATACTCTGTTATAAGGTACCTGCACTACATATGAAGTGGGTGAAGAGTTATTTGAAAATAGACTGAGATAATTTAAAAATGTATATCATAAACCCTAGGAAAACCACCAAAATGTTTAAAAAAGAGAGAGAAGTATAAATGATACCCCAAGAAAGAAGAAAAATGGAATCATATAAAATGTTCAATTAAAACCAGAGATGGCACAAAAACAGGGATGGGGAGAAGAAACAAAGAAAAATGCAAGGAAGAGATAACAGTTACAAATGTGGTACAATTAATCCAACTCATTCAATAATCACTTTAAATGTAAATTGTTTAAGTCTATTGTCTCTCTAGGCACATTTTCTGTCTTCAAAAATAATTACAGGGAACAGTTTACCAAATGTTTTGTCACCTATCTCCTATTAATGCCACAAGTTTTAGGTTATTATAGCACAGCTTTCACTTCAAGGTGTCATTTGTATTGGTCAGCAGAAATCAACCTACTGTTAACACACCTCAGAATTTCAGTGGGTCAACCAAAATTTGTTTATTTGACTCCCATGTAACTGTCCAATAAGGATGTTGCCATTTAGCAGGTAGCTTTCTCTGCTCATAGTGATCCAGGGACCTGAATTCCTTTCATCTTGTGGCTCTATATCTCCTACAGCCTTGTTAGACACAGAGAGCAAGAAGGTACAAAGGCACATCTTAGTTTAAAAGTGACATTACTTCTACTTACATTCCATTTAGTGGGAAGTAGTCACATGACTACTACCTAAATGTAATATGAGACTGGGAAACACAGTCCCTCCCTGGGCAACTACTTCCCAACGACACTCTCTTCCATGGAAGGGGTAATATAAACTTTTGGGGGGCACTAAGTAATCTCTGCCAAAATTAATTATAATAATTATACACACGTGCCACATACAACACACCCACACCAGGTGCAACACACATACATCTGGAAAAATTCTATTTCCCATATTTTCCCCCATTCAGAATTTCCTGTCTTTAATGTTTTCTTATTTTTATCTCAAAGATGGATAATGTCATTTTTAGCCCAGTTTTTCCTCCATTTGTTTCAAAAATAAATTCTGAATATAAGAGTGTTGGCCACACAGTGCTTAAGCACTCAGCTGCTAACTGAAAGGTTGGCAGTTCAAACCTACAGAAGAAAGATGTGATGATCTGCTTCCATAAAGATTACAGCCTTAGAAACTATGCGGCACTTCTACTCTGTTCTATAGGGTCATTCTGAGTCGGAATCGACTCCACAGCAACGGGTCTGGTTTTTGCGTGTGTGTGTGAATGTAAACTCGGTGACATTGATTAAAAATACAGATACAATTTAACTACCAATCTTGCTATTTTTTCTGTTTATATTATGATAGAAAACACAAGCTCTGTTTAAAGCCTATAGTTATTAAAAAACAAAACCAAAAAACCTAGGTTATTCTTAATTTTATGAATAGATTTTCATAACAGTTTTTTATTTTTTGTCAAATTTCTACTACTCATCGGCCCTTCCCTGAAGATATATAAGCAATTAAACGTGCATACATAAATCTGAGACAAACGAAGCAAAGTATCAATTTCTCTCCTCCAATGAATAAGATTCCTCAAGAAATATGCTTGGGCAGACTTCATTTCCTTGCCTTTTCCAGCTTCTGGAGGCCTTCCACCTCCATCTTCAAAGCCAGCAAGATTGCATCTCTCTGACCATTCTTTCATGGTCTCATCTCCCTCTGACTCTCTTCCTCTGCCTCAGACTTCTCAGCCAACGTCACTGCCCTTGTCTGGCAATTAGCAGGTGAGGCTTATCTTCAGGGAAGTTGCCTTCTCTGCTGGTTGGCTGTTTTCTCTGCCAGGTGGGTGCCCTGATTCAGACTCTCTGATGCCAGGCTCTCCACCATCAGCCTTTCTGCCACCAGGCTCTCCGTCATCAGCTTCTCCATATTAGAACAGTTCTCCACTATTTCTCTCTGGACTGGTTCAACTCTGCCTGGCACAGCTGTCAGCTGCTAACTGGCTCAGCTCATAGCCAGTGTAGTAGCTCTCAGCTCTGCTCTGCTCCACTCCACTTACCTCTGCTCAGTTCAGCTATCTGAGCTGCAGCTCTCTCTCAGCTAACCAGAACAGCTCTTAGTTGGCAGCTTTAGGGACCACTCTGCTCCTTCATGCCTCTGCTTCTCTGTTGGCCCAGCTCTTAGCCAGAAGCTCTCTCTCAACTGCAGCTCTTTTACCAGGTCTGGGAGGGTTTTACATGCAGGGCCTCTAGCTCTCAAAGGACACACTCCCCTCCCGGCTCTTAACAATCAGGAGGCCCTGAAGATCTCCGTGTTTCAGCCTTTTATATTTGCCAGTCCTCATCAGTTACAAGGCAGGGCCTCATTCACCAGATCAGAGCCCAGCCAATCCTCAGTTACCCAGATGTCAACAATCTCAGGTCTTGTACAAAAGTAACATTCTCTGCAGACAGAGACTGGCTCCTCCCCCTGCAAAAATAACAAACCCTCTAGGGTAGAAAACAATTTGGGAGGTCCCCTAAGTTGTTTTTCCAAAGAACTAGGGCAAAGGTAACAATCCCTCTGAGGCCATCAATTCCTTAGGGGAAAAATCCCCTAAGTGTTTTTCCAAAGAACCAAGGCAAAAGGCCACATAAAGGAACTCACTGAACCATGGCATGAAAAGGCCTGAGAGACAAAAAAAAAAACTGATGAGATAAGTCACTCTTCCTCTCAATCATATATGGGAGTGAAATATTGGACGATGGGACCAGAAATTTCTCCCCGTCTTTGCACACAGATTCATTACTTTCACTTCCCTTATTTGCTCAGTTTCCAGAAACTGGAAACAGGGTTTCTTGTCCACTGCTTCACGGTGAGTTTGACCAACAAAAGGCACTTATAGAAGACTGAAAGCAAGAAGAGGGAAGAAGTCAGGCATCTCAACTTGAGGTGTCAATATTGGTGACTCAGATCTGAACTAATTATGTGTACAAAATTCCTTTAGTTGGTATGGAATAGAAGCAGTTCATCTCAGCCCAAATTTTGCTATATCAGCTTAAGTAAGGAAGTCTCTATGTCAAGCAGAATTGAAAAAGCTAATGGGTAAGTGTCTTAGTTATCTAGTGCTGCTATAACAGAAACGCCACAAGTGGATGGCTTTAACAAACAGAAGTTTATTCTCTTATGGTTTAGGAGACTAGAAGTCCAAATTCAAGACATCAACTCCAGGGGAAGGCTTTCTCTCTCTGTTGGCTTTTGGGGAAGGTCCTTGTCATCAATCTTCCCCTGGACTAGGAGCTTCTTAGCGGCAGTACCCTGAGTCCAAATGACACACTCTGCTCCCAGCTCTTCTTTCTTGGTGGTATGAGGTCCCTCTATCTCTGCTCATTTCTCTTTCCTTTTTTCTCTTATAGGATAAAAGGTGATTCAAGCCACACTCCAGGAAACTCCCCTTATATCAGATCAGGACTGTGACCTGAGTAAAGGTGATGCATCCCACCCTAATCCACTTTAACATAACTTAATCTTGCTTCATTAACCACAGGCAGAGATCAGGATTTACAACACATAGAACAATTACATCAGATTACAAAATGTAGGACAACCACACAATACTGGGAATTATGTCCACTTTTTTTGATATACTAAGCTGATAGATATTTTGGGGGGATACAATTCAATCCATGACATTCCACCCTTTACCCTGCCCCAAAATTCACATCCTTGCCACTTGTAAAACACTTTCACCCCCATCATATCATCCCAAAAGTCTTAAATCAACTCCAAGTCCAAATTCCATCCTGGGGCAAAACTCCTCTTCATCTGTGAAATCTGGAATATGAGTTATCTGCTTCCAAAGTACAATGGTGGAATAGGCACAGTAAGAAATACTAGTTTACTTTCTTTTTTTGACTGTTTCTTAACTTAAATAGAAAAAAAATGACTGAAACTTCAGTTAGAATATTTAAGACTAGTTGAATTATTTATGTTAAGGGAATCAGCCCAATAATCTTTTAGAAGCTAGTTCTTGTAAATTAAGTTATAAAATGTTATGACCCTTCAAAAACTAAGCTTCATCACCTCCTGCCTTCATGGTCCACCCTCAGGAATTAGCCAAAAAGAGCCAGTCAATATACACAAAAACCTAGAGACTCCTTGATAATACAGCATCCTATAGTTATTTAATCATCAGTAAAATTATTATAAAGTCAGTGAATATGCTAATGGCATCAATGTTAACAAGCTTCATTTATTTTTTGCTTTATGTGAATAATTGGTGGGTAGAACTCTCTGTCTGAATGGGGCTTTGCTTTCTCACCAGATAAATATCTTGCAAGTCCAACCCACTAAACAATTCACTACACAGACACTGTATGCGCACACCTTACTGCAGAATGTTGGGGGAGATGGAAGGAGAGTGTACAAACTGTCAAGAAAATGTGCACGTAGATGTAAAAAGGAGAGGGAGGGAAGGGCAAAGAGTAAATCACTTGGCTTTGATTGGCACCTATGAATTTCAATATCTCTTACAACCAAGAAATATTTCCAGAGTAAAAGAAGTTTGATAACTCAGTGTCTCAGAAGAGGTGGAATTCAAGGACACCAGGAAAAACTCCACAAGTTTGTAAATAGATAACTTAATAGCTGTAGGGATTTGTGCGTATCTACGTGTTGGGGGGAAACCCTGGCGGCGTAGTGGTTAAGAACAATGGCTGCTAACCAAAAGGTTGGCAGTTCGAATCCACTAGGCGATCCTGGCAACCCTATGGGGCAGTTCTATTCTGTCCTATAGGGTCGCTATGAGTCAGAATCAACTCGATGGCAACGGGTTTGGTGTTTTTTTGTTGTTGTTGTTTGTTTTTGGGGGTTTTTTTTGGTATGTGTTGGGGAGAGGGATTGCAATAATCAAGCATCCAAGGGTCTTCCAGACCCATTTTAACTTTCCATAATGAACACAGAAAATAGGAGTCCCCACATATGGGAGCTGACTTTGTGTCCATGTCAGCACTCTTACAAGCCCCCCCCCCAACCAATGGGAAGCACCTTTGACCAGTGCATCATTGAAGATGTAGTAACATGTCTGAGAGCTTTCTTCCCTCTGTCCTCCCTTGTAATGTAAGATTGTGCTATAGATACATGGAAGCTTCTCAAAATCTGAGAGAGCATGGGTATAGAATTCTAAAGATAAAGCCAAAAGACAGATGGGGTTTATATAAGAAATGTAAGGGGAACTATACTACAACCATATCAGGCAAGTCAGGGAGGCTAGAAAATTAAATTTCAAAGAAATAACCAACCTATTGACTCACGATCTGCATGGATATCCAAGTAGAGCTGAGTTGGAAAGGCAGAATCAATAAAAATCGAGTTAGGATCTACCAAACTGCAAGTCCCTTTTTTTGATATACTGTGAAAGACTTAAAGTGAACAAATGAGTTAGGCACCTGGGTGGTTATTTTCCAGAAACTCACTAACAACAGTCTGATGTTTAGTACAGAGGCCAGCTATTGTTTGCTATGTAGTGGAAAACATCCCACCAACACAGCCATTTAATTCTTGAAACATTATTATCAAGATAATCCCACATGATATAGTAAAGTTATTAGAAGCTATCACTCATTTGAGAGTTTTCTGGAAATTCATTTACTGATACATTGTGGGCAAAGCAAATAAATTCTATTGCAATGGTAACTTAGTGACCTAAAAGAAACCCTTATAATTTCTGCTGCCCTGCAGAGAACAGACATGAGAAACAGGAAGTTGTAAAATGCCTTTGCTCCAACTGCTGATTAGTAAGTTTCTAACTAGTCACTATTTTTCCTATATTCAAATGTACACACACACATGAGTATTCTTGGCAATAAATTCCAAGAACAAATTATAGTTGGGAGTCTTCCCAATATTCTTTTAAAAATCAAAACCTGAAAACACAGCCAGCTTCCCTGTAAAGACCATTAAAATTTCCCATTCCGTAGGCCTAAATTCAAATTAATATAATCATTACAATTTATATTATGGGAAGAATTAACATTTATTGAGCACTCACTATACACTAGGCACTATGAATTGTGCTTTATATATAATATAATATCTCAATGAATTCTTACGTTAACACTTTGAAATAGAGAAGTTCTCATAATCCCTATTTTGTCAATGAAGCAATCAAAACTCGTTGATCTAAACTACAGTGGCCAGGATCACTCAACTAGTAAAGATAAACAGATTTGAACCCAGACCTTCTTAGATCCAGCCCAGAGTTCTTTCCACTACTTCATAAATAATAATTTTTTCTTGATAAAATGTTTATTTATTTTCATTTTTGTCTTCATTCAACTTTGAAGTTCTGCACTTTAAAAAAAGCTTTTTATTTTAAAATAATTGTAGATTCAAAGGAAGTTAAAAAGATATACACAAAAAGGTCTTGTGCACTCTTCCTGTGGCCTCCCCCAAGGTTTACATCTTGCATAACTAAAGTAAAATACCAAAACCAGGAAAATGACATTGAAAAAACCACTGAGCTTGTTCAGATTTCTCCCGTTATACACGCACTTGTGTATGTGTGTGTGTGTGTATCTTTATGGCATTTTATCATATGTGTAAGCTTTTTGTAACCACAGTAAATATAGTGTACCATCAACACAGGCTGCCTCATGCTACCCCTTTATAGCTACACCTACTCACTTCCTCCCATCCCTAATCCTAGGCAATCAATAACTGCTCTCCAACTCTATAATTACGTTATTTCACAAATATTATATAAAAAGAATCAAGCAGGATGTGTCACTTTGAGATTAACTTTAATCTTTCAACATAATTTCCTCAAGATTCATCCAAGTGGTTGCATGTATCTATAGTTTATTCTCTTTTATTGCCAAATAGCATCCTATGAATGGATGTACCAGTTTTTTAACCATTCAGCCATTGAAGGGCATTTGGATAGTTTTTAGTTTTGGGCTATTATGAATAAAGCTGCTATGAACATTTGTGTAAAATTTTCTGCATGAAAATACGTTTTCATTTCTCTGGCATAAATGTCTAAGAGTACAATTTCTAGGTTGTATGGTAAGTCCATGGTCTAGTTTTAAGAGAAACTACCAGACTATTTTCCAGAATGATTGTACCAGTTTACATTCCTAACAGCAATGTAGGAGTATTCATTTCTCTGCATTTTTACCATCATTTAAACTTATCACTTCGTTTTTATTTTAGCTGCACTAATAGGTATGCAGTAATATCTCCTTGTGGTAGCTATGAGTTGGAATCGACTCGACAGCAATGGGTAAATGGCAAATGATGTTGAGCATCTTTTTATGTGCTTACTTGCCATCTGTATATTCTCTGGTAAAATGTCAGTTCATGTCTTTTCCTATTTTCTAATTGGATTGTTTATTTTTACTATTAATGTTGAGAGTTCTTTATATATTTTAAATATAAGTCCTTTGTTGCATATGTAATTTGCCCATAAGTATTTTCTAATACTGAGAGTCAATAAGAACAGTGAAAATAAAATCCAATGCATGCTGAAGTCCAAGGGATTTCGCAGTGGTTAAAAGATACAGCTGCTAACCAAATGGTTGGCAGTTCAAATCCACCAGCCTCTCCTTGGAAACCCTATGAGGCAGTTCTTCTCTGTCCTATAGAGTCTCTATGAGTTGGAATCGACTAGACGGCAATGGGTATACGCTTCATTAGACCAGCAAGAAAAAGCCTAGACACTGCTTTCATAGAAGAAAATCCTAGAAACAGATACAAGACCAAGGACATTTAAGTATAGAATTGTGAGATGTGGGTAAGACAGACTAGAAAGGTCCTGCCTGACAGAGCCCCTCCAGGTGTGTTCTGATATTTCTTTTCATGCAGATTTCCTCTCTGGTTTCATCAGATTCATCAGTCATCTCTGCAGCACATCTGCCACCTGGTGGACTCTGAAAACTTGACAGGGTCCTGTTAAGCACAAAATCATATTTGCAAAACATGTTGTGTTCTCACACAAGCTTCTCTAAAGGAATTAGCTGTGCATGACATTATTCTACCCACTGTGATGTTCATCACACACAACTGCTTCCAAGAGGCAAGCTAGTGTGAGTAGCACTCACTGGTTTATTTTTGGGGCCAAGAAACTACCAAAAGGGAAAAGGCAGTTGAGACACCATCAGTGAGATGGGATCTCTGCAGAGCCCTTCACCATTAGGTCATGCAGTTTCCCTCAGGTGGTTCCATCATTAATCCTGTGTAGTGCTGCTCCCCGGATGGATGACAATTAGCCTGGACAAAGGAGGCCTCAGGGTCTGCTGGCTGAGCGACAGTATTAGGATGGAGGCTGCACTGGGCAGTTCTTCTGGGGAATCTCTTTGCAAAGTGCAGCCAGGGGTGCTCCAGGAAAACCAGAGCTCAGCCTAGTCTAATCTAGATAATCAGAGAACATTAGAACTGAAGGATAACCAAGAGAGATGGTGACTTTATCTGACTCATGTTTAACCAATACAGCAAACCATTTAAAATGAGGATTGTCATCTTATACAGATCATCTAGCCCAGGTTGCTTTCATTGAATAGAAGCTTATTTTGCAACAGAGACATGTAAGAAACATAAATATGGCGTGCAGTAGGAATAGAGGAAGACAGTAGAGGGGGGCTCCTAGGACTTCCCAGGACCTCTCAGCTCTCAGACAAAAAAGCACTGACAAAACAACTACTATGTTGCACAGGCAGGGAGAGAGGTCCAGATACTAGTGACCTGTCAGGAGATACACAACTCAGAGATTTTAGTCAGAACCAGGACTAGAACCCAAGTTACTTACATGATTCCTTGTGAAATACTTGTTCAAAATACTCAGTCCCCCACTTATCTTTCAGTTTGTCGTACTGTGGGGGCTTGCATGGTGTTGTGATGTTGGAAGCTATGCCACCGGTATTCAAATACTAGCAGGGTCACCCATAGCAGACAGGTTTCAGTTCAGCTTCCAGACAAAGACAAACTAGGCAGAAGGACCTGGTGGTCTACTTCTGAAAAGAATTAGCCAGTGAAAACCTTATGAATAGCAGCAGAACATTGATATAGTGCCAGAAAATGAGCCTCTCAGGTCGAAAGGCATTCAAAATATGACTGGAGAAGACCTGCCTCCTCAAAGTAGAATTGACCTTACTGACGTGGATGGTGTCAAGCTTTCAGGACCTTCATTTACCGATGGGGCACGACTCAAGATAAGAAGAAACCATTGCAAACAGCCATTAATAATTGGAACATGAAATGTACGAAGTCTCAATCTAGGAAAATTGGAAATAGTCAAAAACGAAATGGAATTCATAAACATTGATATCCTAGGCATTAGTGAGCTGAAATGGACTGATTTGGGCCCCAATCTAAATTGGACAATCTTTCAGTCTACTATGCCAGGAATGACAAGTTGAAGAGAAATGGCGTTGCATTTATCATCAAAAAGAACATTTCAAGATCTATGCTGAAGTACAATACTGCCTGTGATAGGATAATATTCATACGCCTACAAGGAAGACCAGTTAATATGACTATTATTCAAATTTACACACCAACCACTAAGGTCAAAGATGAAGAAACTGAAGAATTTAACCAACTTCTGCAGTCTGAAACTGATTGAACATGCAATCAGGATGCACTGATAATTACTGGAATTTGAAATGCGAAAGTTGAAGACAAAGAAGGATCGGTAGCTGGAAAACATGGCCTTGGTGATAGAAACTATGCCGGAAATCACATGATAGAATTTTGCAAGACCAATTACTCCTTCATTGCATACACCTTTTTTTCACCACCGTAAACGGTGACTATACACGTGGACCTCACCAGAAGGAATGCACAGGAATCAAATTGACTACATCTGTGGAAAGAGATGATGGAAAAGCTCAATATCATCAGTTAGAACAAGGCCAGGGGCCGACTGCAGAACATACCCTCAATTGTTCATATGCAAGTTCAAGTTGAAGCTTAAGAAAATTAGAACAAGTCCATGAGAGCTAAAGTCCAACCCTGAGTACATCCCACCTGAATTTAGAGACCATTTCAAGAACAGATTTGTCGAGTTGAGACTAATGATGGAAGACCAGACGTGTTGTGGAATGACATCAAGGACATAATAACTTGAAGAAAGCAAGAGGTCATTAAAAAGACAGGAAAGAAAGAAAAGACCAAAACTGATGTCAGAAGAGACTCTAGAACTTGCTCTTGAACATCAAGTAGCTAAAGCAAAAGGAAGAAATAATGAAGCAAAAGAACTGAACGGAAGACTTCAAAGGGCAGCTCGAGAAGACAAAGTAAAGTATTATAATGACAAGTGCAAAGACCTGGAGTTAGAAAACCAAAAGGGAAGAACACAGTCTGCATTTCTCAAGCTGAAAGAAGTAAAGAGAAAATTCAAGCCTCCAGTTGCAACATTGAAAGATTCTACAGGGAACATATTAAACAACACAGGAAGCATCAAAAGAAGGTGGAAGGAATACACAGAGTCACTATACACAAAAGAATTGGTCTATTTTCAACCACTTCAGGAGGTAGCATACGATCAGAAACCTACTGTACTGAAGGAAGAAGTCCAAGCTGCACTCAAGGCATTTGTGAAAAACAAGCCTCCAGGAATTGACAGAATACCAATTGAGATGTTTCGACAAACTGATGCAGGGCTGGAAGTGCTCACTCATCTATGCCAAGAACTTTGGAAGACATCTACCTGGCTAACCGACTGGCTAGATCCATATTTATGCCTATTCCCAAGAAATGTGATCCAAATGGATGCAGAAATTATGGAACTATATCATTAACATCACACACAAGTAAAATTTTGCTGAAGATCATTCAAAAGCAGCTGCAGCAGTATAACAACAAGGAACTGCCAGAAATTCAAGCTGGATTCAGAAGAGGATGTGGACCAGGTATATCACTGCTGATGTCAGACGGATCCTGGCTGAAAGCAGAGAATACCAGAAAGATGGTTACCTGTGTTTTATTGACTATGCAAAGGCATTCGACTGTGTGAATCATTACAAATTATGGATAACATTGCAAAGAATGAGAATTCCAGAACACTTAATTGTGCTCATGAGGAACTTGTGCATAGATCAAGAGGCAGTCATTTGAACAGAAAAGAGGATACTGCGTGATTTAAAGTCAAGAAAGGTGTGCGTCAGGGTTGTATCCTTTCACCATACCTATTAAACTTGTACGCTGAGCAAATAATCCGAGAAGCTGAACTAGATGAAGAAGAATGCACATTAGGATTGGGGAAAAACTCATTAACAACCTGTATTATGCAGATGACACAACCTTCCTTGCTGAAAGTGCAGAAGACTTGAAGCA
>NW_004443956.1:15599348-15610041 GCF_000243295.1 Trichechus manatus latirostris | reverse complement strand
AGTGTTGAAAAGCAAAGATTTCACCTTCAAGACTAAGGTGCACCTGACCCAAGCCATGGTGTTTTCAATGGCCTCCTATGCATGTGAAAGCTGGATGATGAATAAGGGAGACTGGAGAAGAATTGATGCCTTTGAATTGTGGTGTTGGTGAAGAATATTGGATATACCATGGACTGCCAGAAGAACGAACAAATCTGTCTTGGATGAAGCACAGCCACAATGTCCCTTAGAAGCAAAGATGGTGAGACTAAGTATTACATATTTTGGACATGTTATCAGGAGGAATCAGCCCCTGGAGAAGAACACCATGCTTGGTAAAGTAGAGGGTCAGTGAAAAAGAGGAAGACCCTCAACAAGATGGATTGACACAGTGGCTGCAACAATCGGCTTAAGCATAACAGCAATTGTGAGGATATCACAGAACAAGGCAGTGTTTTGTTCTGTTGTACATAGGGTCGCTATGAGTCAGAACCAATTCAAGGGCACCTAACTACAAGAAATACTCAGCATGCCTCAGTCCTTGTTTCAGTGAACTGTTCAAGCCAGAGATTGAGCTAGATTATGGCAAATGAAACCAGCCTGTTCACCTTCCTTCACCTTGGCAAGTTAAAGCTGAAAGCATTGTCAGAAGCATAAAAGAAGCCACTGCATCTAGGTAAGTGGCTGTAAGTCCTCAGAGACCCACTTGGGTGCTCACTGTCTAGCCTCCACAGGGACTGAAATGAAAGCATTACAGATGTTCCCTCTGCCTGGTCTCCTGTCTGCTCTGAGCTTGTGAGGAAAAACACTCGCCACTGCAAATGTTTGCCTGCTTTTACCACCACCATGAGATAGAGTGTTGAAATAGCTGAGAGCAAGAAAGGGCTCTGAGGGGATGGCTCCAAGAAAGGGTTCTGAGGGTGATGGAGAGACTGCATCTACCACCAAAATGCTTCTAGTGGTTGGAGGGCATGGAAGGAAGACTTAGAAGGGAGGGATGCTATAATCAGGAGCTCCATGCCGCCAGGGCACAGCATGAGTCCTGGTCCCCAGGATGGAGGAGAGGAGAATAGTGTCAGAAATGGGAAGAACACTGTCCAGTGATACCTAAATTCCAGGCCTGTACCTTTTGCTTTCAGCTGTGCCTGGGAAGAAGTTGTATTTTAGGGAGGAAATCCTATCTTCACCTTCTGGCTATTTGCCTATGGCCCAGAGAAGTAATATCAGATAATTTCATTGTAACCGATTTTTGCAAACTCTGCCAAACTGACAGATACAAATTTCATTTCTTCAGGACTGCCTTTTCTAACCTAGTTAAGGAAAGATGCTGCGTCATGGTAGAAACTAAATCACAGAACATGAAGGGAGGACCACAAGAGGAACAGGCCTGGAAATGCATACACTGGACCCCAGGCATTATTCATGAGTTTGCTCCATCCTCATGACCTCTGATTTTGTTCAAGAATCGCATGCCTCCCTGTGTGAAAGGGGTTTAAATCCCTTGTCCACACCGGAGTTTGGAATTAACTATATGATTCCTTGACACTAGAGGTGCCTATGTTAATTAAGATAACAATAGCTGCTAAAACACACAACCCATGAAACTTGCATGGTGGTTTAACTTAATAAAAGTTTCTCACTCAGGTAAATTTAAAAATGAATGTCACAGTTGACTTACTTCACTCAGCATAATGTTTTCAAGGTTCATCCATGTTGTAGCATGTATCAGTACTTCATTTCTCTTTACAGCTGAATAATAATTTAAAAAAACTAATGTTGCTGATTAATGGGTGACACTTCTCCAAGTGATAATTCAGGAATCAAGATTCCTTCCATTCTGTGTCACTTCCACATTCAACCCATGGTTTCCAGCTCCCCCGGGAAGGTAAAAGAACATGAAGGATTGCCCATAAGAGGTCTATGTGGACCAGGCACAGAAAAGAGACTTATGACCTCCACTCAAGCTCTGTTGGCTAGACTCAATCACATGATCATGCTGGGAAACACAGCCCAGTTACCCAGAAAGAGAGAAACACATTGTTGTCTTGGCACCAGAGCCACATGAATATGTGGTATAATCTTCCCTAATAAGAAATTTGTTTCTAAAACCACTGTAGATAACCTGGTTGGTTTATGTGCAGGAAAATGGCTAAGTACTTCCATAAAGCCCTTCCGACACCTGTTTGTCGTGTTACAGAAATGGTCAATTTCAGAGACTAAAGGTAGACATCAGTAAGCTCATCATTTTAATTATACACTATTTTAGAGCTTATGAAGTGATTTCCTACACATTCTCTCATTTGACTTTCTTATTGCTCTGCTCCCAACGTCTACAGACTTTATACAGTAGACAAATACTACTGATTGTCAATTTGAGGCCAGGCTTTGGTTCAGGACTAGGGATGTGGTGATGAACAAGATGTAAGCTCTCTGCTCTCATCTCATCCAAGTGGGGTAGAGTGGCTTGTATTTACAAGTAAAAGAATAAATGAACACTTATTTATAGAAGTTCTAGCTAGAGCAATAAGGCAAGGAAAAAAAAAGAGAGAGAATCCAGATTAGCAAGGAAGAAGTAAAAATAACCCTATTCTCTACTAATGGACCACAGCTATCAAGGCCTCTACCAGACTGAGTCCAGTACAGCTAGATGGTGCCCGGCTACCACCACTGATTGCTCTGACTGGGTTCAAAACAGAGGGTTCTGGTCAGAGCTAGAGAAGGATGTAGAACAAAATTCTAACTCACAAAAAAAAAGACCAGATTTACCGGCCTGACAGACTGGAGAAACCCCGAGAGTATGGTCCCTGGACATCCTTTTAGCTCAATGGTGAAGTCACTTCTGAGGTTCACTGTTCAGCCAGGGATTGGAAAGCCCCATAAACAAAATGGGACTAATGAGGTTCAGCAATCCAGGGTCAAGGACTAGAAGGCAGAAGGGGACAGGAAAGCTGCTGATAGGGAACCCAAGGTTGAGTAAGTGTGGGGATATATGCCATTTAAACATGGCTGCACTATTGACAACTGCAGCCCCCACAGGCTTCTATGCTGTATACGACACGTTGGAGACTTGTCAGCGATAAGAAAGAGATTAGGCACGACTTGTTTTCCCAAACCTATTGTCCTGTTACTGATTGGCTTGTTTACCTGAATTCCTTCTCCCTTTCCTGAAACTTATTGTTACTCACCCAAAGCCCATTGTTCTGTTATTTGCTTCACTGCTTGCTGTATTGACTATAAATAAACTCCTGGGACTGGAGCCGGGGGTCGACTCCTCAGAGTGACCCTCCTGGCCTCACTTCTCTGTCAGAGTTGTGTTTGGCTACTGTCTTCACCTCCCTGACAACCGTTGCTGCTGTGACAAGTAAGGACAGTGTTAACCATTGTCATAGGGAATACGTGTACTAACTGTTTAATGAGAAAATATTTTGCCCTGTAAACCTTCATCTAAAGTGAAAATAGCAGCACAACTGGAAGAACGTAATAGACATCACTGAATTGTACATGTGGAAATTTTTGAAATGGTGTATCTTTGGCTATGTATATTTTCACCAAAAAAAAAAAAGGTCCTCCAAGGCTGAGAAGGGAGCATGTTGACATGTCGCGGGGTTGTTAACCAATGTCATAAAACAATATGTGTACTAACTGTTTAATGAGAAAAATATTTGTTTTGTAAACCTTCACCTAAAGTACAATTTAAAAAAAATTAACCCTATTATCAAATGATATGGTACTATACATACAGAACCCAAAAGACTCCACAAGAAAACTACTGGAATTAATAGAAAGATTCAGCAGAGTAGCAGGATACAGGATAAATATAAAAAAATCAGTTGGATTCCTATACACTAATAAAAAGAACTGCGAAAAGGAAATCAGGAAAGCAACACTGTTTATAATGGCCCTTAAAAACATAAAATATTTAGGAATAAATCTAACCAGGGATATAAAAGGCCTATACAAAGAAAACTACAAAACACTACTGCAAGAAACCAAAAGAGATCTACATAAATGGAAAAACATCCCATGCTCATGGATAGGTAGACTCAACATTCCAAAAATGTCAATTCTACCCAAAGCAATCTACAAATACAATACAATGCCTATCAAAATACCAACAGCATTCTTTAAAGAGATGGAAAAACAAATCATTAACTTTGTATGGAAAGAAAGAGGCCCTAGATAAGTAAAGCACTATTGAAGAAAAAGAACAAAGTAGGAGGACTTGCACTACCTGACCTCAGAACCTGCTATACAGCTATGGTAGTCAAAACAGCCTGGTACTAGTACAATGACAGATACATTGACCAATGGAACAGAATCAGGAACCCAGATGTAAATTCATCCACCTACAGTCACCTGATCTTCGACAAAGGTCTAAAGTCCATTAAACAGGGGAAAAGACAGTCTTTTTAACAAATGGTGCTGGCAAAACTGGACGTCCATCTGTAAAAAAAAAGAAACAGCACTCATGCCTCACATCATACATAAAAACTAATTCAAAATGGATCAAAGACCTAAATATAAAATCAAAAACTATAAAGATCATAGAAGAAAAAATAAGGTCAATGCTAGAGGTCCTAATACACAGCATAAGTAGGATACAAACCATAACTAAAAATGCACAAACATGATAAGCTAGATAACTGGGATCTTCTAAAAATTAAACACTTATGCTTATCAAAAGACTTCAACAAAAGAGTAAAAAGAGAACTTACAGACTGAGAAAAAAATTTTGGCTATGACATATCCGACAAAGGTCTAATCTCTAAAATATATAGGAAAATCCAACACCTCTACAACAAAAAGACAAATAATCCAATTCAAAAACAGGCAAAGGATATGAACAGACACTTCACCAAAGAAAATATTCAGGTGGCTAAGAGACACATGAAGAAATGCTCGTGATCACTAACCATTAGAGAAACGCAAATCAAAATTACAATGAGATGCTATCTCACCCCAACATTACTGGCAAGAATTAAAAAAAAAAACAGAAAATAACAAATGTTGGAGAGGTTGTGGGGAGACAGGAACTCTTATGCACTGCTGATGAGAATGCAAAATGGTACAACCATTTTGGAAAATGATATGGTGCTTCCTTAAAAGGCTAGAAATAGATATACAATACAATCTAGTAATCCCACTCGTAGGAATATATCCTAGAGAAATAACCGTCACACGAATAGACATATGCACACCTATGTTCACTGCAGCATTATTCACAATAGCAAAAAGATAGAAGCAACCTAAGTGTCCATCAACAGATGCATGGATAAACAAATTATGGTAGTATACACAATGGAATACTACGAAACCATACAGAACAATGATGAATCGGTGAAACATCTCACAACATGGATGAATCTGGAGGGCATTATGCTGAGTGAAATAAGTCAATCACAAAAGGACAAATACTGTATGAAACCACAATTATAAACACTCATGAAAAGGTTTACGCACAGAAAGAAACAATCTTTGATGGTTACAAGGGAGAGGAGGGGAGGGGATGGAAAAACAGTAACTAGACCATAGATAAGTGGTAACTTTCACGAAGGGTAAGATGGTACCCAATACTAGGGAAGTCAGTGCAACCTGACCAAGGCAAAGTCATAGAAGCTTCATAGACACATCCAAACTCCCTGAGGGACCGAATTACTGGGCTGAGGGCTGGAGACCATGGTCTCGGGGAATATCTAGCTCAGTTGGCATAACACAGTTTATAAAGAAAATGTTCTACATCCTACTTTGGTAAGTAGCGTCTAGGGTCCTAATAGTTTGTGAGCGGCCATCTAAGATACTCCACTGGTCCCACCCCATCTGGAGCAAGGGAGATTGAAGAAAACCAAAGACACAAGGGAAAGACTAGTCCAAAGGACTAGTGGACCACAACTACCATAGCCTCCACCAGACTGAGTTCAGCACAACTAGATGGTGCCCAGCTACCATCACCAACTGCTATGACATGTATCACAATAGAGAGTCCCAGAGGGAGCTGGAGAAAAATGTAGAACAAAATTCAAACTCACAAAAAAGGCCAGGCTTACTGGTCTGACAGAGACTGAAGAAACCCCAAGAGTATGCTGCCCAGACACCCTTTTAGCTCAGTAGTGAAGTTATTCTTGAGGTTCACCCTGCATCAAAAGATTACACAGGCCCATAAAACAAACAATAATACACATAGCTTAACCATGTATATGAGACTAAATGGGCATACCAGCCTAGGAGCAAGGATGAGAAGGCTGGAGGGGACAGGAAAGCTGGATGAATGGAAATAGGGAACTCAAGTTCGAGAAGGGGAGAGTGTTGACACGTCACAGTGTTGGCAACCAATGTCACAAAACAATATGTGTATTAATTGTTTAATGAGAAAGTAATTTGCTATGTAAACCTTCATCTAAAGCACAATAAAAATAAATAAATAAATGAACAATGTGAAAGATAATTTCAGATACTGATAAAGGTTACAGAGAACAAAAACAGAATGACGTGAAGGAGGGAGAGGACATACAGGGTAGTGCGACACTGGACAGACCAAATGTAAAATGGATGGTCAGTGAAGTCTTCTCTGAGGAGTTAACATGAGATATGAAGTCAGCAAGAAGGTGGCAGCAACACAGAGGTCCAGGAGAAGAGCATTCCCGGCAAAGGCAATACCAAAGCAAGAACATTCTCGGCATCTGAAGGAGGAGAAAATGGGTAGCATGGTGAGATTAAGGGAGCCAGGGACGGGGGCAGGAGGAGATGAGGCTGAGGCATAGTTGGGCCAACTTGTAGGACTCTGTAGACCATGGCAGAATTTGGGATTTTATTTTAACTTCAAGTGGAAGCCATTAGAGTGTTTTACAGGAAACAATGTGCTATGATTTGCATTTTTAAAAGGTCACCTTGGCTGTGGTGAGTGGAATGGGTTGCATGTGGGCAGAGTGGGAAGCAATGAGATCAGTTAAATGGCAAAAGCATTCCTTGGAAAGCAAGATGAAGCACATCCTGTTGCTCTGTGTGTCTATTTTCCCAGCTCAAAATAACCCTAGCCACTGAAATCGTTCACTTTTCACTTGTTTCCATAAATCTACTTATTTTTTCAGTTTTCAAATGTATTCCTTCCACTTTCCTTACCTGTGTGTTATTGCTGACAGGAAGGGCCCCAGGAAATCCAATCATTTAGCCAAAAGCTATCTATGTATTGTGCATTATGTGGTCCAAAAGGTATTGGATGTGGGGACCATGGTCTCGGGGAACTTCTAGCTAAATTGGCATAACACAGTTTATAAAGGCAATGTTCTACATTCTACCTTGGTGAGTAGTGTCTGGGGTCTTAAAAGCCTGTGAGCAGCCAGCTAAGATACTCCACTGGTCTCACCCCTTCGGGAGCAAGGGAGAATGAAGAGAACAGGATACAAGGGAAAGATTAGTCCAAAGGACTAATTGACCACTGCTACCAAGGCCTCCACCAGACTGAGTCCAGTACAGCTAGATTGCGCCAGGCTACCACCACTGACTACTCTGACCATGATCACAACAGAGGGTTCTGGACAGAGCTGGAGAAGGATGTAGAACAAAATTCTAACACATACAAAAAAGACCAGATTTACTGGCTGGAAAGAGACTGGAGAAACCCCGAGACTATGGCCCCCAGACACCCTTTTAGCTCAGTGGTGAAGTCACTTCTGAGGTTCACCGTTCAGCCGGGGATTGGACAGCCCCATAAAACAAAACGGGACTAATGAGGCACAGCAGTCGAGGGACAAGGACTAGAAGGCAGAAGGGGACAAGAAAGCTGGTGATAGGGAACCCAAGGCTGAGTAAGGACAGTATTGACATGTACTCATAGGGTAATATGAGTACTAATTGTTTAATGAGAAACTATTTGTTCTGGAAACCTTCTTCTAAGTTTAAAAAAAAAAAAAGAATTATCTATGTGAGCTTAAAATGACAACAGCAACTCAGAAGGTTTGATGGGAAGCCTAGGGGACAGTGAGTTGAAGAAAATGGTGATGGAATATTTTGGAAAAGGATAGTGAGAATAGCAGCACAACTGGAAGAGTGTAATCAATGTCACTGAATTGCACATGGAGAAACATTCAAAATGGTGTAATTTTGACTATGTATATTTTCACCAAAAAAAAGTTCCTCAAGGTCGAGAAGGGAGAGTGTTGACATGTCGTGGGGTTGTTAACCAATGTCATAAAACAATACGTATACTGACTGTTTAATGAGAAACTATTTTTTCTGTAAACTTTCATCTAAAGTACGATAAAAAAATTAAAAAAAAAATTTAAAGTGAGAATGGCAGCACAACTGGAAGAGCATAGTCAATGTCACTGAACTGTGCATGTAGAAATTTTTGAGATGGTGTATCTTTGGCTATGTATACTTTCACCAAAAAAAAAAAAGGTCAAGAAGGGAACATGTTGACATGTGGTGGGGTTGTCAACCAATGTCATAAAACAATATGTGTACCTCTGTTTAATGAGAAAATATTTGTTCTGTAAACCTTCACCTGAAGTACAATTTAAAAAAAAAGGTATTGGAACTATGGGAAATATAAATGAAGCTTATGATATAATGGTCCTACCCTATGAGGAACTGAAAATTCTACTGCAGACTTGAGGGAAGATACACGAATCAAAATTAAGAGAGATAAACTCTAAAATGGAGAGCTAGGGGAGACTTCCGGCAAAATGGTGCTCTAGGCAGAAGCACCACGCCGTCCCTCCACAGCAAAGATCCAAACAACTAAGCCAAACAGAGAAAACAGCAATCTTGAAACCCTAAAACATCAAATGAACAGATAAAGAACTCAGCCAAGCACCAAATGGAGTGAGAAAATTGACAGAGAAAGGAGAGCGAGGAGAGATTCATGCAAAGGTCCCCTATCAGCTAACACAGCATGGATCCGCCGTCTTGGACTCCTATCAGAGACCAGCAAATAGAGGGTATGAGAAAGCAGCTTCAGTAGGAGACAAAACAAGTGGTACTTTGCGATATACGCTTTCCCACCCCCAACCCTTCTACACCCCCACTCGGCCTCCTCTGCTTCCCATGGCCACAGTCTACTGTCCAGAAGCACTAGCTGCTTGGATCCCACCCGCCCACACTGGCCAGCTCCCTGAGTGCCATTTGTTGGCTGCTGGTGTTGCTTTTTTCCGCTTCTTTTGATTTCTTCCTTACCTCTCACCACCTCCCCCCTCCTTTCACTCAAATACCTGGTTCCGTGCACCATCTTTGCCGCTTCCTGAGGGGCTGCGGAGCTCCGTTCGAGTGTGGAAGTGCTTCCTGGTCTGGGTTGCCATGCTGGTGGGATCCCAGGGCTTTTGTTTGTTTGTTTGTTTTGAATTGTTTGTTTGTTTTCTTTTCCTTTTCTCGAGTTGGAAGCCCATTCCAGCCGGGCAGTGCTGCTTGGCTTGGGACCTACCCCCTCGGCTTGCACAGATGCGCAGAGGGATCCCTGAGGACATTTCTTTTCTCGTGTTGGTTTTTTTTTTTTTTTTCTATTTTTTGGGGGTCTATTCTTGATCTTTTTTTTTTTAATTTGTTTAGTTTTCTTTTCCCTCTTTATACCTTTTTGTCTTTCTTCATTACTCAGTTTCTAGTCTCTCTATACCTTCCTTCTCTTCCTGTTCCCTGAATACCTGGCAATGAATACCTCTACACCTTCTAGCCAGGCTGTACTGCAACACCTGAGAACAATTCCCACAGACATCGTAGCCACACTGGTCGGATCCCTGGGAGGTTTGTGGTTCTCTTTCCTTTCTAATTTTTATTTATTCATTCTTTTCTTTCTTTTTTCTTCTTCCCCTTTTTGTTTTTGTCCATTTCATAGTCTCTCATCTCTCCACTCCAATGGCAAGCTCCATTAGCACTCTTTTTTGTTTGTATGTTTTTGGCTCCTGTTCCTCTCTCCTCTCTCCCATATCCATCTTAGCTCCACACATAAAAAATCTCCCCCCTCCATCCTACCTGCATACTCTGTGTGCTTAACATCACATCACCAAGGAGCACAGTCGCTGCCTACTGGAACCTGCCCTGCACTGATTACCGACCTGCCCTGGTGGCTGTAGTAAGTGCCACAAACAACCCATCCCAGTAACTCCTCTTCAGCTAGACTTGCCCTGCTGTACCATATCTGAGCAACTGACCCTGCCCATTGGAGAATGAGGTAAAAAGTATCATGCCCACAGACGAGCAAACAAAGAACACACAGTCCGCCTGCTCAGACATAGCCAAATTTTTTTTAAAAAAGGATGAAACAAATCTACAATCAATAAATGAGAAAAATAACTACTCAATGCCCCAAAGACAGCAGACAATATCAAAACATTTACAAACACAGGACAGGATGGCTCCAGTAGGCATCCAAAATAAAACACCAGATGGCTTTCCAGTGGAAGAAAAGGCACTAGAACTACTGATAGGGAATTCAAATCTCGAATACTCAGAATTAGCCAAGAGTTGAAGCAAAAATCAGACAAAAATGAGGAAAAAATAGACAAAGTCATGGAAAAGGCAGACAAATTTATGGAAAATAGAGACACAAAAATGGAAGAATTCAGGAAAATAATGCAGGAACAAAATGCAAAAATAAAATCACAACTAGAAATTATACAATAACAACAATTAGAAATCCAAAAGCTAAACAACAAGATTTCAGAAATGGACAGTGTCATAGAAGGGCTGAGGAGCAGATTTGAAACAGTGGAAGACAGGATCAGCG
>NW_004443956.1:15557753-15593887 GCF_000243295.1 Trichechus manatus latirostris | reverse complement strand
AGACCAGATTTAGTGGCCTAAAGGAGACTGGAGAAACCCCGAGGGTATGGCCCCCAGACACCCTTTTAGCTCATTGGTGAAGTCATTTCCGAGGTTCACCGTTCAGCTGGGGATTGGACAGCCCCGTAAAACAAAATGGGACTAATGAGGCACAGTAGTCAAGGGACAAGGACTAGAAGGCAGAAGGGGACAGGAAAGCTGGTCATATGGAACCCAAGGTTGAGTGGGGACAGTTGTTGATGTGTTGTGATGTTTTTAACCATTGTCATAGGGCAACATGTATACTGACTGTTTAATGAATAACTATTTTGTTCTGTAGAACTTCATCTAACGTGAGAATAGCAGCACAATTGGAAGAGCGTAGTTGATGTCATTGAACATGCATGTAGAAATTTTTGAAATGGTATATCTTTGGCTACGTATATTTTCACCAAAAAAAAGGTCGAGAAAGCAGAGAGTTGACATGTTGTGGGGTTGTTAACCAATGTCATAAAACAATATGTGTACTACTGTTTCATGAGAAACTGTTTGTTCTGTAAACGTTCACCTGAAGTACAATAAAAAAAAAATTAAAAAAAAAATAAAACGGAGAGCTGGGGCTGAAGGGGTAGGGCTTAGAATCTCAGAGAAAGATTCAAGAGGAGGTGAGACACATGTTGGTATTTAAAGAATCATAATTGGACGTTTTGAGCCTCAGAGCACTCCAGATCGGTAAATGATCCCAAAGCCCATCTAAAGTACCCATTCCCACTTTGCAATAGGGAACAAAAAAAAATTACCTGATAAAAAATTGAAAAGGAATAAAATAGAAATAGGCTATTATAAACTTATAAGCATTGATATGATGACTTGCTCATGATTTATGTCAAACAGAAAATTATAAATTAAAAAAACAAACAACAACAACCCAGGAATTCAAAAACACTTACCTTGATCACATGATGCAGGTTATTTAAATAGCAGAAATTCACAGGCCCCTTAAAATTGACAAAGTATTTCTGTAAACACAAATTGCAGGGAGAGGCATTATATGCATCTACTTACCCAGTAGGAGAATAGGTGACTCACGTTTGAACCACAGTATACGCATGGTTTAAATTTTAGTTTATGTTGACTCAAATACACGTCACTCATTCTACTTTGCAGAGGTAACCAAACAAGCGACGCTAAACAAATTGTAATTTTTAACTAAGCAGCAGCAATTAAAGTCTATGACCAATTCAAGGTAACACAAATGAGGCACTGATAAAACCCCTACAACTTGAGAAAAGACTCTCTACAGACACACGCAGACACACTTTATAAACTTGGTGATGCCCAGTCTTCAGAGGAGACCATTGAATTACCATCCTGATAATACTAGTAGCAATTCTTCCTAATTCATTCTATGGAGTGTTTGTAAGTAGCCCTCAGATGCACAACGAACAAAAATCCATAGAATTGTGTGTCATTTGCCTCAAAGAAGCAATGGATGAGTTGGTAGCCATCAGGAGAAACGGGTGTCTTGCGCTCAGTCTCTTCTGCCATTTAGGTGTTTTAAGTAATCAGAAGGCTGTTGTTGTTGGGTGCCATCAAGTCCATTCCAACTCATAGTGAGCCTGTATGACAGAGGAAAACTGCCCCATAGGGTTTCCTAGGCTGTAATCTTTACAGGGGAGCCCTGGTGGTGCAGTGGTTAAGAGCTTGGCTGCTAACTGAAGGTTGGCAGTTTGAGTCCACCAGCTGCTCCTTGGAAACCCTATGTGGCAGTTCTACCTTGTTCTATAGGGTCACTATGAGTTAGAATCAATTCGATGGCAATGGGTTTTGTTTTGTTGTAATCTTTAAGGGAGGAGATCATCAGTTTTTTTCTCCTGCAGAGAGACACTAGTGGGTGCCCTATCTACCTCCTGGATTTGGTCTACTGCCCTCATTCTGGCTCACAGCCTTGCTCTGACTCCACATTTGTCTGCCCTTCCCAAGATCCTGTCCCAAAATCTTCAGCATGCTGTTGCCTTTGACCTCAGCAAGAGAGAAAGAATAAATGAGTTTATGATTAAATCCAAAACTACCTTGTGGCAGATGGGACATCTCACCATGCTGCAGTGACACTTCAGAGTGGGTGCTGGGGCCCTGAGAACATCAGAGGCAGAGCAGCCCCACGATGGGACAACTGCCTTCTGGTGGATCCCTGGACTTCCCTGCAGATGTGAGATTCCAAGAACAGTATCTTCCTGAAAACTCACAAATCTCATGGACAAGGATGTTCCTGGACAATGTTCATGAGGAGAGAGCCACATTCCAACCTTTGAAAGCAAAGGTTTTATTCTCAGATGTAAATTTGTGCAAAGTCAATTACATAAGGAACCAGAATAGCAGCGCCAACTTTCAGGGACACGTGAAAAACCAGAGCACTGGCTTATAACACTGCACGCGAAAGATGGACAATGAATAAGGAAGACAGAAGAAGAATTGATGCATTTGAATTATGGTGTTGGCAAAGAATATTGAACATACCATGGACTGCCAGAAGAATGAACAAATCTATCCCGGAAGGAGTACAGCCAGAATGCTCTTTAGAAGCGAGGACGGCGAGACATCGTCTCATGTGCTTTGGACATGTTATCAGGAGGGATCAGCCAGTCCCTGGAGAAGGATATCATGTTTAGTAAAGCAGAGGGTCATGAAAAAGAGGAAAACCCTCAGTGAGATAAACTGACACAGTGGTTGCAACAACGGGCTCAAGCACGGCACAGGACTGGGCAGTGTTTCGTTTTGTTGTAGGTAAGAACACTATGAGTAGGAATTGACTGGACAGCACCTAACAACAACAACAATTCCTTCAAACCTGTAGCAAGCCACAAAAAACAAATCGGATATACTGTTGGCCATTTTACTACTTTAATTATTCAGGACTCATTCTGCAGTTAAAAATTGAGCTAGTGTCTGCATTCAGGAAATTCAGAATTTTGAGCCCTTTTGGCACCTGCAATACTAGGGTAACTATATTTTAATTTAAATATTTTGCTTTACTATCTTTAGAGTCATATGTTCTCAGGATTGTTAGACATCATCTAATCAAAATGCCTTATTTTTAGAGATGAGGGAAGTAAATTACAGACAACCCACTAAATGGAATCAAAATCATAGTCAGTTACTATTTACAGTCCTCAAGGAAATTCTTCTATCTTCACAGGCAAAGAAAATAATACCTCATACCTGGCTAGCTGGAACTTTTGCAGCCATCTTTCAGAGAGAAGATAAGAAGTTATAAATGTCATAAGGTTTAGTACACTCTGAATTTTTATCCAGTTTGAAAGGAAAATTGAAGTTCTGAAGTTTTTATTTTAAGAAGAATTAAATATTTCATCAGCAACAGAGCTCAGCATGTATACTACAGAAATTGTATTTGAATGAACATTTTTTAAATGGCTAAACTTAACAGAAAAAAACATTGTAGGCTTTATTCTTTTTATTTATAACCTTGCCCTGCTAATTTAATTTGGTTTCCAATTGCGTATTTCCCAGTTTTGATGCTTCTTTGTCTAGATCACACGAAGTAGTAATTTCCCAATTTCTGGAAGAGGCAGCTCATGTTTATCATCCTTAAAAAACAGCCAGGTTATCAGCTCTGCAGACGAGATTTCCATTAGCTCCCCAATGTTTTGCTATTTAGAGTGTACAGGGTTATATTTTAATGCCAACCTGCATCTCACTCCACTTATTCGTGTATGTCCCTGAGTGCAGGATCCATTCTTACATCTCTTTGTATCTGTGGCAGCTGGCTCAGCTTCTGGTACTTCACAGGTGTAAAATATCTGTGGAATGTGTGTAAACCATAGGCCTGTCCTGCCCCAGAGTCTGAGCAGAGTACACAGATAACGTTCAGAAAATGGGGAAAAAAATGAATGAATGTAAAACTCTAGAAAATTCCAAAAGGCATGATCTCCTGGGTATTCTGCCTAGGAAGTTAACTTAGTGGTTGAGTTACAAACTGGACAGAACAAAGACAGAAATGCTTTACAGAGCCATCCACTAAGGGGGGGCCATGCCAGCACTGCACACAGTGAAATTCTCCAAGTTTACTGATGAACAGTTTCTACTGTAACATTCTTTATAATGCCCAAAATCCATTAATAACAGACATTTTAAGACTGATAAATGAAACCATTTAAGAGGGAAATTGAACTTCCATGTAAGTAGTTATTGCCTATTTTTCAGTTGTTTACATTTATGGTTTTTATTTTGAAAAAAAAGCTACCTTTTCGTTATGTATTTATTTTTTATTGTGCTTTAGGTGAAAGTTTACTGCTCAAGTTAACTTCTCATTCAAAAATTTATACACATATTGTTTGGTGATATTGGTTGCAATCCCCACAGTGTGACAGAATGCCCCCCCTTTCCACCCCGGTTCCTTGTGTCTATTCATCCAGTTCCTATCGCTTCCTGCCTTCTCGTTCTGCTTTTGGACAGGAGCTGCCCATTTGGTCTCATATATTGGATTGAACTAAGAAGCACTTTCCTCACATGTATTATTTTTTTGTTTTATGGTCATGTTTAATCTTCTTCTGAAGAGTGGGCTTTGGGAATGGTTTCAGTTGTGGGTTAACAGAGCATCTGAGGGCCATAGTTTCAGGGGTTCCACCAGTCTCTGTCAGACCATTAAGTCTGGTATTTTTACATAAATTTGAATTCTGCTCTACATTTTTCTCCTGCTGTGTCCAGGACTCTCTGTTGTCTTCCCTGTCAGGGCAGTCATTGGTGGTAGCTGGGCACCATCTAGTTCTTCTGATCTCAGGTTTGTGGAGTCTCTGATTCATTTGGTCCTTTAGTCCTTTGGACTAGTATTTTCCTTGTGTCTTTTGTTTTCTTTTTTGTTTTAATGGCATCATCTTTTACATATTGACATCTGTTTCCCTATTTTCAGCATTCTGGCTTTGATTTTTGTGACTTCCCTCTCTGGGTTGATATCTGGTTGCTCTATCCTGTGTTCTAGTCTTGGGTTGTTATCTGATGTTATTGGTTTTCTAACCAGAGGACTGACTGCCTTTAGTATTTTTTATAATTTTGGTTTGGTTTTTGCAAATTCCCTAAACTTGTGTTTATCTGGAAATGCCCTAATTTCGCCATCATATTTGAGAGACAGTTTTGCTGGATATATAATTCTTTGCTGGCAGTTTTTTTCCTTCAAGGCTTTATATATGTCATCCCATTGCCTTCTTGCCTGCATGGTTTCTGCTGAGTAGTCCGAGCTTATTCTTATTGACTCTCCTTTGTAGATGACTTTTCATTTATCCCTAGCCACTCTTAAAATTCTCTATCTTTGGTTTTGGCAAGTTTGATTATAATATGTCTTGGTGACTTTCTTTTCAGATCTACCTTATATGGGGTTCAATGAGCATCTGGATAGCTATTGTCTCATCTTTCATGATATCAGGAAAGTTTTCTGTCAACAAATCTTCAACAATTCTGTCTATATTTTCTGTTATCCACCCCGTTCTGACACTCCAATCACTCATAGGTTATTTCTCTTGATAGAGTCCCACATAATTCTTAGAGTTTCTCCATTTTTTTAAATACTTTTACCTGATTTTTCCTCAAATAAGTTGGTGTCAAGTGCTTTATCTTCAATCTCACTAATTCTGACTTCCATTGCCTCAGTTCTGCTCCTATGACTTTCTGTTGAGTTGTCTAATTCTTACATTTTATTGTTAATCTTCTGGGTTTCTGATTGCTGTCTCTCTATGGATTCTTGCAGCCTATTAAATTTGTCATTATGCTCTTGAATAACCTTCTTAAGTTCCTCTATTGCTTTGTCTGTATGTTCTTTGGCTTGTTCCATGTTTTAAATGATCTCCTTCCTGATCTCTTGAAGAGTTCTGTATATTAATCTTTTGTATTCTGCCTCCGGTAATTCCAAGACATTCTCTTCCTCCAGAAAATTTCTCAATTCTTTATTTTGGGAGCTTGCTGAAGGCATCATAGTCTACCGCTTTATGTTATTTGATATTGACTCTTGTCTCTGAGCCATCAATAAGTTATTATATTTATTTATTTTATGTTTGCTTACTGTGGCCTAGCTTCTTGTTTTGTTTTGTTTTGATATGCCTTAATAGGCTGCTCCTGTGAGCTAGTTTGATTATTTGTACCTTTGAAGCTCTAAAGTCCTGTCACCAGGTGGTTAGATCTCTTACTAAGTATGTGAGCCCAGGAGTCTGTTTAACTTTCTTATATGGATTCAGCTCAGGTGTCCAGGTAGTTGGTCACCAAGTGTGTGGTGCAGGCTCTCACGTACAGTCTTAGACAGGCATGAGTGATTGGTGTAGGCACAGGCATCTGGCTGCAGTAGGGGGTCATGGGCTGAGCAAGGCAGGGGGCTGACAGCTGTCCCTAAGTGTCTGAGAGGAAACCATGTCCTGTTCCCTAGAGCGCATAGGTGGGTGGGTTTTGCAGGTGGACTATGGGCACCGAATGCTGTTGGCTGTAAGGACAGAGGGGCACCACTTACTCTTGGACCCCTGTCGTGGTGACTAGGTAGCATAGGTGGAGCCACCAGTCCTCAGGCTCCTGATGTGTGCAAGTGAGGAACCTGCTTAATGGGCAGGGTCAAATGTCACGAACTTGCCACTTCACAGCTGAAACAGTTGAAGTTAGACTTCAGGTACATACCCTGTTGTACTGTGGTAATGACAGCCTACACCGCTGAAATGGGCCCACACAGGTCTATGCATTGGTGAAAGGCATTCAAAGTCCATGGATCCCTTATGCCTGTGCCTAAGCAAAGGAGCCGTACCTACTCTGAGTTCCTGGCTTAGGGGAGATGGCAGATTATTTTTCCCCTGTTTGTTAATTTGTTCCCTCTCCAAGGCCAGGAGAATGGCTCAGGGTGTGTGACGGGTCCTACTTCTGGCCCAGGGGACTTGGCAATCACTGAAGCCAGCCTAGGAACCTGTGCAGAGCTGGGAGTGGGGAGGTAAATGGGAGAGAGGTTTTTCCCAAAGAGGGTGCTTTGTGATCCATGCAGTATGCCAGACACAAGTATTTATCTGATGCCAATTGAGTGCTGCTTTTCACTGGTTCTGGATGCCCGAGTAGACCCTCTGTTGCTGGGCCTCTCCTGATGTGGAACATGTCTCCTGAGTGCCACTGCCTGCCTCACCGCGCACTCGAGCTGATCGGGCCTGAAGGGCACTTGCTCCCGCCAGGTCAGGTCTGGCAACTCCTTGCTGCTTACAAATCATCTCTCCTTCCCCTCCCACTCAGTCCGATTCCTCAGCTTTGCCTTTGATGTTCACAGCTCCTAGATTGTCATATACCATCTATTCACTTGGTTTTTTGGGTCTTTGTTGTCAGACGGACCACAGGAAGCATCTGACTACTCCGTGATCTTGGCCCCACCCCCATGTGTCTTTTGTTTTCTTCATTCTCCTTTGCTCTGAGTGGGAAGGGACCAATAGATGTATCTTAGATGGCCACTTGAAAGCTTTTAAGACCCCAGACACTACTCACCAAAGAGCATTTTCTTTATAAACTATGTTATGCCAATTGACCTAGATGTCCCGCAGAACTGTGGTCCCCAGCACCAGCTACTCTATCCCTCAAAGTGTTTGGATGTGTCTAAGAAACTTCTTTGCTTTTGCTTTTGTCCCATTGTGCTGATTTCCCCTGTATTGTGTGTTGTCTTTCCCTTCACTGAAGTTGACCCTTGTCTACTGTTTAGTGATTTCCCCTTCCTTCCCTCCACACCCTCATAACCATCAAAGAATGCTTTATTCTGTGTTTAAACTTTTTCTTGAGTTCTTATAACAGTGGTCTCATACAATATTTGTCCTTTGGTGACTATTTCACTCAGGTGTGAGAGTGGTATAGAAAGGAAAGACCTTCGATGTTCTCATGGACGATGGTGTATTGTGAGACAGCATAATTTCCTATGTTCCAGGGGCCACCCAGAGGCAGCAGAGAAACTGGCTCTGCAGGGGCCATGACACGGCAGTGAGGAAGGGCCTTCCAGCAGTCTGCATGGGCTGACAACACAGAATGCCATACCTAATCGATGCTCACCCCAGAAAGTGGACGTAGTCCTAGGGAAAGGGAAGGGGAATCCAAACATTATTGTGACTCGCAGAATGAGGGCTTGAATACAAATTAAGTTCAGATACTTTAAAGTTTGTGGTCTGAGGCTCATACTTACTATAAAAGTCTTTGGTTTCTAACCACAAATTATACTTCACAATGTAAGTATAACCTAATTCCCTATCCACAACTATATTCATTGCCAATGGCAGCAACAAGTACTCCTTTTGCCTTAAAAGAGGCATGTATAATGTCCTGAAGAACCAAATCCCTTCCCCAGTAATACCCTTGATCCCCAGCCAGGTGTTGTCATATTTCTTACCTTAATTTTTGTTCTCCTGGAGTCCCTGGGTGGTGCGAACAGTTAATGCACTCAGACGCTAACTGAAAGTTTCAAGGCTTGAGTCCACCTAGAGGCATCTCAGAAAAATCAGCTATTGAACACCCCATGGAGCACATAGCCTGACACACATGGGCTTGCCCTAAGTTGGAATCAACTCAACAGCAACTGATTCTTGTTCTCCTGATATTTGACTTGGATTCTTGAGGTTTATTACTCAGTCAGCTAATTGGGGTTGTTATTTGACCTCTTACACTCTGAATCAGTGTTCGTAAATCCACAATGCCTAATTTCACTGCCTCATTTTGCCAGAAACTTTTTGAACTTAATCTGTGGATCATTTGATTTATAGCACCTACCAGCCCCAACTCGTGCCCATTCCTCAATCCAAACCAAATTTCACTCTTGGTGCTGTAAGATCTCTGTAGAACACAGACAAAGAAGAACTTTATAAAGTAAGACAGCCCCACCCTACCAAAAAATAGACATGAACCAAGAGGAGGTGAAATGGCAATAGCACTCGGAGGAAGAGCAGGTAAAACGGTGGCACGTGAGATTTCCACAGTGCACATCAAGCTGGACGAATGCATCATTGTTGCCAACGTAGCAGCTCACATGTTTATTCAGAGCTGGCCACAAAAATGATTTTCAGTTTCAAAAGCAATGAAAAGAGTTGATATGAATAATACATTTTTATCTATGCCAATATTTTACAACAAAGCCGCAGTATCCTATTTGTTCAAATCTGTGTTTTGCATTATGTTCTAGCATGAGTATTGCAGTAGAAATTTCATTTGAAATATGAAATTGTTTATGCTACTACAACAAACTCAAAACAATCCACCATCTATGGTTTCGCCATTGTAATGGGTTTTTAAACACATTTATTATTACAGAATCACTGCAGAGAAGAAAGCATATAAATGTAGCACAAGTGCAATTCTCCTCATGACATTTCCAAAGGAGATTTTTCTTGCAGCAGTTGAAGGTCTATGAGCAGTTCAGATGCCCTAAAGAGGCTCATGTTAGAAAAGAAGAACTCTGCAGCTCAAAGCTAAACAGTAGTTTGCTTCACCTCTGCTGCAAAGGTTTCCAGGACAACCGTTCAAATGAAAAGGAAATGTATCAGTAGCCTGAACACAGAAAAAGATATCTAGGATTCTAAGTGTTTAATTCCAGTTGTGTTACCAGATCACTACCCAGAATCATAAAACATTATAACTTCTTGGAACCTCACTTTTCTCATTTGAGAAATGGGAGGATGTGGGTGATAAGGCAGGGGAATAACACAAGGTGATGATATGTAAGGTTGATTGCAGCTCAAAGATTTACCCAACATACCACAGGGAATCCCAGGCATCTTGACCCCTAGTCCAAAACTCCTTTCGCTACCCAGGCTGTCCATGAACTTTTGTCTGTCTCGATCAATACTAAGTGCAAACAAACTAGAAGAAATTAGGCTTGAAACCTCACACTGCATTTTTTACATCTTTTCAGAATGTGTTTGCTCCCATCCCAGGGAACCAGGGCTCCATGCTTCCCAGTCCTCAAGCCCATCAATGCACCCTATTCTGTGCCAACCTCCTAAGAAAGTGCCTCAGGACCCAGACTTTTTCTTTCCTCTTCACCCTCAAAATGTGCTTTTTCCTGTATTCTACTTTATTCAGATCCTGGTAGATAAGTGGAGCCAATGTGAAAATGCCTTACTTTCAATTAATTTATTGTATTGGTAATAACTTGAGCTTTTCTTAATATATCCATCCTTGATATTCACATTTTAACAGGGGACTGCAACGTCTTGAAATTCTGTTTTTGTTTTTTAGCATGTTGGTAAGATCTCTGGAGAACTAGTTTTGAACAATCTTCAGTTGCCGTTTGTTGATAACAATGAGGTATTCTGTTTATTTATATTGTGTTTCACTAACACTTTAAATTAGAAACATAACTTTGTTTATTTATGTTCATAGCTTATATAACTCGCAATCTAAATTTTAATTTTATGCCTGTCAGTAAACAAATATTGTAGGGTACATGTCCTATATTTATTTATAAAATATTTATATGCATGATCGTCCTGATATTATGTAAGTTTTAAACACGTACAAAAATAGAAATTTAAATAAATGAAATGAAACCTTTTAAAACTTCAAGTTTTTAAATTTACTAGTTCTATGAAAACCCTTAGGCATCATTATTTTTAAATTCTTAGCATTTTGTGATATAAATATTCAAGAGTCTGATCCTAAATTTAGTTCATTTCAATATTTATAAAGTACATTGTTAAGCTAAATGTGTTATTAAAATCAGAGGCTCTATATAATAAATGCTTCATGATAATCCACTATATTGATGCTAGTTAGGTCTGGTGAACAGAGACTAGAAAGTTGTCCAAGTGTCCAAGTGAAATATGTTTGCCAGCTGGTGGGAGAAAAATCCTGTGAAGATTCAGGGTCCTGCCATTCTGCTACAATGGTAAAGTTTTGTGTGTTCAGTGGTCTGGGACACATCAAGATGGCCCCACCACAGGAAAGCACACATTGTTGCACCTTGTATCACCTACCACTCAGAAAAAGGCACAGTGCTTAGTGGTACTCTTTGATAGCCTCCAAGTTATCTGACAAGGGTTTGGAGCAATGTTCTCAACCTCAATATATGTTTGTTCCAAAATTCAGTTTCAAGTGTGCTCCAGAGCAGAAGACAGTTCTGCAGCAAGACCAGTTGCCTTTCCAGTTGGGCCATCTATCTGGAAGACCATGGTGCTAAGGTATGAAGAATAGATAAGTCTCTGGCAAGCCCCA
This sequence comes from Trichechus manatus latirostris, assembly GCF_000243295.1. Lineage (NCBI taxonomy): Eukaryota > Metazoa > Chordata > Mammalia > Sirenia > Trichechidae > Trichechus > Trichechus manatus. The sequence goes on along the minus strand of NW_004443956.1, from coordinate 15,582,697 downwards.
GAACTACAGAGCAGATCCCTCAGGTTTTGCAGTAAGGCTATACCTTCTGCTACATGTAACTTCCTGATTTGTAAAGCAATGTCTGGATTTTAGCAGATATTAAGTGCTCAACCATGAGTGGTAAACTCTGGAGTAAGTATTATCCATCATATTATATCCCATATGGTACCAAAGTGGCTGAGTCTTTTTACCCTACCTCACTGATAATGTGGGTTGCCCCAAGAAAGGTGTGACCTTGAGTGAGACAATCCTTTTCAACTCAGGAAAACCCTGAGTGGGGCTGACAACTGAGGGCTGTCTGCCAAAGGCATTCTCAGCGACAGAGGAAATGGGCTCTTCCTTCATGTGAGCGGGTCTGTGCAGCACATTCCAGCGTCCACCAGAGTTTTTAAGCTGAATATTGTGATTCAGTATTATTGACTGTCTAGATTTTGTTGTATTTCTTTAAAAATATATTAAGGCTTGTTTCACCAGGCAGTTAATTTACTTGCAGATCATCCTGATCCTTTTGAAACTTTTTTTTTTAAGTTTTTTTATGAAACATCTATAGCAGTGGTTCCCAACTGGGGGTAATTTTCTGATAGACTTTATTTTTTAGTATAGTTTTAGATTTACAGAGTAATTGAGCAGATAGTACATAGAGTTCCATACATCCACTCCATTTCCATCCAACCCCCCCAGTACACAGTTTACCCTATTAACACTTTGCATTGGTGTGGTACGTTTGTTATAATTAATGAACCATTACTGGTACATTATTATTTATATTAGTCTATACTTTTCATTAAGATTTAATTACACTTTGTGTTTTATAGTTCTATGGGTTTGACGAATGCATAATGACGCGTATTCACCTTTGTATTTTCATACAGAATAGTCTCACCACCCTAAAAATCCCCTGTGCTTTACCTATTTATCCCTCCTCTCCCTTCCAATGAGCCTCTGGCAGCCACTAATCTTTTTATCGTATTGTATATTTTATTGTATCTATAGTTTTGCCATTTATAAGAAGTCATATAGTTGAAATACATATGTAACCTGTAGATTGGCTCATTTCATTTAGCAGTACGCTTTTAAGATTCCTTCATGTCTTTTCATAGCTTGATAATTCACTTCTTTTTACTTCTGAATAATATTCCACTCTATGGATTACCATTGTTTCACCATTTACCTGTTGAAGAGCATCTTGGTTGTTTCCAGTTATTTCTTTTTTGTAGCAATTATTAATAAAGCTGCTATAAGCACAGAGTCACAATACCAAAAAGAATTGGTCAACGTTCAACCGTTTCAGGATGTAACATATGATCAGGAACCGATGGTACTGAAGGAAGAAGTCCAAGCTGCACGCAAGGCATTGGCGAAAAACAAGGCTCCAGGAATTGACAGAATACCAATTGTGATGTTTCTACAAATGGACGCAGCACTGGAAGTGCTCACTTGTCTATACCAAGAAATTTAGAAGACAGCTACTTGGCCAATTGACTGGAAGAGATCCATATTTATGCCTATTCCCAAGAAAGGCAATCCAACTGAATGTGGAAATTATTGAACAATATCATTAATATCACATGCAAGCAAAATTTTGCTGAAGATCATTCAAAAGCGGCTGCAGCAGTATATCAACAGGGAACTGCCAGAAACTCAAGCCAGATTTAGAAGAGGGTGTGGAACCAGGGATATCATTGCTGATGTCAGATGGATCCTGGCTTAAAGCAGAGAATACCAGAAAGATGTTTACCTGTGTTTTATTAACTACATTAAGGCATTCCACTATGTGGATCATAACAAATTATGGATAACATTGTGGAGAATGGGAATTTCAGAACACCTGACTGTGCTCATGAGGAATCTGTACATGGATCAAGAGACAGATGTTCGAACAGAACAAGGGGATACTTCATGGTTTAAAGCCAAGAAAGGTGTGCGTCAAGGTGGTATTCTTTCACCATACCTATTCAATTTGTGTGCTGAGCAAATAATCTGAGAAGCTGGGCTGTATGAAGAATAATGGGGCATCAGGATTGGAGGAAGACTCATTAACAACCTGCGTTATGCAGATGATACAACCTCGCTTGCTGAAAGTGAAGAGGACTTGAAGCACTTACTGATGAAGATCAAAGACCACAACCTTCAGTATGGATTACACCTCAACATAAAGAAAACAAAAATCCTTACTACTGGAGCAACAACCAACATCTTGATAAATGGAGAAAAGATTGAGATTGTCAAGGATTTCATTTTACTTGGATCCACAATCAACACCCCTGGAAACAGCAGTCGAGAAATCAAAAGATGCATTGCATTGGGCAAATCAGCTGCAAGAGATCACTTTAAAGTGTTAAAAAGCAAAGATGTTACTTTGAGGACTAAGATGTGCCTGACCAAAGCTATGGTGTTTTCAGTCATCTCATATACATGCGAAAGCTGGACAATGAGTACGGAAGATCGAAGAAGAATCGATGCCTTTGAATTGCGGTGTTGGCGAAGAATATTGAACACACCATGGACTGCCAAGGGAACAAAAAAATTTGTCTTGGAAGAAATACAAACAGAATGCTCTTTAGAAGCAAGGACGGCGAGACTGTGTCTCACATACTTTGGACATGTTATCAGGAGGGATCAGTCCCTGGAGAAGGACATCATGCTTGGTAAAGCAGAGGGTTAGCGAAAAAGAGGAAGACCCTCAACAAGATAGACTGACACAGTGGCTGCGACAATGGCCTCAAGCATAGCAACAATTGTGAGGATGGCACAGGGCCAGGCAGTGTTTTGTTCTGTTGGGCACAGGGTCGCTATGAGTTGGAACCGACTAGACGGCACTTAAAGACAACAGCTATAAGCATTCATGTGCATGTTTTCTATGTACATAAATTTTCACCTTCTTTGGGTAAATAACTGGAAACATGACTATGTCTAGGTTTGTAAGAAACTGCCAGATGGTCTTCCAAAGTGGCTCTACTATTTTGTATTCCCACCAGCAATAAATGAGAATCTTACTGCTCCACCTTCTGGTCAATTTTTAGTGTTGTCAGTTTTTTGTTTGTTTTTTGATGTTAGCCATTCTAATAGGTGTGTAGACGTATCTCATTATTGTTTTTATTATTTTTATGTATAATTCCCTAATGACATATAGAGGAGAGCTGGTTGCACAATGGTTAAGTGCTCAGCTGCTAACTGAAAGGTCAGTAGTTCTAGTCTGTCATATAGGTTCACTATGAGTCAGAATAGACTCGATGGCACACAACAACAACATATAATGTTAAGCATATTTTAATATGCTTATTTGCCATCTGTATGTCTTCTTTGGTGTCTGTTTAGATCTTTTGCCCATCTTGTAACTGGACTGCTTGTTTTCTTCTTGTTTAGTTGAAGAGTTCTTTGTATATTTTGGATACAAGTCATTTATCAAATATGTATTTTGAAAACATTTTCTCCAAGTCTGTAGCTTATCTCTTCATTCTCTTAACAATGTCTTTTGCAGAGCAGAAGTTTTTGATTTTATTAAAGTCACAATTATCATTTTTTTTTTCTTTTATGGATCTTGCTTTTCATGTATCTAAAAACTTATTGCGAAATGTGGATTTTCTCCTGTTATTTTTTAGAAGCTTTATAGTTGTACCTTTTACATTTAGGTCTAAGATCCATTTTGAGTTAATTTTTGTGAAAAGCATAAAGACTGTGTCTAGATTCTCTCCCTCTCTTTTTTTTTTTTTTTTTTTTTTTGTCTAATAGATGTCCAGTTCTTCCAATACCATTTGTTGGAAGGTTATCCTTCCTCCACTACATTGCCTTTGCTACTTTGTCAAAGATCAGTTGACTACATTTGTGTGGGTCTATTTTGGGGCTCTCTATTCTGTTACAGCGACCTATTTGTCTACTCTTTCTCCAATACCATGCTGTCTTGATTACAGTGCTTTAAAGTAAGTCTTAACATCAGGTACTGTCATTCCTCCAACTTCGTTCTTCTTCAGTAGCTTGTTGGCTATTCTAGGTCTTTTGCCTTTTCATGTAAATGTTAGTATCAATTTGTTGATATCTACAAAATAACTTGCTGGGGTGTTTTGTTTGTCACAAATGGGAGCTGCAACTGGCATCTAGTTGGGTGGAGGCCAGTGATGCTGCAAAACATCCTATGATGCACAGAACAGTCCCTCACTCCTCAACAAAGAATAATCTGGTCTAAAATGTCAATAGTTCCAAGGTTTGAGAAACCCTGATCTCTAGTAGCCTTTACTACTCTAGGGCTAGTTAAGTTCTACCCCCAAATCATGACATTTCTGGAGTGTCAGCTGAGTATCCAAAGTGTTCAACGTGGTCTTTCCACTTTTGCTTGTCAGAACATCAATATCTTTCAGTGCTGTGCAAGATCCAGAAGCTCTACAGAGCTCAGAGCCCCCTAGTAGTTGTTCTTGCCTGGTAATGCAGAATCTCACTCTGGGAAAATGAAGCTTAGTGTCATGGATTGAATTGTGTCCCCAAAAAATATGTGTATCAATTTGGCTAGGCCATGATTCCCAGTGTTGTGTGATTGTCCACCATTTTGTCATCTGATGTGATTTTCCTATGTGTTGTAAATCCTACTTCTACGATGTTAATGAGTTGGGATAGGTGGCAGTTGTATTAGTGAGGCAGGACTCAATCTACAAGATTGGATTGTGTTTTGAGACAATCTATTTTGAGATATAAAAGAGAGAAGCAAACAGAGAGATGGGGGACCTCATACCACCAAGAAAGCTGCGCCGGAAGCAGAGTGCATCTTTGGACCAGGGGTTTCTGCATGGAAAAGCTCCTAGTCCGGGGAAGGTTGATGAGAAGGACCTTCCTCCAGAGCTGACAGAGACAGAAAGCCTTCCTCTGGAGGTGATGCCCTGAATTTGGATTTCTAGCCTACAAGACTGTGAGAAAATAAATTTCTCTTTGTTAAAGCCATTTACTTGTGGTATTTCTATTGTAGCAGCACTAGATGACTAAGATACTTAGTATTCAGTCAGAGACTCAAGTGGACCTCTTTGCTGGTTTCTGGAGCAGTTTTCCTACTTAGTTCCCTCCTTTCAAGCACTCTACCTTACGAAATCCACTCACCTCAGCACCCCAAACTCCAGTCTCTCTCTCCTCAGTTCAGCAATACTGGAGTGCTCTATTTGGCTCCCCCTTCCTACATCTGGGTGGTGCAAATGATTAACGCACTCAATTACTAACCAAAAGATTGGAAGTATGAATCTGCACAAAGATGCCTGGTGATCTACTTCTGAAAAATAAGTCATTGAAAACCCTATGAATAACAGCTCTACTTTGACATACATGGGGTTTCCATGAGCCAGAGTTGACTGAATGGTAACTGGTTGATTGGTTTGTTCATTTGTTGGTTGGTTGGTTTGTTGGTTCCCTACATCATGGTTCAGAAACTACCTGCAGTCAGAAAGCAAGGTGAGTGCAGACCTCACCTTACTTTTTTCCTCTTTTCTTTTGGATCATAGGCCAATGTTGCCTGTTGTCTAACATTTGAAAACAGTTGTTTTGTATTGTTTTCCCAGTTTAATAGCAAACAGAGGGAAGGTTAGTCAGATATTAGGTACTGTATCATGACCAGAAGCAAAATTCTCTTACAACTGAGTTTTAATGAATTTTATTTTTTCTCTCTGTTCTTTCTTGTACCTTACAATTTCCGTCACCCTTCTACCTGTTGGTATATGGGTGTGCATGTGTTTTACATAGACAAGCATTGATAAATCTCTCACGAACATTAAAAATCTACTTTTGCCATTACATTCATAAGTAGCACTCTGACAAACAGACTTAAAGAACCAGTCAGAAATGTTTTTAATATTTTGGACTTTGCAGAAACCTAGGTCCTTAGTCATGAAGCCTGTCTCATTGCCCCAAACAGGAAGAACACCTGGCCTTAGTACCCTTGCAGTCTGACTTACCAAGGCCTTTCTTTGAATATAAGATGATATTGAATAGGTGTCTTCCCCAGGCTCCTCCACAGTCTCTTCTGCTCTGGAGCAAATTCTTTTTCATGGATGGCTAGGGCTCCTGTTCTTATTAACAAATGACAAATGATTGACTGAAGAGCCTGACCAGTGATTTCACCACCTGTAGCTTCACGGGTTTGTTTGCACACAACAAATCATTCCATCAAATCATTCACATTTCCTTTGAGAGCTACTTAATTGTTTTGTACATTCCTGAACCTCAAGTTAACTACCTTTTTCAACTTTAATCAAGTTCTCTTTAACTTGAACAATTTTTCAACTGCCTAGAATACTCATAGCAATTTCTCAAATTACTTTTTCTTGTTTCCACACAGAATATATGGCAGACTTAGTCCCATCATAATTTTAAGTCATTATTGAATTTGATCTTCTATACTTTTGAAGTTTTGGCTAAATTTTGTAACCAAAACTTTTAGATGGTTATATTTTGAGACTGTTTTATTCTCTTTTAATTTCTATCAGCAGCTTTAGCAGTTGAGATTCTTTGGGGAGGTCACAATTTACAAAGAAGTGAAATTGATCACTGAGAGTCAAAGTAGAAAACACAAGGTATCTTTAGGTGTGGCTGGGAGTGTCTGGATACCAGCAGTAGGCAACTTTCCCCTCTGCTGAGTGGCTGCCTCTGGTGGACTAGGCTCAGAGCCTACAGAATTCAAACATGTTACTAAGTCACATTACAACGAAATGTGTTACTCATGAAGAGCTGAAGCCATGCATTCTAAATACTGAAATTTCATAGTAATATATCCTGCTTATCATGTAATATTTTATTGTGAGCATTACGCTAAGTCATTATAGTCATTAAATATTTGTTTGGGAACTTAATTACTGGCTTTAAACTACTCTATTATAAAGACACTCTGTGTGTTAACCATTCCCCTACTCTTGGGGACTTTTAGTTGCTGATTATTTCTAATTCAGTGTTCTCATCTGGAAAACTGGGGAGTATAAGCTGAAATGCACTACCTCTACCATCTAACTAATATGAGGTGAAGACAATTTAAGATACAAAGTTTTTAAAGAAAGATCAGTAAAATGGAGAGCTATCTTTCAGAACATGTTGAAACTCACCATATAACGCATTCTATCAATTTATCTGCAAATTAAATAGGGGCACATGTTTAAGTAAGTTGTAAATTGGGATCCTTTTAGATTAATCTATTGAAGTAAAGGAAAGAGGTAGTGGATAAGAAATCAAGAATAAAGGAGTGGGAGACATGAGATCCACGATCAGAGGAGCACTGTGTGTTATTTGTGCCTCCCACTTCTGCAAAGAAGGAGTATAACAGCAATGGCACCACTCACCGATGGCTCTGAGTGACTGCACTGTAGTTGAGGAAGAGGATTCGTGAATGGGTATAGCAAAGCCTGGGTTGTCCCATGGACCCTGTCCAAATTGATGCAGCCTTAGGCAAATGGCCTTCTCTTTGTTAAATAAGAGGGTTGGGTTTTCCAAGTCCCCGTCCAACCCTATTATATCTTCCATAGCTGACTTGGAGCACTGGTGACACAGTGGTTAAGAGCTATGGCTGCTAACCAAAAGGTTGGCCATTCGAATCCACCAGCCACTCCTTGGAAACCAGATGGGGCAGTTCTACTCTGTCCTGTAGGGTCACTAAGAGTCAGAATCAACTTGGCAGCAATGGGTTTGGTTTTTGGTATAGCTGACTCACCGCTGCTACTATCTCCCCCAGAAATTATATTTTGCCTGTGTCTTAGTAAGGAACTCCTGGGTAGTACAAACAGTTAAGAAGTCAACTACTAACTGAAAGGTTGGCAGTATGAATCCATCTCAGTTTGAATCATCTCAGAAGAAAGTCCTGGCAATCTACTTCCAAAAGGTCACAACCATTGAAGATCCTGTGGAGCACAATTCTACTCTGACACACGTGGGGTCACCATGAATTACTATTGACTCGACGGCAACTGTTTTTTTGTTTTGTTTTGTTTTGTTGTTGTTGTCTTAATAGATATCCTGCAGAAGAGTTAAAAAGCAGGTTAACTGACCTAGATTTAAATACACAAACCAAAGATTCAAAGCCACATGTATTTTCTTGAAAGAACATGAGTAATTTTTGCTTCTGGCTGAATCTATATCATAGGAAAATAGGGGACCAGAATAGTTTCATTACCACAAGTTTCTTCTTTATTCATATTAAAGTTTATATTTACAGTACTCATGTATCTGCATTATACAGCCCAAAGTTCCAAGGGCAAATGAACTCCTATTTCTTAATAGGTGAGGACAGTCTTAAGGCAACAAAGGAATAGAAGGTGTGTGTTGCTGTTTAATAGTCCCTCTTCTTAGGAGTTACTTCTGCACTGATGATTCATCAGGAGCAAAGGAGACTAGCAGGTTATTCATCTGACAGGTTGTTCAGCCCAAACTCCTGTGTATTTTTTTCTCTAAAGTCAACTATTCTACAGGCTCATATTATATTGAATTACACATCTCACAATATTTGAAATGGCTCATTTGTTCTGGGAATTACATACCTCTAATTGTATCACAAAAATGCTGACAAATAGCAGAATGATAATGAAACACAGCCCACCACCAGCAGTGATCCCTGGAATACAAAGCAATATGGCATGTTTAAAGATTGCTACAGGCCAGTCAAGTGCAAAATGCATGGTAACAAATGCTATTAGGTATACTGATGATTTTTATTTATGCCACTCCTCCAGGAGTTTTACTGTAAACTTTTGAGCTAATGTCCTATCTTACAGGCTAAAGAAATCATCAGGTTATTCTTTCAAAGACATCTAACCATTTCCAAATAACTGTTTTGTCACTGACAATAGATTACTAAAGAAATGACAATGTCCTTATAATTGACACCATGAGGAGCCACTTAGGACCTCTTTGGGACTGAAGGATTTATTCCCCAGTTTCTGACTGAATTCCCTTATCTGTTGCTAGAAATCACCTTCAACAGAAGAGAGCAGCCACCTTGGCAGGCAGGGTGGAGTGGAGGTCAGCCTGCACCTAATAATTGGACCATACGGGGGTAACAGAGGTGGGTCCCACTGCTATACTGCTATACCATGGAAAAATCCTGGAAGTCTACCCCAGAAACCATGCTCCCCATGGAGTTGTCTAAGCCTTTATTAAGACTGTATCAGAGCCAGCTTTGCCCCTGCCCAACCCTGCTTTCTCCCTTTCCCCAGGGGCTAATCTGGAAAGCACTTCCTGGTAAACATCCCACATGTTAGTCACCGTCTAGTGTACTTGGCTCACTTGTCCCTTTTCCAATAAATTCAGGCTGCTCACCTTGGTCTTCAAGGCCCATAAAACCTAGCCTACTCTCTCCAAATGCAAATATTCAGGTAGATCAGGCTTCTTCTCCCCCATTCATGCCATATTCATTTCTGCTTCTGTGTCTTTGAATTCTCTTCCCACATTGGGAAATTTTTAACCCTGTAGTTTAGTTACTAGACATAAAAACAAGAAAAATCAATAAAGACAGCCAAGAAGTTCTCTCAGAGATTGACATAGAGAGAATGAAACTAAACTGAAAAGATGGCAGCCAATTATAATGAAAGAAGAAAAACTATCACAATATTCATTTATCTAAGAGTGATTAGAAAAGAGGGATTTTTTAAATTGAAAAGTATAATAATTGCATTTACTCATAAAATGCTAATTAAGTTTTCTAAGACTTGTGTGTGTAATTTCAGTACAATGGATTCAAGACCAAGTCTACATGTTACATGCATCAAGGCTAGATTACAGATTCTCATACTTGTCATCATCAGTATCATCGTCATCATCATCATCTTCACGTTTTCTTTTCAATGCATTTGATGGTTCATTGGCAGTATTTTGTGATGACACCATGTCAGTGGTAATATTCTGCACAAACATAGTGTGTGGAAATCCCTGGGGCTGCTCTATCATTCCGATAGTCAGCCTCTTGCTCAGCCGTAAATGAGTTCTTGCTCATTTGGAGGAAGTGTGTTCTGCATGTATCTTGAGTGATGGTACCATCTGTTTACTCTAGAGCTCTAGAGTGATTCAGGTGCTACAGGGATATCACAGTGATAGTCTATGACCTAGCTCTGGGCTCCAAGAAAAAGAGGAGGAGAAAAGATGGATGAAGAGGGAAAGAAAATGGTAATATGCCAGATAAGAGGAGACAGCAAATCTTTGCACCCTACAACAATACTTTCTTCATATTCACCAATCCTGAGTCTCACCCCCTACTGGGGACCTGCTCTTGAGATAAACTAGGTTATTTCTGAGAAGTTTCCCACTTCTGATCTCTGATAATGGATTGCTTTTTGGAAGGTGGAGGTACCTTTGAGAAGAGTGATTGTTAGATGCTGTTGTTGTTGTTAGCTGCTGTTGAGTTGGCCCCTAACACGTGATGGCCCCATGCACAACAGAATGAAATGCTGCCCAGTCCTGCTCCATCCCCAAGATTAATTGTGGATCAGATAATTGTGATCCATAGGGTTTTCATTGGCTTATTTTTGAAAGTAGATCACCAGGCCTTTCTTCCTAGTCTGTCTAAGACTAGGAGCTCCACTGAACCCTGTTCAGCATCATAGCAACACACAGGCCTCCGATAACAGATGGTGGCTATGCATGAGGTGCATTGGCTGGGAATGGAATCGGTGTCTCCCACAGAGAAGGCAAGAATTCTACTACTGAACTACCAATGCACCCTAGATGCTGATACACCCTATTTTTCAACTCAACACTGTGCTCAGAGAGGTCAAATGACTTGGCCAATAACACAGTTAATAACAGCAAATCTTTTGATTTCAACTGCAATGCCCTTCTTACTCTATGATCATACGTCTAAAATATCATAAGACTGACATCAACTAGCACTTCTACTGTGACAGACACACCTGAGACCAGAATTTAAATTAAAAGATTAAATCTGTAATGGTGACATTTCAGGTAACTTGCAGAATTTTACTTCACATTAAACAAATGCAAATCCTTGATAATACTTTTCCAAAATACTTAAAACTGATTTTTACATTAACAAATGCCAAGTTTCCCAAATCAATGAAAACAATTCAAAACTCTCAGCTTATTTATATTTTCTAAAGTATGTTCATTCTTTCAGACCATTTTTCCTGCGGCTTGGAGGCTTTAGCACAGGGTTGAGCTAGCACATGAGAGACACTCTGGGCTATATTGATCCAACAAGAATCCTACCAATAGCAATAAACAATGTTACAGCATTCCATAGTTTTGGCCAACAAAACATATGATTATTAACATTTATTTAAAATAAATATATTTATGTGTACTAATTATTTAAGGAGAAGCTAGTCTGTTCTGTAAACCTTTATCTAAAGTACAATAAAAAATTCAAAAAATAAAATAAATACGTTTTGTTGTCTCTCTCTCTCTATATATATATATGCACATATATATATACACACGCATATATATATATATATATCTATATATATATATATATATATGAAGCCTCCAGCCTGACACCTGACCCATGGACTTGGGACTTTCCAGCCTCTACAACTGTGTGAGCCATTTCCTTCATTCTTGGAGGGTCTGGGCCGTTAGTAGTCATGTCGGAATTAGGTTGCTGTAGCTCTCCATTGACTTTAATCAGAGGGCATGGTAGTACTAACAGATGACCTAAGGAATCTCCTGCATTCCAGACGTACTCTTCTTTACTTCTATTATGTAATATAAATCTGATTTCCTCTTGGTAATCAGGATCAATCATGCCAGCCAACGTTGTAACTCCCTTCTTTGCCCATTGATCCAGAGGCATAAGGAATACAAAGTGGCCAAGTGACATTCTTAACTTCCATTTCAGTGCAATCACTGATGCGTCTCCATGTGGGAGCATCCCCCTTTGGAACTAAGACCTCTAGACCCACAAAGCATAGGGTCGTGGAGACAGGAAGCAAAAATTTTCTGAGTGGGTCACTAGGGGCAATAGTGAGTGGTGCCAATCCCATTTCTACCCCTTGATTCCTGGACCCATGAATCCTGGCTATGGGAGAAACAACACCGTATTTTGGACGCTGGTTTAGAGCATATTCAGCCTCCTGGAGAACATTGTCATAACTCTGCACGCTACTGCCATCTAGCTGGCACCGCAATTGGGTCTTTAGAAGGCCATTCCACCATTCTATCAAGCCAGCTGCTTCAGGATAATAGGGAACATGGTAAGACCAGTGAATTCATTAGCATGGGCCTGTTGCCATACTTCATTTGCTGTGAGTCATTTGATTCAATATGATGCTGTGTAGGATATCATGACAGTGGATAAGCCATACTGTAAGTCCATGGATGATAGTTTTGGCAGAAGCGTTGCCTGCAGGGAAGGCAAATCCTTATCCAGATTAAGTGTCTATTCAGTAAGAACAAAATGACGCCCTTTCCATGATGGAAGCAGTTCAATGTAATCAATCTCCCACCAGGTTGCTGGCTGATCACCTCAAGGAACAGTGCCATATCGGGGACTCAGTTTCGGTCTCTGCTGCTGGCAGATTGGGTACTCCACAGTGGCTGTAGCCAAGTCGGCCTTGGTGAGTGGAAGTCCATGTTGCTGAGCCCATGCATAACCTCCATCCCTGTCACCATGGCCACTTTGTTCAGGAACCAATTGGTCAATGACAGGAGTGGCTAGGGAAAGAAGATGACTGGTTTCCACAGAACGCATCATCCTATCCACTTGATTGTTAAAATCCTCCTCTGCCAAGGCCACCCTTTGGTGAGCGTTCACATGAGACACAAATATCTTCACTTCTTTGGCCCCTTCAGAGAGTTCTATCCACATACCTCTTCCCCGTACCTCCTTGTCTCCAATTTTCCAATCATGTTCCTTCCAAGTCCCTGACCATCCAACCAAACCATTGGCCACAGCCCACAGCCCACAGCCCACGAATCAGTATACAGTCAAGCATCTGGCCATTTCTTCTTCCATGCAAAGAGAACAACCAAGTGCACTGCTCAAAGTTCTGCCTATTGGGAGGATTTTCCTTCATCACTGTTCTCCATGGAGGTCCTAGAAAGGGGCTGTAGTGCAACTGCTGTCATTTCTTGAGTAGTGCCTGCATATTGCACAGAATCATACACCAGGCACAAGTTTTCTCTTCCTCAGTCAACCGATCACAAGGAACTCCCCATGAGACCATAGGTGCAGATTGTGAGATGGAATGGAATGGAATGTGACAGACGTGGAGACAATGGGCATTTGGTCCACTTCCTCATGCAACTTACTTGTGCCTCAGATCCTGCTTGGGCCTAATCTCATATATACCACTTCCATTTAAGGATGGAGTGCTGCTGTGCACATTCAACTTTATGGTTCTGTAGGTCAGACAACACACAGTTCATGATGAGTAGCTCAGGCTGCATGGTGACTTGGTGGCTGCGGTGTGATGAATTACTTAGATGGCTTTTCTCACCATGGCTTGTAACTCCCACCCACATGCTTGGGCAGGGCTGTGCAAATAATATAATTGTGGCCTACCAAGGGGATTGGTCAGTTTTGCCTTAAAAGAAAGCCAGTTCCAGAGCAGAGAGAAGAGCCCACCACCACCAAGACAGGAGAGACCCGCAGGAGACAGCACAGTGGGATTCCTGGCCCATACAGCAAGAAAGCTGAGTGCCTTTGGGCAGAGACTGAGGGCCAGGGAGAAGCCTAAGCCTGACCCATGAATTTGGGACTTGCCACCCTCCACAACTGCATGAGCCATTTCCTTTTATACTGTTTGTGAGTTCTGTGAGACATTGCAGTGAATTAGGGAACCCAAAGACAGGAGGGAGAGTGCTGAGGGGAGAGGGAGTAGCTGATGTTTGGGGTGATGGAGTGTTACAGCAGCTTGGAAAAGTTGGACATGTGGGATATCTTTAAGCTCCGCCTCATAGGAACCAGCTTTGTGCTGATCCTTATAAAAGAAATTATTCATTTAGTGGCACATGGTTAAATGATTAGTCTCTACTGAGGCCCAGTAACAAGCCAAGAGCTGTTTCTCAAAAGGAGAGTAGTTATCTGCAGAGAATGGCAGAGATGTGCTCCAAAATCCTAAGGATCTGTGCTGTGATTTGCCAATAGAAGCATACTAAAGACTCTAAACAGCATCTGTATCTGCCACAGACACTTCAAGTACCATTGGATCAGCTGGATCATATGGCCCAAGTGGCAGAGAGGCTAGCATGGCAGCCTGAACCTGTTGCAGATCTTTCTTTAATTCTGGGCCCCACTCAAAACTAGTGGGTTTTTGAGTCACTTGATAAGTAGGCCAGAATAGCACACCCAAATGAAGGCTATGTTGCCTCCAAAAATCCAAAGAGGTCCACCAAGCAGTGTGCTTCTTTTTTAGTTGTGGGAGGAGTCAGATTAATTCCCCATCTTTTAGCACTCAAATGTTTTACCAATAAGTCCAGGATCATCTTTCTTACTAGGTCCAGTCAGCATAATGTCATCAATGTAATGGACCAGTATGAATGACATCTTGTGGAAGGGAAAGGTGATCCAAGACCCTGCAGTCTAAATTATGACATAGGGCTGGAGAGTTGATATACCTCTGAGGTAGGACACTGAAGGTGTATTACTGGCCTTGCCAGCTGAAGGCAAACTGCTTCTGGTGGTCCTTCAAAACAGGTACGGAGGAAAAGCCATTAGCCAGATCAATACTGCATACCAGGTACCAAAAGATGTACTAAATTTCTCAAGCAGTGAAACCACATCTGGAACAGCAGTTGCATCTGAAGTCACCACCTGGTTGAGTTTTAGATAATCCACTGTGATTCTCCGAGATCCATCTGTTTTTTGCATAGGCCAAATAGGCAAGTTGAATGGGGCTGTCCCTGATGGTGGCAGTAATCTCTGCAACCCCTCCAGGAATGCGGTATTGCTTTTGATTTATTTTCCTAGGTAGGGGCAGTTCTAATGGCTTCCACTTCACTTTTTCCTACCATAATAGCCTTTACTCCACACGTCAAGGATCCAGTTGCTGAGTATATTTATCCCAATTGTGCATTCTGGAACTGGGGAAATCACTGCAGGATGGATTTGGAGACCCACTGGACCTATTGTGAGACGAACCTGAGCTAAAAATCCATTAATAACCTGACCTCTATAAGCTCCCACTCTGCTGGTGGGCCACAGTGATGTTTTGGGTCTCCTAGAATTAGTGTCAATTCTTCACCATTATCCAGTAATCCCCCCAAATTCTGGTTATTTCCTTTTCCTCAATGAACAGTCCTCTCTTAAAAGGCTGTAGATCCCTTTTGGGAGGGGTGAGAGAAAGAGTAACAGTATAAATCTTTGGCAGCATAGTGGGGGACCCGACATGCCCTTCATTCAAGGAGTTGTGGATCTGTAAACTGGCTCAAGTCTGGGAATTGATTGAGGGGCCGTGACTCTCTATTATGGTGATTCCAGTTAGAATGCTGTTCACTTGACCTAGAATTCTTCTGCTTGTACAGATCAAATAAATATTTATTAGATTTCCCACCTGTCTTAGATATCTAGTGCTGTAGGGGCTGATGAATCCAAGATCGGCAGGTAGATGGCAGGCTGCTGGCTCACAGGCTGCAGAGACTGATGAAGCTGAGATAGGCAGGTAAGACAGCAAGAGGCTGGCTCAAGTCACATGGACCAGAGGTCAAATGATGTTGAGCTGAATGCAGGATTCAGACCAGAGCAAAAGGCAGCGATCTTTGCCAGAAAGTCCACATATATTAGATGCAGGCCACACCTCCAAGGAAATTCTCTTTCAACTGATTGTCTGCTCACAGCAGATCTCATCATGGAAGTGATTACATTATATCAGATCTCATCATGGAGGGATTACATTATTACTTAGCAGTCAAACTACATCATAACTGCCAAACCACTGAGAATCATGACCCAGTCAAGTTGTCACGCAGTCTTAACCATCACATTAATCTATTGTAGAATTGATGAATTGTATTATTGAACAGAATTAAATACTTCCAGTTTAAACTCTAGTAAGTTACATCCAGAATTACTGTCCATTATAATTTATAATGGAAGTAAACAGTCCAGTCATGAGAGCTCATCAATTGTTGTTGTTGGATGCAGTCGAGTCAATTTTAAGTCATAGAGACCCCATATAACAGAGTAGAACTGCCTCATAGGGTTTTCTTGGCTGTAATCTTTACAGAAGCAGGTCTTTCTCCCTCGAAGCTACTGGGTAGGTTTGAACTGTCAACCTTTTGGTTATCAGCTGAGGACTTAACCACTTGCATCTCTAGGACTCCTTAGCACATCAATAGACTTATCAATTACCATAATAAAAAGTGTTCAGGATGACTGTAATAGAGCACTTGAGGTTTGTTGGCAAACATACTGTAAATCAGGATTTTCTGGGATACTTACTTTAAAAAAAGGCTGATCCTGCCATAGAAATACTTAGCAGGCTCTTCAGGATGGATCCAAGCATCTTCCTTTTTTTTTTTTTTTTTTTTTATTGTTGTGCTTTAAGTGAGAGTTTACAATTCAAGTTACTCTCTTATACAAAAATTTATACGTACATTGTTATATGACTCAAGTTGCTCTCCCTATTCTGTGTCAGGACTCTTCTCCCTTCCACCGCAGATTTCCCATGTCTATTCAACCAGCTCCTGACCATCTCTGCCTTCTCATTTTGCGTCTGGACAGGAGTTTCCCATTTAGTCTCACATATCTACTTGAGCTAAGAAGCACACTCTTCACAACAGAGAGTCCCTGATGGAGCAGGAGAAAAGTGAGGTACAGAACTCAAATTCTAGTAAAAAGATCAGACTTAATGGTCTGACTGAAACTGGAGGAACACCAGAAAGCATGGCCCCAGGACTCTGTCAATCCAGAACTAAACCCATTCCCAAGGCCAACTTTTCAGACAAGGATTAGACTGGACTATGGTACATAAAATGATACTCATGAAGAGTGTGCTTCTTAGCCCAAGTAGATACCTGAGACTAAATGGGTGGCTTCTGTCTGGAGGTGAAATAAGAAGGCAGAGAGGGTCAGGAGCTGGTTGAATGGATGTGGGAAATCAGGGGTGGAAAGGAGGAGTGAGCTGTCACAGTATAGGGATGGCAATTAGGGTCTCATAACACTGTATGTATAAATTTTTGTATGAGAGACTAACTTGAATTGTAAACTTTCACTTAAACTACAACAATAAAATTTTTTTTTTTTAAAAAAGAAGCACACTTATCATAAGTATCATTTTATAACTTATAGTCCAGTCTAGTCTTTGTCTGAAGAGTTGGTCTTGGGAATGGTTTTAGCATTGGGCTAACAGAGGGACCAGGGACCTGTCTTCCAGGGTCCCTCCAGTCTCAGTCAAACCATTAAATCTGGTCTTTTTACTAGAATTTGAGTTCTGCACCTCACTTTTCTCCTGCTCAGTCAGGGACTCTCTGTTGTGTTTCCTGTCAGGACAGTCATTGGTGGTAGCCAGGTACCATCTAGTTCTTCTGGTCTCAGGCTGATGGAGTCTCTGGTTTATGTGGCCCTTTCTGTCTCTTGGGCTAATACTTTCCTTATGTCTTTGGTGTTCTTCATTCTCCTTCGCTTCAGGTGGGTTGGGACCAATTGATGCATCGTAGATGGCCGTGCACTAGCTTTTAAGATCCCAAATGCCACTCACCAAAGTGGGATGCATAACATTTTCTTCATAAACTTTGTTATGCCAATTGACCTAGATATTCCCTGAAAACATGGTCGCCAGACCCTCGTCCCTGCTACTCTGTCCCTTGAAGTGTTTGGTTGTATTCAGGAAATTTCTTAGCTTTGGTTTTGTCCAGTTGTGCTGACTTCCCCTGTAGTATGTGTTGTCCTTCCCTTCACCTAAGATAATTATTGTTTACTATCTAGTTAGTAAATACCCCTTTCCCTCCCCTCCCCGTAACCATCAAATAATGTCTATGTTTAAACCTTTTCTTGAGTTCTTATAATAGTGGTCTTATACAATATTTGTCCGTTTGCAACTGGCAAAATTCACTCGGCATAACACCTTCCAGATTCCTCCAAGTTATAAGATGTTTCACAGATTCATCATTGTTCTTTATCATTGCATAGTATTCCACTGTGTGAATATACCATAATTTGTTTATCCATTCATCCATTGATGGGCACATATGTTGCTTCCATCTTTTTGCTATTGTGAACAGTGCTGCAATGAACATCAGTGTGCATATGTCTATTCGTGTGATGGCTCTTATTTCTCTAGGATATATTCCAAGGAGTGGGATTGCTGGACGGTATGGTACTTCTATTTCTAGCTTTTTAAGGAAGTGCCAAATTGATTTCCAACGTGGTTGTACCATTTTACATTCCTACCAGCAGTGTATAAGTGTTCCAGTCTCTCCACAAACTCTCCAGCATTTATTATTTTGTGTTTTTGGATTAATGTTAGTCTTATTGGGGTGAGATGGTATCTCATTGTAGTTTTGATTTACATTTCTCTGATGGCTAATGATCGTGAGCATTTCCGCATGTGTCTGTTAGCTGCCTGAATGTCTTCTTTGGTGAAGTTCCTGTTCATATCCTTTGGCCTTTTTTTAAATTGGGTTGTCTTTTTGTTGTTGAGGTTTTGCAGTATCTTGTAGATTTTAAAGATTAGACGCTGATTAGATTTGTCATAGCCAAAATTATTTTCCCAGTCTGTAGGTTGTCTTTTTACTCTTTTGGTGAAATCTTTTCATGAGCTTCAGTGTTTCATTTTTAGGAGCTCCCAGTTATCTAGTTTCTCTTCTGTGTTTGTACATTGTTAGTAACTTTTTGTATTCTGTTTACACCATGTATTAGGGCTCCTAACATTGTCCCTATTTTTTCTTCCATGATCTTTATCATTTAGATTTTATATTTAAGTCTTTGATCCATTTTGAGTTAGTTTTTTTGCATGGTGTGAGGTATGGGTCTTGTTTCAGTTTTTTGCAGATGGATATCCAGTTATGCCAGTACCGTCTGTTAAAGAGACTGTCTTTTCCCCAATTAATGAACCTTAATGGCCTTTGTCAAATATCAGCTGTTCATAGGTAGATGAATTTGTGTCTGGATTCTCAACTCTGTTCCATTGGTCTATGTATCAAGCATCTTCTTTCTAACACTATCTCAAATGAATCTGCCAAAGTTCAAGCTTCAGAACCCCTGTTTAGTAAACTAACATACTATTCCTAAACCTAGGAGAAAATCCTTTTCCTACCTTGTTGTCTTAGGCTAGGTTCTCTAGAGAAGGAAAACCAGTAAAGCGTATAAATACATATACAGAGAGATTTATATCAAGGAAATGGCTCATGCGGTTGTAAAGTCTGGAACGTCCCAAGTCCGTGGGTCAGGATAGAGGCTTCTCCTGAATCATGTAGCTGCAGGGGCTGGTGAACCAGGTCAGCATGTCAGAGAGCAGGGCTCTTGCTCACAGGCTGCAAAGATGACAAATCCCAGTATCGGCAGACAAGACTGCAGGTAAGCTGCTAGCTCCAGTCCCAAGAACCAGAGGTCAGATCAACAAGAGCCAGCTATAGGATCCAGAGCAAGTAAAAGCCCATGAGCCTTGCCAGAGAGTCCATTTATATTCAGTGCAGGCCACATGGCCAAGGAAACTCCCTTTCAACTGATCAGCTACTCACAGCAAATCGCATCATGCAGGTGATCACATTATATCAAATCTCATCATGGAAGAGATCACAACATCATACGACTGCCAAACTACATCATAACTGCCAAACCAATGAGAATCATGACCCAGCCAAGTTGACACACAACCTTAACCATCGCACTTGTTAAGCTTTTTTGTGCCCTAAGAACTCTGGAAATTCTGCCTCGTCCATGATGCCTTCTTTTATCAGTGGGGAAAGGAAGGCAATTCCTAAAACCACCGGCCAATCATTAAAAACATTCAAAATCCTAAGATAGATTCTAATATGCACCCACTAAACAAAACATTCTACAAGTGAAAGTACTTAGGGTTAGGTTGCCAATGAGAAAGTCTCAACTTAAATGCCATACTATGTGCAGCAGGTATCTCATGTTACTAGAGGGTTGTATGTACATTATTGAAGCCCACAGCCTTTGTATAAAGTAAAAAACTACTAAAAAGTAAAGTCACTGACTCACCGGTTTGTAAACAAAATTTGCAAGACTAAATTTTTGAGTCATTTTAAAAAATGTTTTAATTACTATAATAATTAATAAGGAAAGAATTGAGAGTTTCCCCCAAAAAACAAGTGAAATCCTCAATGAGATGAATTGACACAATAGTTGCAACAAAGGACTTAAACTACCAATGATCATGATGATGGTGCAGGAACAGGCAACATTTCATTCTCTTGTACGTGCAGTCACCATGAATTGACAACACAAATAAAAAGTAAGAAAGCACATAATCAAAGACTCAGGCTAATATTTCTTTGCATCCTGGAGATACCGTTTGGAATATCATCAACAGTAAGTCTTCAGTAAGCTTGTTGGTTGATAGAAGGATAGGGATGACTAGTTGCCTTCCATGAGCCTAGAGGATTAAACTGAAACTGTATCTTGTTGAAAACTATAAACTACATGAATATGTCCCAGCAGGCCAGTTTCTTAATAAAGGGGGTTTAAAAGAGTCACTCATAAATTTCAATGATTCAAAGATTAGGTGGGAAACATGCACATCCAGTATAGTATATTAGATGTATGGAGGATGCTAACAAGTCCTTATAACTAATCCTTGAAGGCAAAGGACAAAAAAATGCACCCTGTCCCACTCAATTTTAACAAAGATCAGAAAACGTAGCACAGCGTAAATGTAATTTGGCTACTTTCTTTAGTTTCTTTGGCATATTAGTTTGCCATTAACAGTCAGTGTAAAAGAGATTAGCTAAATTCTCCAGCAAACATCAAAATCTTAAAGGATACACACATGGCTAATCATTTTAAGTAGCTACAGAGCTTTGTTGTTATGTCATAAAGCCCCAAATAAACTCTAGCTAAACCATATTTCCCTCTAGGAGACAAATGAAAAATAATAGATTTGTCTCTAAGACTAAATGAGGATTTAAATCTATAACTGGACTACTAGTCTAAAAGCATTTGTTAATAAAAATTCACAAATTATTGGGCTAAATGTTCATGAAGCAAGGATGGCAGCTTTACAGTCTGTTTCCTCTTCTGGATCACAAAGTTACAGCAAAAAGGCTGCATTCCAAATACTTCAACAGTAATATCTGGGGATCCAGTGCCATATATCACAAATAAAAGTACTGGGACCAAATGTTTTCATTAGATGAAAATGGTGATTTGCAGCCCACATACCAGCCCAGCCAATTAAAAAAAAAAAAGTTTTATTCTAACTAGTTCAAAGTTGCTTTTAAATACAGACTTCTGAAATGGTGGCCTGACAAGCCCAGTGAACCCTTTGCTCAGGTGAAAATTACTTCTTAAAAAATTACTTAAGATCTCTGGAAATAGTCCTAAGACCATACAGCAAATTGAGAAGAATTTTTTAAAAATATATTGAATCTTGATACTAGCAGAGAGCATCTGTGGTATTTGAGTCACAGTCTGCTTCCTCCCTACCCCCTCACATCCATGTTACAAAAACTCATCTAAATGTGCTCTGCTCTGGGAAGGTGTGGCCAAGAAGAAAGGGGATCACTTTCTCCTCAGCTCCCACCTAGGTATACTGTTTCACCATAAGAGAAGCATGCCACCACCATATCTCATCCTCTCCCCCCATCCCTAGAATTTTCTATTTCAGGAAGGCATGGACAAAAGGACTGAGGCTCCCAGCCCCACCTCATGAGTCAGAAGCTCTACTCCAGGTGTGGCAGGCTGGAACACTTAGACCCCAATCACCTCCATCCCAACTATTTTGAAGAAGAAAGTTTCCATGCTAGGAGGGGAAATCTCATAAGACTAAGGACTACTACCTACCCTAGTGCATGCTCACAGACCAGGGGTGTCATTCCAGGAGAAGCAGACACTGTCCCTGCCCCCAGCTCCTGTGCACTGGTGCAGAGTTTCCACCCAGGAGGAGAGACAGGCCATTAGGAAGAAGAGTTCTGCAGTTATGCCTAAGGAGACTGACTTTATTTTGAACAAAACATGAAGAATTTCATGCCCAAAGATACCTTTGAAAATAATAGAGTTCTTGGTGGAGATCAATGAAGAGGGTGCTGGTAGTTCTGTGATATTAATAGCACCAAGCAAAGTGGCAGAGCAATCAAAAGTTTAACAGATATAACTAGGAAAAGAGACAGCCAAGAAGAACTCTCCTGGTCAACCTGGAGGTCAAGAAGACTGGGAACATACAATAGGCGTTATACCAGGAACAATCAGAGTAGGATACACGGCTGACTTGAAAGTGTTCCCTAAGATGCACACATATACATCAACAAAGTTTGGACACCTCACCAGAACTAGGGCCTTAAGTACAACCTCTAACCAGACACTGGCTGAACGAGAAGATACTCTGACCCAGAGACAACTCTTAGGCAGACACTTTAAAATAAAATCACATGCATACCTAGCATCCTGGACAATTGTGTCCAAGCCCCAGATTACACCCTGTCAGAAATTATTGAAGAGGAAATATCCAAGCTATTAGTCTTTGACTGAATGTGGGATGCACTATAGCAGGGCTCAGAGGCAAATTTATAGCCATAAGCACCTATATTAAAAAAGAAAAACATCTCAAATCAATTCCTAACCTTCACCATAAGAACCTGAAAAAAGTAGAGCAAAGCAAACCCAAATCAAGCAGAAGAAAAAAAGTAATAAATATTAGAGGGAAATAAATGAAAAAGGGAGTAAACATTTTTAGAGAAATCAATAAAGCCAAAAGTTGGTTCTTTGAGAAGTTCAACAATATTGACAAATTTCAGCTGGACTGACCAACAAAAATAAATAAACAAAAAACTCACTAAACCCGCCACTGTTCAGTCGATTCAAACTCATAATGACCCTATAGGACAGAATAAGACTCAAATTACTAGCATCAGGTTGAAGGTGAGGAGATCACTATTAACTTAGGCTCAAATCACCACAATCAGTAACAAAAGTAAGGACATCACTACTGACCTTACAGAAATAAAATGGATTGTAAAGAAATACTATGAACAATACAATGCCAACAAAATAGATAATTGAGATGAAATAGACAAATATCTAGGAAGACACAAACTACAAAAATTAACTCAAGGATAAATAGAAAATCAGAATAGATCTATAGCAAGATATTTAATTAGCAATAAAAATTCCCACAAAGAAAATCTCAGGACCAGATGGCTTCACTAGTGAGTTCAACTAAATGTTTAAAAAAGAATTAATACTGTGAGCAGGGCCAAGATGGCAGAGTAGACGCTTCCTGTGGTCCCTCTTACAACAAAGACCCAAAAACACAAGTGAATTGATTATGTATGACAATCAAGGAGCCCTGGACACTAAAGGCAAACTTGACGAATTGGACTGAGCGGCAGGGGAAGGGAGAGACGGTTCGGAAGCAGTGAGGAGTTGCAAGACCCGACCCGGCAGGAACCAGCACTCTGCAGGCTGGATTGGTTGGCACATGCAGTGAGTCAAGCAGTGATGAACAGGATGCATTTTCCAGATCAGGAGAGATCGAGAGGTGGAGAGTCTACTCAAACCTCCAGAACCAGTGAAAAGTGGTGCTCAATCGGCAAAAGATAAGTACATGCATCTAACCTACTGCACAGACCAAAAAACATTCCCTTTAGAAAGAATGTCTCTCCCACTTACGTGCCCACTCCCTGCTCTGCACTGGGTCCAGAACCAGCTTCAGCAATTGCCGGGTCCCCTGGGCCAGAAGTAGGATCTGTCACATGCCCTGAGCCATTCTCCCTGCTTTGGAGAGTAAGCAAATTAACAAACAGGGGAAAAAATAAACTGCCGGCTCCCCTAAGCCAGGAACGCAGGGTAGGCACAGCTCCTTTGCCTAGACACAAGCATAAGGGATCCCAACTTTGAGTGCCTTTCTCCCTGCATAGACTTGTGTGGGCCCATTTCAACAACGTAGGCCCTCATTACTGCAGTACAACAGACTATATAACTGAAGTCTAACTTCAACTGTTTCAACTGTGAAGTGGCAGGTTTGTGACATTTGACACTGCTCTGCCCATTAAGCAGGATCTTCACCTACCCACATCAGGGGCCTGAGGACTAGTGGCTCCATTCATGCCACCTAACAACCCGTGATAGGGGACCAAGAGTAAGAGGAGCCACCAGTCCTTACAGCCTACAGCACTGGGTGCTCATAGTCCAGCTGCAAAACCCACCCATCTACATGCTCTAGGGAATAGGGACATGCTTTCCTCCTGGACACTTAGGGGTGGCCTTCAGTCCCCTGCCTTGCTCAGCACATGTCCCCCTGCTACAGCCAGATGCCTGTGCCTACTCCACTCACCGATGCCTATCTAGAACTGTAGCTGAGAGCCTCCACCACACACTTGGTGGCTGAGTACCTGGACATCTGAGCTGAATTCATACAGGAGGAGAAGGCAGACTCCTGCACTCACATACTTAGTGGTAGGTCTGCCACCTAGGGACAGGACATTGGAGATTTAGGGGTGCTGGTGACTGGGCTAGGTCACACAAGCAGCCTATTTGGGCATATCAAACAAAACAAAACAAGAAGATAGGACACAGTAAGCAAACATAAAATAAATATAATAACTTATTGATGGCTAGGAGAAAACAGTCAGTGTCAAATCACATAAAGAGGCAGTCCACGATGGCTTCAGCAAGCTCCCAAAATAAAGAATCTAGAAATTTTCCAGAGGAGGAAAATTACTTGGAATTACCAGAGGCAGAATGCAGAAGATTAAAATACAGAACTCTTCAAGAGATTAGGAAGGAAATTAATCAAAATGTGGAATACGCGAAGGTCTCCGGCAAGATGGCGGTCTAGGCAGAAGCACCACGCCGTCCCTCCACAACAAAGATCCGAAAAACTAAGCCAAACAGAGAATCAACAATCCTGAAACCCTAG
>NW_004443956.1:15509712-15541647 GCF_000243295.1 Trichechus manatus latirostris | reverse complement strand
TTTAACAGTTACTACAAATGTTGCCCTATGACAATGGTTAACAATCTCACAACACATCAACAATATCCTTACTCAACCTTGGGTTCCCTATCACCAGCTTGAGGAGGGAACACCTTTCAACTCATTTTACGAGGCCAGTGTTACCCTCGTATGGAAACCAGATAAAGACATTACAAGAAAAGAACACTATAGATGAGTGTTGAGGTGACAAGTGATGAGGTCAGTAGATGATTATAGGTTCAAATATCCTCAACAAAACACTATAAAAGTTAATCCAACAGCATGTAAAAAGGATTTTACATTATGATAGAACCAAACCAAACCTGTTGCGGTCTAGTCAAATTCTACTCATCGCGACCCTATAAGACAGGGTAGAACTGCCTCATAGTGTTTCCAAGGAGTGGCTTGTAGATTCAAACTGCCAACCTTTTAGTTAGCAGCCTGGGCTCTTAACTACTGCAACACCAGGGCTTCACACTATGGCAAGTGGGATTTTTTTTCCCAGGAATGCAAGGTTGGATAACATCTAAAAAGCAGTTAATGTAATACACCATATCATCAATTGAATAAAGGACAAAAAAAGAAAACTACATGTAATTATCTCAGTAGACATAGAAAAAACATTTGACAAAATCCAACACCTATTCATGTTAAAAAATATTCAATAAACTATTAATAAGAAAGCCTCCTCAACCTGATAAAGTACATTTATGAAAAACCTACAAACAACATTATACCTAATGGTGAAAGACTGAAAACTTTCACCCTAAGATCAGGGAAAAGACAAGCATTTCACTATCATCACTCTTATTCAACATTGTACCAGAGGCTATAACAAGGGCAATTAGACAAGAGAAAGAAATAAAAAGCATCTAGGTTAGAAAGGAAGAAATAAAACTTCTCTATTCACAGATGACACTATCTTATACATAGAAAACCCTAAGAAATCAGAAGCATATACACACACTCACACACACACACACACACACACACACAAATTACAACTAATAATTGAGTCAGCAAGGTTACTGGATATAAGAGCAATATACAAAAATCAATTGCATTTCTATACACTTGCAATTAATAATGTGAAAATAAAATTAAGAAAAAAGTTCAATTGACAATAGTATCAAAAAGAATAAAACATTTAAGAATAAGTTTATCAATAGAAGTGCAAGATTTCTACACTGAAAACTGCAAATCACTGTTGAAAGAAATTGAAGAAGATATAATAAATGCAAAGACATCCTCTTTTTATAGATCAGAAGACAACTGTTAGGATGTTAATACTCAAATTCATCTATAGATTCACACTCTGTCAAAATCCCAACTGCCTTTTTTTATAGAAATTGACAGACTGATTAGAAAACGCATATACTCATATGGAAATTCAAGGAATGCTAAACAGCCAAAACAGTCATATCTACTACAAAGCTACAAAAATCAAGACTATGTGGTATTGGCATAAAGATATAAATATAGATCAATCGAATGGAAGAGAGAATCCAAAAATAAACCCATACAATTACGGTCATTTGATTTTTTTACAGGAGTGCCAAAATAATTCATTGGAGAAATAATAGTTTTTTCAACAAATGGGGCTGGGAAAACTGGATATCAACACGCAAAACAATGAATTTGTACTCTTATCTCACAATATATACAAAAATTAACTTAAAAATAGATCAAAACCCTAAATGTAGAGCTAAAACCATAAAATTCTTAGAAGAAAACATGAGTGTAAATCTTTGTGATCTTGGATTAAGAAATGGTTTCTTAAATATGACATCAAAAGCACAAACAACCAAAAAAAAAAAAAGAATAGATAAATTAGACATTAGACTTCATCAGAATTAAAAACTTTTACGCATCAAATGACACTATCAAGAAAGTGAAAAGACAACCCACTGATTCGGAGAAACTATTTGCTAATCATATATCTGATAAGGGACAAGTATCCAGAATATATAAAGAACTCAATAATAATTCAATGCTGAAATTCAATAATAAAAAGACAACCCAACTTAACAATGAGCAAAGTATATGAATATATACTCCTCAAAAAAGATATACAAGTGGCCAATAAGCATATTAAAAAATGCTCAACATCTTTCGCCATTAGGGAAACGTGAATCAAAACTATAATGAGATACCAGTTCACACTCACTCAGATGCGTATAATCAAAACGACGGATAACAGCAAGTGTTAGTAAAAATGTGGAAAAAGTGGAACCCTTATACTGCTGGGAGTGTAAAATGGTGCAGCCACTTTAGAAAACAGTTTGGCAGTTCCGGGAAATATTAAAAAGATAATTATCATATTACCTAGAAATTCCACTCTTAGGTATATATCCAAGAAAAATTAAAACATATGCCCACACAAATGCTCATAGCACCGTTATTCATAACAGCCAAAAGGTTGAAATGACCCAAATTGCCACCAACTAATGAGTGTATTTTTTTCAAATATGGAATAGCCATACAATGAAATATCATTACATAATAAAAAGGAATAAAGTACAGATATATGTTACAACATGGATAGACCTTGAAAACATGCTAAGAAGACAGTAATGAAAGAGCACATATTATATGATTCCATTTATATGAAATGTCCAGAATAGGCAAATCTATAGAGACAGAAAGTAGATTCCTGGTTGCCTAGGGTCAGTGGTGGAGTGGAAGGCAGGAGATGGGGAGTGACTGCTAATGAGTACAGTGTTTCTTTTTGGGATGATGAAAATGTTCCAAACTTAGATTGTGGTGATGGTTGCATAACTGTGGAGATACTAAAATAAATTATATACTTTTAATGGTGAACTTTACGGTATGTGAATTATATCTCAATAAAGATGTTTTAAAAAGATTTCCGTTTAGGACAAGGAAGCTGGTGATAGGGAACCCAAGGTTGAGTAAGGATAGTGTTGATGTGTTGTGAGGTTATTAACCATTGTCATAGGACAATATGTGTACTAACTGTTAAATGAGAAACTGTTTTGTTCTGTAAGCCTTCATCTAAAGTGAGAATAGCAGCACAATTGGAAGAGCACAGTCGATGTCACTGAACTGTGCATGTAGAAATTTTTGAAATGGTGTATCTTTGGCTATGTGTATTTTCACCAAAAAAAAAAAAAGAGTTTGAGACGTTAGAGGGTTGATATGTTGTGGGGTTGTTAACCAATGTCATAAAACAATATGTGTACTACTGTTTCGTGAGAAACTATTTGTTCTGTAAGCCTTCACCTGAAGTATAATTAAAAAAGAAAAAAAATTCTCAAAAAAAAAAAGATTTCCCTTTAAAATGTATGTCTTTTGCTATATTCATTCTAGATTTATTGTGTATGTGGCTTAGGATGATGTGAAAACTTCTTTAGAATGCCCAAAGGAACAGTGAGGAAATTAAAGAAAACACAAAGAGAGACAAAAGAAGGTGAGACAAAGAGAGAAAGAGAAGATATGTTAAGATGACAATTGTTCTTTACAATGTCACATGACAGCAAGTGTACACAGCACGCCATCCCGTGTTACTATCTACATGAGGCATCACATTCATTACATGAAAACAATACAATTTTTTTGAGTGTAGAGTTGTCAGATAAAATAGAGGACGCCTTGTTGAATTTGAATTCAGGTAAACAATCAATAAAACTTTAGCATAAGCATGAAATATTGAAAAATCACCTAGGACATACTTACATTAAAAATGTGTTTGTTGTTTATTTGACCTACTCATTTCACTAAGTGTCCTGTATTTTTATTTGCTAACTCTAGTAGCCCTAACTGAGGGTCTACTGTGTACACATGCATTTAGCATAGGAGATAAATAAATCATGGTACAGCCCTCATATAATAAGCAACTCTAATACTAGCCCAAGTGTGATTGTTAATAGTATACTAGGGGAAATACCAAGGAGTTTTGGGTGGGATTAGCATCTTGGCTCTATGAAGAGGTGCTGGACCTCAGAAAAAGAGTAGGATATTTGCTGTGTGGGTCCTCCTCAGAAACCTCCTTGGGGCAGTTCTACTCTGTCCTATAAGGTCGCTAGGAGTCAGAACCGACTAGACAACAAATGGTTTGGTTTGGTTTTTTTACGGAGGGGAAATGATTATCAGAATCCTGTTAAAAAGAGGAGGTTATACAGCTGAGGCTACCATTAGCATAGCACTATTATAAGCACCATGGGCAGTAAAGTAGGGGTGTGAGGGAGAGTAGGCATGTCTCAACTGAGAAAAGGAGTCTAAAGACAGGAATGGCAAGACATAAAAATGTGAAATGTGGGAAATGTACAGGACATTATTTGAATCAGTGCCTGCATAAAGTCAAGGAATACTTCTCAGAAGAGGAAGAACTGGCACCAGAGAGACACAAGAAGGATTGACCATCAGAGATGACAGGGGAAGAATTATATACCCATGAGCAGGGAGAGAGGCACCACAGTAGCACCATTTCCGCCTGTTCAGCACTTTTAACTTTCAGCAGCTCTTTCACCACAGGCAGGGCCTGTTGCCATTTTGTTCCATGTGTTCTGATCAGCAACACTGCTGGGAACAGCTGTGCAGGATGTTTGTAGTGCAGTGCTAGGGGGCAACCCTTCACATCACGATATATGTCTACTATCATACACAGCAATGCTTCAAATCAGAAGCTTTAGCTCAATGCTTTCAGTAAGAAACAACTAGAAACAACTCAGTGTTCAAATACAGGGGATTGGTTAAAATCATTCTAAATATTTTAAACAGAGGGCCTATAATACAAAAATTGGTTTTTGGCTCTTCCATCTTCTGTGTAATCAAGTATGGAATGGTGTGGGAATCCAAAGATTAGCACCAGCAGGAAGATGCTACCACTCCTAGGCTGGAGAGACAAAGAAAAGTGGCACCGTTCTCAGAGACCAGGAGGTGGGGTAGTAAGAGGTAGGCCCACAGTCAGCGTATCTGGTGGGAGCTGGAGCCATGCCAGGGCCACTACCTGAGCCAGAGAGCAGAGAGCAAGTAAGAAATACTGTGGCTTCTTCTTTCCTCTCACCTCCCAGTCTCCTACCCATGTCTTCCAGTGGCCTAACCAGGATAGAAGCAAGTTTTCAAGGCAGCCTGGAAAATGTAGTTCCTTATGATACAGAGAAGCATGGGGAATCTGAGAGCAAACAGGCAAATGACTGTCTTGGGGAACAAAACAGGTTATGCATGATATGACTTTATTTATAGCAAACATGCACATTCAGACAGATAGGAGACAAAGAATACAAATGAAACAAGATTCTGTCTAGTTGCTGGGATTATGGTAAAATTGTTTTCTTGTCTGTGTTTGCTGACTCATTCATACTGAACGAGTGAAGTTGATGCAGAGCATGCTGTCCAGGTCTCCACCAATGAAGCACTTATCCCCCAACTGCTGGGAGATATGGCAACCAAACTGAGTTCTTCCTCAAACCCTGTCCTTCACTGAAGATAAGCACCTTGTCCAATGTCATGCCCACTCCTTGGTGGCAGAGCGCTTCCAATGAGGCCTCGCTTCCTCATCTCATTTTGGGACAACTCTGAAGGGTCATCCCAGAACCAGAGCTCCCCTTAGAATCAGTAAAGGCAACAAGTACTGACAAGCCCTAGGAGAGCAACTGCCCAATAATACTCGTGACCCGTTGTCCGTTGACTTCATTGAGCCACTTCTTAGACCAGAAACACGTTAATGGATGAGATGCTGGGTCCTCACGAGGAAGGACCCTGCAAAACTATGGCAAGTGTACACAGGAAAGATTCCCTCATCCTTCTCCAAAGGGACCTTCAGCCTCTAGTCCACTTAGTTCATGTCTGTGTCTACAGGTGGAGGAATTTCGTGTATAAACATGACAGCTGTGCTGAGTATATTCTATTTGGTCTACTCTCTGCTCTCTGCCCCAGAGGGCTAATCTGTGTGAATCTCATTAATGGCTCTTTTACCCTCTGACTTACAGTTAGGTTCAGCCAGTGGGATCTCTAGGAAAAGTTTAGAGGGAGAAAAGTGAATGACATCAGGCTCTTTATTCCCCTGGCTTCATTCCTCCCACCTCTGCAGGGTTGCTACAGTTTGAATACATCATCCTCCCTTACCCCCACAAAGGTCACTGATTTTCTCAAAGCAGCTGTCTCTAAATGATTCCATTGTTCCAGATTTCAGGTTCTAATAACCTTTCCCTCCCCATGTCCCTCCAATCTAAGAGTAGTGACAGCTCTTTGCATTGTGGCCTCCTTCACCTAGCCTGTCATTAAGTCATCCTTAAAATGTCCTAATTTTAATAAGTCTTCTCTTTCCTGTTGGGACCCTGACTGATGTGGCAGCCCAGATCACCCCTTCAGCAAGAGCTTTCTAGGAACTTCTAAATTAGTGTGAGTGGGCTGAGGTGGCAATTGAATCAGCCTGGTGCAGTGATTCGGTTCTCCCCTCCCCTTAATTTATCCTGAAGTTCTAGCCATCTTTTCTCATTCTGCAGAGACCATATACCCTAAAGTCTCAATGATTACAAAGGAAAGTTCTTTTGCAGCAGGATTGATTGGAAGTCATTAATCCAGTTTTATATAAGAGAATACCAATAACACAATATAAAGCATTACTTTTAATTAACAAAAGCAATTGGCACTAATTAAAAATCTCTCACATTTGTCAAAGAGCCATTTCACCTTAATTGCTAGGTGTGTTACATAGGCAATTAAAAACAAATTAAAATGAAGACCGTGGATAAAAAGGGGCAGGCAAACACATCTGCGACAGCAAATAGGCAAAAATGCTCCTCTGCTTCAAAACAAGCACAACTGCTTTCATACCCATTATCCAGGATGCTTAATATGATAATATCATAAATACCTATTGGCGAGTTGGGTTAAAAAAGTAAGAAAACCTGAAATTTGTGATGGGAAGGTAAAATTCTTTCTGGCGTTTTACACAATCTACAAATGAGTACTTACTCGGTGCCTTTCTTTGCTAAGTTCTATGAGGAATGGGGGTGTTTTTCTGTTCCCCCGCAGTTGATTAGTGTGATGATGTTTTAGATAACATGTTTTTGAAGTGTTCAAGTGGAAAAGACATTAAGTATAGTAAATACAGTCAGGAAAACAGCTCATTAGAGAGTCTCATAATCAGGCAGAGTTTAATGGAAGAAGTAGAATTTGTTTCAGACTTTGAAATATGAGTAGGAAATGTAAGAACATTTGAATAGGAAGAAAGAAGAAGTAACAGCATTTTAAGCAAGAAGAATAGCATAAGCAAAGGCACAGATGTTAGAAGGAAAAGCAACTGGTCCTATATAAGTCTATGAATTTACAAAAGTTGTAGTGCATGCTGGTTTGAAGTTTGTCTTTTTGGGTGAGTTGCCCCCAAAAGAGAGAAACTGGATATTTTCAACTGGATAAATTTTATGATATTCCTGGTGTAAAACTCCAATCAGCTGACTGTTTTTGTGAACAGCAATAAGAAAAGAATTCTCTAATTCTACAAGCATCATCTAGCTGTCAGAGGACAAGCTGGAGGTCAGTTTTTTAATCTAAGGTAAATGTGTGACCTTGTGTAAGTTACTTCACCTCAGAGTAGTTCTGTACAAGGTAGGGGAGGAGTAAAGACAAGTAAGCAGATTAACAGAGAATATGAGAGTATGAAAGTATAAAATGCTTTATGTGGCTTGCACCAATAAATTACATAGATACTTGGTATTATTGAGCTGTTATAACCTCTCTGACAGAAGGGCAAAGTTTGGAGGCATGAAACTGCTTCAGTGGTTGGTTTTAATGAAAGTGAAAAAATGCAAGACTTCATTATTTTGAAAGTACTAAAACCGTAAAAAGCCCAAGTTGACGTTGCCATCCCAAATGAAAAATATCTACCCTCAGGGATTTCTGAGTCTTTCAGGATCATTGCAATTAAAAGCAAGTATGAGACATAGAAGTTTAGTTGAGGGAAAATCACCAGTGAATAATAAAATGGTACATAGCTCAAGATTTAAAGTCTAGGGTTCAAAGATGTCTAGGTCTGAATGAATTAAGTCAATGTGTAGCCCTATCACAATTCTAAGACAAATTTAGTGACCTAGGAAAAACTGAATAGTAAAAAGGGAATAAGGAGGATGGAGTCACACACATAGCTTTAAAAAGCTGCCAAGCTCTGATTCCCCCTCCCCCGCAAAAAAAAATTATCTTGAGTGGTTAGGGTTAAGGTTAGTGGGGAACATCTGGAAATATTAGGAAGTATTAATATTTGAAACAAATATGAGGGGCATATTTGACGTTAGTGGAGAGGAGCCAGAGATGTTAAGTATTTTGAAATATATGGGACATCCCAACCCAATAAGAACAGTTCTACCCAAATTCCAGTAGCATCCCATTGAAAAATACCATTATATCATCTCTGACTCAACTCAGCTATAGCTTAAGTAATCTCTCGTCAAATACACTTCATCCTGCTTGCTTGGACCTCCAGGAAGATATAAGCTTTATCCCACAAGAAAGAGAATAAATGCAGAAAACCATCAGGCAATGATATCATTCTGCTCACAGTATTAATTGTGATGTGTTTCTCTTCGTAGAGAAACCAGGGACAAAGAAAAGATTGTTGAGATTCTCCACCATCCTTTCCAACCTAAGTCCTTGTGATGGTTAAGGTTGTGTGTCAACTTGGCTGGGCAATGATCCTCAGTGGTTTGGCAGTTATGTTGTAGTTTGGCAGCTATGTAATGATGAATCACCTCCATAATGAGATATGATATAATGTAATCACCTCCATGATGAGTTCTTCTATGAGCAGCCAATCAGTTGAAAGAGAGTTTCCTTGGGGGGTTGTAGCTTGAATACAATATATGTGGACTTTCTGGCAAAGATCACTGGCTTCTGCTTGTTCTGGAGCTTGCATCTGACCTCTGGTTCTTGGGACATGAGCTAGCAGTTTACCTTCCAATCTTGGTATTTGTCAGCTTCTGCAGCCTGTCAGTCAGTGGCCTGCCATCTTATCTGTTGATCTTGGGATTCATCAGCCTCCGCAGCCTGTGATCCAGTGGCCTGCCATCCAATCTGCTGATCTTGGGTTTGTCAACCCCTCAGCTATGTGAGTCATGAGAAGCCTCCAGCCTGACCCATGGACTAGGGACTTTCCAGACTCTACAACCACGTGAGCCATTTTCTTGATAAATCTCTCCCTCTCTCTCTCTCTGTGTGTATATATATATATATATATATATATATATATATATATATATGGTTGCACAGTGGTTAACAGCTCAGGCTGCTAACCAAAAGGTTGGCAGTTTGAGTCCACCAGCTGCTACTTGGAAACCCTATGGGGAAGTTCTAGTCTGTCCTATAGGGTCACTATGAATTGGAATCAACTCATCGGCAATGGGTATGGTTTGGTTTTGGGGATATATATATATACACATATATACGTTTCACTGGTTCTGCTTCTCTAGAGAACCCAGCCTAAGACAGCCCTATCATCAAATGGAATTCAGATGAGGGCTAGACTAAATCAATCCTTCCCAAACTTTACAGATTATAAGAATCATTTTATGTACTTGTTAAAAAGATTCCATTAGAGAATAAATAGCTAAGTCCTAAGCTTGAGAAAATATATTTCTAATACATATAGCCACCAAAAGACATTTACCCAGAAAATATAGAATTTCTATAAATCAAAAATAAAAAGACAGCACAATAGAAAAATTAGTAGAAGACTTGTACAGGCACTTCATAAAAGAGAACATCCTAAGGGTCAATAAACATATGAAAAAGTACTCGGTTTCATTTTTAATCAAGGAAATACAAATTAAAACCTCACTGTGATACTACTACACACCCATAACAGTGATTAAAATGAAAAAAATAAGCAATATTGAGTATTGGAAAAGATGTGGAGCAATTACAGCTCTCATCATTACTAGCAGGAGTGTAAACTGGCATAATATTTTGGAAAACTGTTCAGTATATCTACTAAAGATAAAGTTACATACAGTCTACGACATACTAATTCTACTCCTATGTATATACCCAATTGAAATGCAAATATATGTTCATCAAAATACATGTGCATAAATATTTATAGCAGCACTTTTCATAATAGCCCCAAATTAATAATAGCCCAACTGTCATGTATTTATAAGAGACTAGATAAACAAATTGTTGTATACCTACACAAGGAAAACTAAAGAATGACAACTATACACAATAATAAGGATAAATTTCACAAACATTATGAGTGAAATAAGCCAGAAAGAAGAGTCTATAATGATATGATTCCATTTATATAAGGCTAAAATTTAGTAAAAGTTAATTAATGATGTGGTATGTCAAGATAGTGGCTGGTTTAAGGGAGGTAGTGGTTAGAGGAAAGGGATTGAGGGAGACTTCTGGGGTGCTGGTATATGTTTTTTAGCTCTTCATATGGGTAATATTTACATATGTGAGTTCACTTTATCAAAAAATCATCACAAATTATTTTTTGTTTTTGTTTTTTTGTTTTTTTTGTTGTTTTGTATGTTATATTTTAGTAAAAAGTTTACTTGAAAAAATATGGTTACCCAGACTACTCTCCTGAAGAATGATTCAGTAAGCCTATGGGAATCTCAAGATTTCTTATCCTTAAAAAAGTTCTTATATATTATCAGGCAAGTTCAGGAAGCCTTGAAGTAAATTAATTTAAGATGTTTTATGCATATTCTCAGTTTTCGTAACAGCCTTGTAAGAATTGTCCCAACGTACAGACTATGATGCTCAGGTTCAAAGAAATTAAGGAATTACCTGAAGGACAAACAATAAATACTAGAGCTGAAAATAAGACTTGGAGCTTGTGCTTGGAGTTCATTTTGTTGTTGTTGTTAACTGCCGTCAAAGTTGATATCTGGAAGTTGCATACCTATGTCGATACCTGGAGTTGTACACCTATGATGAATTTTATATAATTTACAAATCTATTTATTTTTACAATCCAAGTCTACAAAATCTCTTTTATCACAAAATTTTTGCTTGGAAGCATAATCCTGGTGAGTGAAAGAACCAAGCATTAGAAAAACATGGCATCATTACTCAATATTTTATAGCATTTGACCTTTAACTGAATGCACATTAAACTTGATAACTCATTTATGTTATAATCTTCATTTCTCCTCCAAATAATTCAGGTCCATATTACTTAAGGAACCTAAGATCTCAAACATTCTCTGTCTGCATCTAAAACATATTAAGGCAGGACCCATAACACACACTTTTATTTCTCTCATTTCCAATATTAGGCACAGTGTTGGACACATAACAAATACTAAAGATCTTGCTAAAAACTTGACTGGATTAACCAAAGTCACAACTTCACCTGCATGAAATGGAATATGTTGGAAAGATTATCAGAGTGTAATGGAGATAGATGACTAAATAAAATGTAGAGAATACATTCACTCAAAAAAAAAATTAAATGAGTATTAGTTTCTTCAAAACTATTGGGGGATATCAGTGAAAATGGTGGAATTTGAAAGTTAGAAGGTCTTAACATTCAACCTTTCTCAAAAGCAATAAAAAAATTGGCAAAAATTGTCAGAATAATTTTTTTCAGTACTATGGAAATTAACTAAAGTCTTGCAGCAAATTGAAGGTTATTTATTTATGAAAAATGACTGAATCTCAATAATATCAACATGGTTTGGGTTGTTTTAACTTATGCTAATTCCATTTCTCACTCCCCAGTTCCTCAGCAACCTTGCAAAATAAAGCCCATATTCCCAGTACTGCAGGAACCAGAGCAGGGCTAGAGTCCTTTCAAAGTCTTGCTCCTAAATAGGAGTCCTTATCTGACCTGTCTGGTGGTTCTCTGGAAGACCCCACTGAAAGACTTGTCTTTATCCCACCTCACTCCACCTTGCTCATTTGAAAAGACTTCCTCCATGGGATATTTGTTTAATGTTTTAACACCCCATCACTGCCTGTGGTGGTGGATATTGTTGGGGATAATAATAGACTAGCCAGGGATCTTAAACAGAAAATCTAAGGAATAAAGTCCATAGGGTCTCTGTAAAGCTCTAACATATTCCTGGGAATTTAGAAGGTCACACACTTGCCCAGGGCTGCGTACATGCTCAGGAAAGGCCCTAAACTCTCAACTCTGACTAGCCTTGAGGGTCTTCACAAATAGGAAGTGAAAGCTAAGGCAGACATGTGAACTACTAGGCAAGGTATAGAAGATGTGCCCCAGCATGCACACAGAGCCCCTCAGCAATGACTGGGAGACTTACTGGTTCCAGGCACTTAAGGAAATCTCTGTCTAATCATTACCTGACCACTAAGCTAACTGAGGAGTCCCTAGATGGTGCAAATGGTTAACACACTCAACTGCTAACCAAAAGTTTGGCAGTTCAAGTACACTCAGAGGCTCCTTGGAAGAAAGGTCTGGCAATCTACCTCCCAAAAATCAGACATTGAAAACCCTATGGAGGACAGTTCTACTCTGACACACAGCGACTCACCATGAGTTAGAAGTGACTCAACGGCAATTGATTTTCAAGTTAACTGAGATTTCAGTGCCATACATGACAAAGGTACATACTTTACAGAATTAGTTCAGAAAAACCACTGAACGAACAAACAACTCCCACAAGCAGCAACAAAAACAAACCCTAGGATGAGGAATCTGATTTCCAGATATGCAACATTATATTATTTGAAATATGCAATTTTCAAGAAAAACAAAAACAAAACATATGCATAGTACCAGTAATAGTGTCAGCAGACCTTGTCTAACTTCAGGGAGAATGAGAATCACTATCAGGATCAGCCCATAGCTGATCCCTATGAAGTGGAGATCAGACATACCTGCATTCTCCAACCTTTTTATGAATTCTCACACTATGTCTCCCACCCAATGGCGCTCTCTGTTTCTCTACTGGGTTTGGTAATTTGTTGCAATGGCTACACAGAACTCACAGATCATACTCACAGTTAAATGGTTTATTAGGGAAGTAACACGGGATCAGTGTTAAAGTGGAAGTAACAGGAACAGGATCAATGTCAGGAAGCACACAGGTAAGACCTGGAATCCTCTCACAGAGTGAAGAGGACATCCAACCCTTCTTTGGTGTAGGATAGCAGTCTTTCTCTCAGTCATTCATGCTCCCTCAGGACAGGCCTCCTTTCAGCACCTGCCTGAGTTCTTGGCCATCCATGCCTACTCTCCACAGTACACATCCCTTCAGGCTAGGCCTCCTCTCACCTCCCTCAGGACAAGTCTGCTCTCAGCCCCTTCCCTGCTCCAGCAAGTGTTACAGCTCTTTTAGCTTCACCAACAAGTGTCTGGAGGCACCCTACTCCACTAGCAACCCTGCTGCTCAAAGGTGCTCAGCTCTTTCCCACACCATGGGTTGGCAAGTGCACTGTAGCTGCCTTGATCTGTGGGCCGGGAAGTGACTGTGCTATCTCATGCAGGTCACCTGGTTCTGCTGCCACCATTTCTCGGCCAGTGGACTCTGCTATGCTTGATGCTGCTTCTAGCGTCTCAAGCTGTCTCCAGTGGTACAGCTCTGTCTCCTGTGTCTAGGAGATTCTCAGCGCAGGGACCGAGAATCCAGAGGACATGCTCCATTCCAGGTTCCTATTCCTGTTGGTAGTGAGGTCCTCCCTCAACCCCTGTGGGTGGGCTACTTATATAGGCAAGTGGTTCAATCCTATAGGGTGGATTTTACACACTCTATTTGCATAGTAGACTGAATAATGCCCTCACTGGACTAAACTGACCATTCCCTTGCAAGTGGTCCTATCTATTTACATAATAACTTATATTTTCTGCCAGAAGGGACTGGCTTCTTGTCTGGGCAAAAGTAGAAGCTTCTCCAAAGAACTGGGGCAACTGTAACAGGGGCAACATAACAACTCCTCATAGCCCAGGAGAAAAATTTCCCAAGCTGTTTTTTCTTTCTTTTTCACAGAACGAAGACAAAGACCACATAAGGGAACTCATTTCACCACAACATACAAAGAAACAAGGGTGTATGAACCACACAGAGAATAAAAAGCAATCATATAAAGTGACTCTGAGGAAGCACAGACATTGGATTTACCAGACAAACATTTTAAAGCATCTATTTTAAATATGGTCAAAGAAATAAAAAAAAAAAAATCTAAAGAACTAAAGTATGACAGTGATGTCTTGCCAAATAGAGAATATCAATAAAGAGATAGAAATTATATAAAAGAACCAAATGGAAACTATGGGGAAGTAAAAGTACGATAACTGAAGTGAAAAATAGCAATAAAAGGACTCAATAGCAGAATTGAGACAGAAGAAAGAATCACTGATTTGAAATAGGTCAATTGAGACTATACAGTCTGAGAAACAGAAAGTACAAAGAATAATGAAAAAATTAGCCGAGCCTCCAGGACATAAAGGACCCAATTAAGCATACCAACACGCACATAATGGGCATTCTATAAGGAAAGAAGAGAGAAAAGGGGTACAAAGAATATTTAATGAAATAATGGCCAAAAACTCCCTAAATTTGATGAAAAATATTGATCAACAAAGTACTGGCTCCAAATAGGATAAAGTCAAAGAGACCCACACCTAGGCGCATCATAATAAAACTTTCAAAATAAAAAGAAGTATTCTTGAAAGCAGCGAGACAGAATCTACTGATCGTATAAAAGATATTCTCAATAAGATTAACAACTGATCTCTCAACAAAAACCATGGAGGCTAGAAGGCAATGGGATGACATATTCAAGTGCTTGGGTAAAATAATCCATCAAAAATTCTGTATGGCAAAACTATCATTCAAAAATGAAGGGCAAGAGGAAAGATCAACTTCTGACATGACAGTGTGAGGAGCTTCACTGCTCCCAGTGAAACTGGTGAAAATTAAAAAAATAAAAGCAAGTATTTCAAGCATCTGGAAATGGTCCTAAGGGCAAACAGAAAATCAAGAAACAGCTAAAAAAAAAAAAAAAAAAAATCAGTAAGAAAAACAAGACTCTGGTATTTGAACCAAGGCCACTCCTTGCCTTTATCCTCCCAGCTTAGCAAGGTAGAGGTTCCACTCTGGACTGCTGCAGCCAAGAACACAGAGCTCCGTACCCCCCACACACCCCAACCCCAGCTCCCAGCCAGTGGGCTTTCTTCCAGAGAGGAGCAAGACATCAGCATTTCTCATCCTACTCTCATCTACCTGTTGCTGAGGCTAAGTCCCAGGCAAGCGAGGTTGAGAGGTGGGTACTCTCTTCTTCTGCCCCACCCCCATGAAACAGAGGCTTGAACTTGAGCATGGTACACTGAGAATATTGGGGTACTGATCACCCTTGCCCTGACTTATGAGGTGGTGGTTCGATGCCAGGAGAGGCAATCCAAGAGGACCTCAGGCTGCTACCCTCCTTCACCTACTGTTCAGCTCTAGTGTGATGATGTCACTGATAGAAAAGCTTGCCATTGTCTCCACTCACAGAACACGAGTCTTGCCTCAGAAATTTTGCCTTGGAGGGAAGGTATGCCTGAAAACAGATAGTTCCTACTCTCTTCACAAAGGAATTGACTTCATTTGCAGCAAAGAGTGGAGAATTCCAAGCCTAAGAGTATGCTCAGGAACAGTGGAGGTTGTGGTGAAAGGCAATTGGAAAGAGATTCAGGATACAGACTAAACTGCAGACTGGTTAGTTTGCAGGATAGAAGCAGAGAATAAGAGAGCTGGAAGGAGACTTTCTGTTGCCAGAACAAACACCAACACTGACCTCAGTAACTATTTTTTCAAAGGATCTAGAATTTGATTGGATTAGTTGTAGAGCAATTTATGCCCCAGGAATTATTGCAAACAAGATATCAATCAGCCAGCAATTAGTGGAGTTTAACAGCTATGCATGGTCAGGGAAACAGAGGGAAAAAACCCTATCAGTACCAATACCATCTCAAGGTTACTGTGGGCATACCCAAACCTGCACATCCCTGAGGAGTAATATCTGATATTTAACACTGTGTGTGGTGGTGGAAGAATCCAACAAGTCACTAAACAAATAAACAAGCAAATAACAATAACAAGCCCTGGAGTGGGGGAAGCATTACTGAGAGGTTCTACAACTTATTAGCTAAAATGTCCCAGTTTCCAACAACAAATTATAAGGCATGACATGTTTACAGAATGAAAGGAAACCATGACTAAAGAAGTAAATGAATGTATAATGACAGTGCCACATTGAATAGAGAATATCAATACAGAGAAAGTATAAAAAAAATCAAATGGAAATTCTGAAGTTGAAATGTACAATAACTGAAATAAAAAAACTCATTAGAAAGGCTCAAAAGTACTGTTTGAACTACCAGAAGAAAGAATAAGCAAACTTTAGATTGATAGATATTATGCAAGCCTAAGAACAGAGAGCAAAAAGAATAAAGAAATCTTCAGGGAAATATGGGACACAAGCACATCAACATGTGCATAACGGGAGTATGGAAAGAGTGAAAGAGAGAAAGGAGAAGAAAAAATATTCAAGTAAATAATGACTTAGAACTTCTGAAATTTACTGAAAAACATTAATCTACACATCCAGGATGGTCAATGAACACCAAGTAGGATAAAAGCAAACCAAAAAAAAAACAAACCCATTGCCATGGAGTCGATTCCGACTCATAGCAACCCTAAAGGACAGAGTAGAACTGCACTGTAGGGTTTCCAAGGAGCACCTGGTGGATTCAAACTGCCGACCTTTTGGTTAGCAGCCATAGCTCTTAACTACTATGCCATCAGGGTTTCTGATAAAAACAAGAGGATCCACAAACGGACAAGTTATAGTTAAAATGCTGAAAGCCAAAGACAAGAAGAAAATCTCGAAAGCAGGAAGAGAAAAAACAATTCATTACCTACAAGGGAACTCCAGTAAGATTAAAGCTCACTTCTACAGGGAGCAGTGGGATAACATATTCAAAGAGCTCAAAGGAAAAAATCACCAACCAGAAATTCCATATTCACTGCCTTAGTTATCTAGTGCTGCTATAACAGAAATACCACAAGTGGACGATTTTAACGAAGAGAAGTTTATTTCCTCACAGTCAAAGTAGGCTAAAAGTCCAAATTCAGGGTGTCACCTCCAGGGAAAGGCTTTTTCTCTCTGTCTGCCTTCTTCTTTTAGGTGTTCCCCCGGACTAGGAGCATCTCTGCACAGGGACCCCGGTGCAAAGGACGCGCTCTGCTCCCAACACTGCTTTCTTGATGGTATGAGGTCCCCCGTCTCACTGCTCACTTCTGTCTTTTATATCTCAGGAGATTGCCTCAGGACACAATCCAGTCTTGTAGATCAGGTCCTGCCTTACTAACACAACTGCCACCCATCCTCCCTCATTAACATCATAGAGGCAGATTTACAACATACAGGAAAATCACACAGTACCAGGAATCATGGCCTAGCTAAATTGATACACACATTTTTTGGGGGACATAATTCAAACCATGACATTCAGGAAAGCCATTTTTCGAAATGAAGGCAAAATAAAGAATTTCCCAGATAAACAAAAACTAGGAGGATTTGTTGCTAGCAGGTCCATCTTATAAGAAATACAAAAGACAGTTCCTCAGACTGAAACCAAGTAACCTCAAGGTGGTAATCTGAATCCACATGAACAAAGAAAGAGCACTGATAAAAATAATTATGCAATTATGAAAGACACTACATTTTCTCCTTTCTTCTAATTAATTTAAAAAGAATTTATATAAAATATATACAAAATGTCCTATCAGGACAATAAATATAGAAATATTATATATGTCTAATATATATTTCCAATAACAGCACCAAGGAGCTGTGTGGGAGCAAAGCCATATTGGACTGAGGAAACAACTACAGATAGTATAGTAACAATTATAATATGTATTCTTGGGTTTGTAACATGAAGAGATGTAATATGTATAACAATAATAAGGGGGAATAAGCCATAGCAAGGGGAGAAAGGCTATAGAGGAATATATAATAGTAATGTTTCTATATACCATTGGATTTATGTTAGTATAAATCTGATGGTTGTTCTGATGACTTATGCTACATATGGTAAATCCTAAAGCAATGACTAAAAATATAACTAAAAAAATAATGAAAAATCACTAAAGAAATTAAAATGTTACATTATAAAATATTCACTTAGTGCAAAAGAAAGCAGTAAAGGAAGACTAGTGGAACAAAAACACACAAGGCATATACAGAACAAAAAGTAAAATGGCTGGTATAAATCTAACTATATAAATAATAAGACTAAATTTAAATGAATTAAGCAATAAAATAAAAAAGCAGACTGGATAAAAAAAAACATAATCCAACTATATGCTGTCTACATAAGACACATTTTAGATTCATATGAATAGATTAAAATTAAAAGATGGAAAAAGATACATCGTAAAACACACCACAAAAAAAAAAAGCTGGAGTATATGAGTAGTTTAAAATTAAAAGATGGAAAAAAATACATCATAAAACAAACCAGAAAAAAAAGCTGGAGTGGCTATACTAATATCAGACAAAATAGACATTAAAACAAAAAAAAGTTACTAAAGATTAAGAGGGATATTTTATAATAATTACAGGGTTAATCCAGTGGGGAGATATAACAATTATAAATATATATGACCTAATAACAGAGCACCAAACTACATGAAGCAAAAGCTGACAGAAATGAAGGAAGAAATAGACACTTCAACGAT
Source organism: Trichechus manatus latirostris (assembly GCF_000243295.1). Lineage (NCBI taxonomy): Eukaryota > Metazoa > Chordata > Mammalia > Sirenia > Trichechidae > Trichechus > Trichechus manatus. Next base: position 15,522,985 of record NW_004443956.1, on the reverse strand, counting down.
AATAGTTGGAGACTTCAATACCCCACTTTCAATCATTAATACATCTAGAGAAATCAAAAAAGTAACAAAAGAATTGAAGAATACTATGCACCAACTAGATCTAACAGACATCTGTGGAACAATCGACCCACCAACAACAGATTATACATTCTTCTCAAGTGCACGTAGAACATTATCCAGGATAGATCGTATTCTAGACTATAAAATAAACTTCAATAAATTTAAAAAGTTTGAAATTGTACAAAGTATGTTCTCCAAGCACAATGGAATGAAATTAAAAATCAATAGCAAGAAGAGCAGAGGCAGCATGGGAAGACGGTGGCAAACATTCCACAGTGGGTGTGGACCATGGCGCAACTGTACAGCAAGCAGCTACCCAAGAAGGATATTATCAAGTTTCTGCAGGATCACGGTTCAGATTCATTTTTTGCAGAACATAAGCTATTAGGAAACATTAGAAATGTGGCCAAGACAGCTAACAAGAACAATTTGGTTAAGCCTATAACCATCTTTTTGAAACTAAGCCTTTCAAAGGTACTGAAAGTATAAGTAAGGTGTCAGAGCAGAGGGAAAATGTGAAAGTTAATGACAACAAACCCAAAGAAACCATGTCTGAAGAGACTCTGCAAGAGGATCAACCAAAATATACAAAATCTGTTCTTAAAAAGGGAGATAAAACCAACTTTCCCAAAAAGGGAGATGTTGTTCACTGTTGGTACCCAAGAACACTACATGACAGGACTGTTTTTAATGCTAATATTCAAACAAGTTCAAAGAAGAAGTAAAATGTCAAGCCTTTAAGTTTTGAGGTTGGAGTTGGCAAAATTATCAGAGGATGAGATGAAGCACTCTTGACTATGAGTAAGGGAAAAAAGTCTCAACTAGTGATTGAACCAATATGGACTTATGGAAAGAAAGGACAGTCTGAAGCCAAAATTCCATGAAATGCAAAACTCATTTTTGAAGTGGAATTTGTGGATACTGACTGAAATAGCGATGTTTCAGTCTAAAGACAACAGCAACAATATAAAACGTGGCCTTGAAGAAACTTATGTAACTAATTAGAGCTGGTTATTATTGTGTTTAAGGGAGGAGACAACTGGTAAATTCAAGGAGTTAAAATCTGTTTACTTGATTCCCAACTTTTAAGAAATATAATTCCTTATTATAGTTTCTTGAAGTCTAAAATATTTTCCTTCAATTGTGTAAAATATTGGTTAAAGGGAATTGATTTTCTTTTTACCTTCTGTTGTAAACTAAAAAGCTCAATAAAAATTTATCAACTGTTTTGAAAAAACAATCAATAGCAAAAAAAAAAATACAGAAACTCACAAATACGTGGAAATTAAACAGCACACTCCAAAATAACCAATGGGCCAAAGAAGAAATCAAAAGGAAAGTCAGAAAATAATTTGAGATGGATGAAAATGAAGACATAATATACCATAGCTAAGACATAACATAGCAAAAGCTAAGAAGTTTCCTGGACACATCCAAATACTTTGAGGGACAGAGTAGCTGGAGCTGGGGCTTGAGGACCATAGTTTCAAGGAACATCTAGGTCAATTGGCATAACAAAGTTTAAGAAAATATTCTGCATCCCACTTTGGTAAGTAGCATCTGGGGTCTTAAAAGCTTGCAAGTGGCCATCTAAGATGCATGAATTGGTTCCATCCCATTTGGAGCAAAGGAGAATGAAGAAAATCAAAGACACAAGGAAAATATTAGCCCAAGAGACTAAAGGACCACATGTACCAGAGACTCCACCAACCTGAGACCAGAAGAACTAAATGGTGCCTAGCTACCACCAATGACCACCCTGACAGGGAACACAACAGACAGTCCCAGACGGAGCGAGAAAAAAGTATGGAATAGAACTTAAATTCACATAAAAAGACCAGACTTAATAGTCTGACAGAGACTGGAGGAACCCCAAAACTATGGTTTCTGGACACATTGTTAATCCAGAACTGAAACCATTCCCAAAGCCCACTCTTCAGGCAAAAATTAGATAGGACTATAAAACAAAAAATTATACACACGAGGAATGTGCTTCTTAATTCAATCAGACACAAGACCAAATTGGCAGCTCCTGTCTGGAGGCAGGATGTGAAGGCAGGAAGGGACAGGAACTGGTTGAATGACACAGGGAACCTGGGGTGGAAAGGGGGAGTGCACTGTCACATTGAGGGTATTGCAACTAACATCACAAAACAATGCGTGCATAAATTTTTGTATGAGAAATTAACTTGAGCTGTAAACTTTCCCCTAAAGCATGATAAAATATATATACATATACATATATATAAAAAATAGCTTAAGTTAAATTGGCAAATTCCTACAGAGACACAAACTAGTGAAACTGACTCAAGAAAAAAACATAATCTGAATGGACGTATAACAAGAGAAGAGGTTGAATTAGTAATCAAAAAACTACCCACAAAGAAAGCATAGGTACAGCAGCCTGCACCAAGGCATGCAAGCCTAGCCCTGTCCCACACCACCCTCAATGTGCAGACTGCCTGTGCCAAGATGTGCAAGCCTAGCCCCATTCCACACCCCCCGAAGCACAGGTGGCCTGCACCAATGTGTGCAGGCCTAGTTACACTCCCCTAGAATCCTTGAGGAGCAGACCATCTGTGCAAACCGAAGCAGGCTCCACTTTACCCCTCACCCTATCCTGAACATGTGGGTCTTGGCCCCCTCCCCCTTCTGTCCACAGACCCCTCCTCCCAAATAAGCAGGACTGCATGCCCAGCCCAGCCAACCTCCCTCACCCAGCCAAGTAGGACTCTGCTTTCTGCCCTGCTGACCCCCTACCCCCTGGGTCCAGCAAGACTCTGTTTGTACCCAGCCACCACCTCTCCCTGGTTGAAAGAAACTCCATTCCCTGCCCAGTTGACAGCTCCCAGCTGTGCAGGCCTCCAAACCCTATCCTGCCCACCCCTCCCTGCACCTCATTCTGTGCTTCAGAGGTCTCACTAACTGCTCATGCCAATGCAGACAGAAAAAAAAATCCCTTAAGAGCTGTGAAAGGATCTTGAGCACCTGACATCTGGTGCCACGCATGGAGGAAAGAACCTGCTTGCACACCACATAACAATCCTCTAAGAGAAGTCATATGTGTCTAATGACATAAGACCATAGCGTGTATACTGCCTGCCATACACACCAGTGAGAAGAGAGCACACCAAGTCAACAAACAACACCAAACCCCTACATAGACGAACAAGCCAGCAGTACCATACATACACAGACCAGTAGTATAAAACAGCATCAATTAAAACAATACAAAGGAACATAGATAAAATAAACAGAAAGGGAAAAAGCTAAGCTCCAGATATAGCAAAACAAAAGCAAAACAATACAAAAAAGGCACACAAACATACAATCAATAAAGAAATATATAACTAAAAATAATTGAAACTTAATGCTTAGAAGACAGCAGTCAATTACAAATCATATAAAGAAAAAGGATATGATGGCTTAGGCAAATGAGCAAAATAAATGGATGAAAAATTTTTCTGAGGAAGAACCGTTAATAGATCTACCTGAAAAGGAATTCAAAAGACTAATATTTATGTTTCTTAAAGAAATCAAGAAAAACACACACAGAGAAAACCCTAGAAGAATTCAGGAAAACAATACAAGAAGAAAATGACAAACTCAATAGAGAACTAGAAACCATACAAAAACAACTAGAAATTCAGAAGCTTAACAATAAAATATCAGAAATAACAACTCAATGGAAGAACACAAAAGTAGAATTGAATCAATGGAAGAAAGAATTAGCAAAATCGAGAACAAATATCCTGATACTAAGATATTTGAGGAACAAGCAGAAAAAAGATTGAGGAAAAATGATAGGAGACTAAGGGTTATGTGGGATACAATTAAGAGGAATAATATACACATATTAGGATTCCCAGAATGGGAAGAGAGGAAAAAAAAGAGTAGAGAGACAATTTTTGAGGACATAATGGCAGAAAACTTCCCAAATATCATAAAAGATATTTGAAACTAAAAGAGACCTTCATAAACAGAAAAATATTCCATGATTATGGATTGGAAGACATAACATTGTGAAAATGTCAATACTACCCAAAATGATCTATGCAGTCTCGATCCAAATTCCAATAACATTTTTTACAGAAATGGAAAAACATACCACCAACTTTTTATGGAAAGGAAAGAGGCCTCAAAGAGCCAAAGCAATATTGAAGAAGACTAAAGCAGGAGGCCTCACACTCCCCAATCCCAAAATATGCAGCCACAGTAATCGAAACAGCCTGGTAATGGTTCAATGACAGGCACATAGACCAATAGATAGAACTGAAAATCCAGAAGTAAATCCATCCATCTATGGACAGGTGATTTTCAACAAGGGGTCAAAGTTCATTCAGTGGGAGAAGAAACATTTTCTTTAACAATTGTGCTGGAAAAACTAAATATCCATTTCCAGAAAAGTGAAACAAGATCCATACCTAATACATAAAAACTAACTCAAAATGGATCACAGATCTAAATATCAAAGCTAAACCATAAAGCTCCTGGAAGATAAAATAGGGACAACAGTACGGGACCTAATTATTTTTGGTTATAGATTAATAAACACAACTACGAAAGCACAAGCAACAGAGGACAAATTAAATAACTTGGACATACGAAAATTTAAAAACTTATGCTTATCAAAAAACTTTATCAAAGAGTAAAAACAGAACCTACAGACTGAAAAAAATCTTTGGGCGCGATATATCTGACAAAGATCTGATCTCTAAAATATACAGAAAATTTCAATAATAAAAAGACAATCTAAAAATAAAAGGAATAAATCTAACCAGGGATGTAAAATACCCATACAAAGAAAACTACATAACACTACTGCAAAAAACCCAAAGGGATCTACATAAATGGAAAAACATACCATGCGCATGGATAGGTAGACCCAACATAGTGAAAATGACAATTCTACCCAAAGAAATTGACAAATACAATGCAATCCCAATCCAAATACCAACAATGTTCTTCAAAGAGATGGAAAAACTAATCATTAACTTTATATGGAAAGGGAAGAAGCCCCAAATAAGTAAAGCACTATTGAAGAAGAAGAATAAAGTTGGCGGACTCACACTACCTGACCTCAGAACCTACTATACAGCTATGGTAGTCAAAACAGCCTGGTACTGGTACAACGACAGATACTTTGACCAAAAGAATAGAATTGAGAACACAGATGTAAATCCATCCACTTATAGTCAGCTGATCTTCGACAGAGGCCCAAAGTCCATCAAATGGGAAAAGACAGTCTTTTTAGCAAATGGTGCTTGCAAAACTGGATGTCCATCTGCAAAAAATGAAACAGGACCCATACCTCACACCATACACAAAAACTAATTCAAAATGGATCAAAGACCTAAATATAAAGCAAAAAACTATAAAGTTCATAGAAGAAAAAATAGGATCTACGCTAGAGGCCCTAATACACAGCATTAACAAAATACAAATCATAATTAACAACACACAAACCCCAGAAGATAAGCTAGATAACTGGGATCTTTTAAAAATTAAACACTTAAGGTCATCAAAAGACTTCACCAAAAGAGTAAAAAGAGAACCTACAGACTGGGAAAAAAGAAATTGGCTATGACAAATCTAACAAAGTTCTAATCTCTAAAATCTACAAGAAAATCCAACACCTCTATAAGAAAAAGACAAATAATCCAATTAAAAAATAGGTAAAGGAAATGAACAGACACTTCACCAAAGAAGACATTCAAGTGGCTAACAGACACATAAGGAAATGCTTACCAAAGTTATCACTAGCCATTAGAGAAATGCAAATCAAAACCACAATGATATACCGTTTCACCCCGGCATTACTGGCACACATCAAAAAAACAGAAAATAACAAATGTTGGAGAAGCTGCAGGGGGACTAGAACTCTTATGCACTGCTGGTGGGAATGGAAAATGGTACAACCATTTTGAAAAAAGATATGGTGCTTCCTTAGAAAGCTAGAAATAGAAATACCATATTTGATCAATCCAGTAATGCCACTCCTAGGAATATATCCCTGAGAAACAAGAGCCACCACAGGAATGGACATATGCACACTCATGTTCACTGCAGCATTATTCACAATAGCAAAAAGATGGAAACAACCTAGATGCCCATCAACAGATGAATGGATAAACAAACTATGGTACATATACACAATGGAGTATTATGCAACAGTAAAGAACAATGTTAAATCTGCGAAGCATCTCATAACATGGATGCATCTGGAGGGCATTACGCTGAGTGAAATAAGTCAATCACAAAAGGACAAGTATTGTATGAGACCTCTACTGTAAAAACTCATGAAACAGTTTACACACAAAAAGAAACAATGTTTGATGGTTAAAACAGGGGAGGGCTGGGGGGACAGTAAACAATAGATAAGTGGTAACTTTGGTGAAGGGTAAGACAGGACACAGTACTGGAGAAGCCAGCACAACTTGCACAAGACAAGGTCATGGAAGCTGCACAGACACATCCAAACTCCCTGAGGGACCAAATTGCTGGGCGGAGGGCTGTGGGGACCATGGTCTCAGGGAACATCTAGCTCAATTGGCATAACACAGTTTATAAAGGCAATGTTCTACATTCTACCTTGGTGAGTAGTGTCTGGGGCCTTAAAAGCCTGTGAGCAGCCATCTAAGATACTACAATGGTCTCACCTCTTCAGAAGCAAGGGAGAATGAAGAAAACAAGATACAAGGGAAAGATTTGTCTGAAGGACTAATGGACCACAACTACCAAGGCCTCCACCAGACTGAGTCCAGTACAGCTAGATGGTGCCCGGCTACCACCACTGACTGTTCTGACAGGGATCACAACGGAGGGTCTTGGACAGAGCTGGAAAAAAATGTAGAACAAAATTCTAACTCACAAAAAGAGACCAGACTTACTGGCCTGACAGAGACTGGAGAAACCCCTAGAGTATGGCCCCCAGACACCATTTTAGCTCAGTAATGAAGTCACGCCTGAGGTTCACCCTTCAGCCAAAGATGAGACAGGCCCATAAAATAAAACGAAACTAAAGGGGCACATCAGCCCAGGACAAGTACTAGAAGGCAGGAGGGGACCGGAAAGCTGGTAGTAGGGAACCCAAGTCCAAGAACAGAGAATGTTGACATGTCGTGGGGTTGTTAACCAATGTCATAAAACAATATGTGCACTGTTTAATGAGAAACTATTTGTTCTGTAAAGCTTCTTCTAAAGTTCAATTAAAAAATTTCTTTAATGTTAAAATGGCAAATATTTAGTTATATATATTACCATAATAAAATTACCAGAAATCCTAAAAAAAAAGAGCTGTGTCCAAGCATAAATGTTTCAAGCTTCTTGTAACCTATTAAACCTTCTATCTCTGCATTGGTATAAACTGGGAGAAGATAGATCTCGGGACGGAATCTGCATTTATCCAATTGTTCATTCAATCATGTGCAGATAGTATGTGTAGTTGTTGCTGCTGTTGTGTGCCATCAAGTTGACTGCAACTCATAGCGACCCTATATGACAGAGTAGAACTGCCTCATAGAGTTTCCTAGGCTGTAGTCTTTACAGGAGCAGATTGCCGGTTCTTTTCTCCCATAGAGTCCCTGACTTTCTGGTTAGCAGATGAATGCATAACCGTTGTGCCACTAGGGCTCCTATGTGTGGTAGATACAACAATAATTTTTAAAAAGTTACTGTGTTGGGTGAATTCGGTATCCATATGGGAAAAAAATATATCAGAATTCCTACCTTGCATCGAATTTAAAAAATAACTCCAGAAATGTGAAAGGCAAAATTAAATTGGTCCAATTTGTCGCCATTTTTCTTTTATGTTGTGTGCTTTATGTGTTCTGTTTCATAAATCTTTTCCTACATAATGGTCATGAAAGTGTTCTCCTATATTATTCTCTAAAAGCTTTAGTTTTGCCCAAATACTAAAAATTCAAAGTATGCTATAATACCAAATACATCAGTAAATAAAGGCAAAGCACAATAAAATATTTAATGCTTTAATATTCACCCCAATTCTAAGCTGAAGAATTGTTACAATATTACATAAAATAAACACTTCATTACAAATACAGATTTAATTCATAAACAATTATACAATTCATTAAGAAAACATCATGCAGCCCCGTACACCCTTTTTGCTCAGTAATGAAGTCACTCTTGAGGTTCACCCTTCAGCCAAAGATTAGACAGCCCCATAAAACAAAATGAGACTAATAGGGCACAACAGTCCAGGCACAAGGACTAGAAAGTAGGAGGGGACAAGAAAACTGGTAATAGGGAACCCAAGTTCGAAAAGGGAGAGTATTGACATGTCATGGAGTTGTTAACCAATGTCATAAAACAATATGTGTACTGTTTAATGAGAAACTATTTGTTCTGTAAACCTTCATCTAAAGTACAATAAAAAATTTAAAAAAAGAAAGCATCATGCAATAAACCATTATCACATCTAACTAAAAGAACATCCTTTAATATTTTTTCATTTAAGCTGTCCCTGTTGTCTTGCAAGATGAATTTCAAACCTCAGAAACCTCTCTCAACACTGACCTGAGTAACTAGTGCACCAAAAACTACCATAGCAATTTCATATAACTGGGGATATTGTGAACGATTTTCGTCCCAAAATTCAAGAATACTTCTTTTTTTCCTCTCAACTCTTCGTACACCATCAAAGCTTGTTAATACAGAGTCAATATTAACAGTAGAGTCATTTGATCTCAATCTAACTTTTTTCTTTCAGTTTGAGAAATAATTCCATTTCATCAACATCATCATTTGAAAGAGAATATTTCCTGAATTGCTTTCCTTTGCTACACTTTCAATATTGCTCCTTTTCAGATTTTCTATCATTTCCCAGGTGCTTTTTAAATGTAATATGGCCTTCACCTTAATTTCAGAATTAATTAGAATTTGATAATGATAATCTAGATAAACTGCTCCTAATGTGCTGTCATTTTAAATGATAACTTTTTCCCTGACATTTTTTTCAATCAATGTGTTTTCAAATGTATTATTAAGAGTTCTTAATTTTAACTTCGTTTCCACCCACATACCAAAGCATCACTCATGGTTAATGTTCGCTTTGCAATCTTACTGTAACTTTCTTTAAAGGTTTTAAACTTTCCCAAATTAATTTGACATATGCCCATTTGTCATTAGAAAAGTAATATTTCATATTATTCTCACCTAATACATCACAGAGAGTTTTGCATCCTGGTAAGGTTTCTAACATGGTGTATATTCTGTTCCATCTTGCTGGGAATCCAGTAAAGTTTTCCTTAGATTATTTTCCAAAAATTTGGTAGACAATATCAGAATACGAAGTATTCAGACAAGTTCACAATATTCTCCTAAAAATTCTTCCAATTCAGCATCCTTTATAGCACATTTAATAACTAACTGAATTGTGTGTGCAGAACACACTGTACCAGTCAATCTTTTCTTATAAACCCTGTCACTTTCACCGCACTCTGCGATGATTAATGTCTGCAAGTCAGAGTGCACTAAGTCTGAGTCTTCAAAATTGTCATTTTCCCTGACTTGTGCCATTCGATTTCACTATCATTTCTGAGCAAATCAACAAATTTAATCCTATTAGAGCCATTATCCAAACAATAATTGTAAACCAGTATCGTATGTCTCTAAAATTTGATATGCAGTGTTTTTTATGTACAGACCTGTGTGTCTTTCTTTCAATTCTTTCATTCCCAGTGTCAACAGATGTATCTTACTGTCTTGTGTGAACTGAGTGTCAGTTCCTAGAATTGACCAAGTCAATCTCCTGGCAACATCCACTTTCAAAGAGAGCATTCGTTTTTCCAGATTACTACTAATATTGGAGCTAAGTTTTAAGGACAAGTGAGGTATTATTTCCCTAATATTCTCTGAGTTGACTGAAAACTTTTGACCAGTTGAAGCAATAATTGGATTTAAATTTTACGGAATCCTGAATATTCAATTAACTCAACCAAATAACCATTAACAGCAACTAATTCAACACATGCATCCACAATTGTTTGTTTATATAATTTCCCCTTAAGGCATCCTGGAACAGCAAAGTCTAATGTTTTTTGTTGCTTATTTGGAACACTGACACTTTCTTTAATCTTCTTTGCCTTCTTGCTTTGTACTGCATTGTATTCATCCGTATGGTGACATTTTAGGTGACTCTCCAAATTCCATCATGGTCTCCAACCATATCTGTATTGCAAATTTTACATTTGCTTTTATTTTCAGTCCTTTCATACTTGAAAAATTCTTGACATGGATTTTCTCTGGTTTGTCCCATACTAGAATTCAAAGGATAAGAAATAATATTAACATTAGAGTGCATTTTATAGTCACTATATTACATTGGAAACCCCGGTGGCATAGTGGTTAAGAGCTGCAGCTGCTAACTAAAAGGTCGGCGGTTCAAATCCACCAGGTGCTCCTTGGAAACACTGTGGGGCAGTTCTACTGTGTGCTATAGGGTCACTATGAGTCAGAATCGACTCGATGGCAACAGGTTTGCTTTTTTTTTTTTATTTTTGATATTACAGTACGGTCTTAGACTTGGTTACCATAAAAAGAGTGGAATGCATAAATACATTTGTAGAAATGAATTAGAGCCAGTACATATTAAAGTGTTTTTTGTCATGTATTATCAGTATATTAGAAAAACTGAAATAACTTTGATTTTACATTTGCAGTTTTCCAATTTCTTCCATTTGAAATCCCACTTTACAACACTCTCATACATTTATCCAGCACCTTTGAAGAAAAATCTCACTTCATAGTAATGCCATCAAGTTGTTCTCAGTGAAATAACAGTATATTGCAAATTGAAACATTGGTTTTCTTCCTGTTAGTTGTTGATGTTTGTTAACATTTCAATTTGTGAGATAAATACCAAATTTAAACATATAAATACAATGTGTGACAGTAGATTTAAATTGAAATTGAAGAATGAAATCATCAAAAAATTATATGCTCTTTTCTATTTCTTGAATTTAAACATCACACTTAAAAATGTGAATAATATACATTTAAAATGTTTACACTCACCTGACAAATTTCTGTTCACATGAAACTCTGTTCAGAACTCGCTGCAGTTTAACCCGCTCTTTCAGATTTCTGACTACAAGTGCTCTCAATTGCCGAGCATTTCTCCCATCTTCGGTAAGCACAGCTCGAGTTAACTGTGAGAGAGGTCAGGCATGAAGCAGAACAGCGAACTCTGACTCGCCTGTGAGTTCTCTCAAGTGACAGTAGTCATTACATCTTCGGCTGCACAACGTCGCTTGCTGAACCAATGAACTGTGCCCTTCCCACCCATGTGCCAGAGAAGCATTTGGCATACATGGGCACCAGATGCAAATAAAACATAAATGGCCCAATGGTCTCACTTAAAACTTAAAAATCATCATTGAAAATTGCAGAGCGAAAAAATAATGGTTTTCGATTTCAGTTCCGGTTAAGAAGAACTTTTTTTTCAATTCGAGTTTCAGTTTCACTCTGGCAAAAATTTCAGTATTTTTTGGTTTCAGTTTTCGGTTCTGTTCCAGTTCAAAGCTCTGGAATTCTCTAAGACAATAGACTTTCTCTACGGCTCTCTTCATTTCCTTCTGAGCCCTCATCGGAATCGCCTTTGACATCTATAATTCTACCAACAGTCTCTTCAAGGCAATCTATGCTTTTATTATTGGACACCTTAAAACTCTTCCAGTCTCTATCCATTACCCAATTCCAAAACTGCTTCCATATTTAGGTATCTGTTAGAGCAGCATCCCCCTCTCAGTACCAGATTCTGTCTTAGTTATCTAATGCTGCTATAAAAAATGCCACAAGTGGGTGGCTTTAACAAACAGAAATTTATTTTCTCACAGTTTATGAGGCTAAAAGTACGAATTCAGAGTGCTGGCTCTAGGGGAGGCCTTTCTCTCTCTGTAGGCTCTGGAGGAAGGTCCTTGTCTCTTCAGCTTCTAATTCCGGGTTGCTGGCAGATCTCCATGTATCTTGGCATCTATCTTATCCCATCTCTGATTCTAGCTTGTGTTTAATCTCTTTTATATCTCAAAAGAGACTGACTGAAGATACAGCCTATACTAATTCTGCCTCCTTAACATAACTAAGACAACCCTTTCCAAATGGGACTATAACCATAGGCTTAGAAATTAGGATTTACAACACATATTTTTTGGGGACACAATTCAATCCATAACATTGAGGAAGGTCCTTGTCTCTTCTGAGCTTCTGCTCCTGGGAAAACTTCATGTTACTTGGCATCACTTTTCCCCCATATCTGCTTCTAACTTGCATTTAATCTCTTTTATATCTCAGAAGAGACTGACGCAAGATATACCCTACACTAATCCTGCCTCATCAACTTAACAAAGAAAACCCATTCCCAAATGAAGTTATAACCACAGGCATAGAGGTTAGAAGTTACAACACATGATCTGGGGGGACACAATTCAGTCCATAACAGTGGTCTGAGGGTGGTAACTTCCACAACTGTGTCACAGAGATCAGATCCCTCCTCCTCAATCATGTGTGGTATATATGGAGGTGGGCAAGTGATTATTCACCTGGACTGTCCAGCTGCATGGGGTTGCCCGTCATACGGAGTTTCTCATTTACTGTGCCATGTAGCAACTTCTTTTAACAATAGTATGTCTACATGGTTCTTCATTCACCTTAATTCTTGGACACTCTGGTGAGAGTACTAGAAAGATGTTTACCTGTGTTTTATTGACTATGCAAAGGCATTCGACTGTGTGCATCATAACAAATTATGGATAACATTGAAAAGGATGGGCATTCCAGAACACTTGATTGTGCTCATGAGAAACCTGTACATAGATCAATAGGCAGTCGTTCGAACAGAACAAGGGGATACTGCATGATTTAAAGTCAGGAAACCTGTGCGTCAGGGTTGCATCATTTCACCATACTTATTCAATCTGTATGCTGAGCAAATAATCCAAGAAGCTGGACTATATGAAGAGGAATGGTGCATCAGGATTGGAGGAAGACTCATTAACAACCTGTGATATGCAGATGACACAACCTTGCTTGCTGAAAGTGAAGAGGTTTTGAAGCACTTACTGATGAAGATCAAAGACCACAGCCTTCAGTATGGATTATACCTCAACATAAAGAAAACAAAAATCCTCACAACTGGACCAATAAGCAGCGTCATGATAAATGGAGAAAAGATTGAAGTTGTCAAGGATTTCAT
>NW_004443956.1:15457184-15509612 GCF_000243295.1 Trichechus manatus latirostris | reverse complement strand
AAACAAAAATCCTCACAACTGGACCAATAAGCAGCGTCATGATAAATGGAGAAAAGATTGAAGTTGTCAAGGATTTCATTTTACTTGGATCCACAGTCAATACCCACAGAAGCAGCAGTCAAGAAATCAAACGATGCATTGCATTGGGCAAATCTGTTGCAAAAGACCTCTTTAAAGTTAAAAAGCAAAGATGTCACTTTAAGGACTAAGGTGCACCTGACACAAGTCAGTGTTTTCAATCGCCTCATATGTGTGCAAAAGCTGGGCAATGAATAAGGAAGACCGAAGAATTGATGCTTTTGCGTTATGGTGTTGGCGAAGACTGTTGAATATACCATGGACTGCCAAAAGAATGAACAAATCTGTCTTGGAAGAAGTACAGCCGCATGCTCCTTGGAAGTGAGGATGGCAAGACTTCATCTCACATACTTTGGACATGTTATCAGGAGGGACCAGTCCCTGGAGAAGGACATCATGCTTGATAAATTACAGGTTCAGCAAAAAAGAGGAAGCCCCTCTACGAGATGGATTGACACAGTAGCTGCAATAATGGGCCCAAGCATAACAATGATTGTGAGGATGGCTTGGGATTGGGCAGTGTTTTGTTCTGTTGTACATAGGATCACTATGAGTAGGAACCAACTCGATGGCACCTAACACCAACAACTGGTGTCAAAATGGATCCCACTTGTATGAACTATCTAGAGTAGACTAAGGTATGGAGACCAAAGATTATTAGTGGTTACCAGGGATGAAAGGGAGGCAGAGAGGGGGAGTCATTGCTTAGGGGGTACTGAGCTGCTATTAAGGGTGATGAGAAATCTTGGAAAAGGATGACGGTGATTTTGTACAACACGATAAATGTGATTAATGTCACTGAATTGTACATGTGAAGAATGTTGAAATGGCAAATGTTTTGTTACGTATATACTTACCATACACACACACAAAGGATTCAGGGAGGCTGTCATAGGCAGCCTTGCACTATGGCCTTTTGTTTCTGAACACAGGACCTTGGTTTTACCCCTTAAGGTGTGACCACCTATTCTAGACACTTTTCTGTCCCATTGAAAGCTGCTGCTGGACCATCTCTTCCTTTGGGGCTGTGTTCATTAAGCATAGCTGGCTTCTTCGGGTAGTATGGTGAGGCAGAGATGCTTCTCAATCTCAGTGGTGTCACTAGGAGGATGCAGGGTGTGGACCATGCTGGGTGACACTGTCAGAGGGGGTGGCACCAAAATGACGGTCTATAAAATTTTTTGTGCAGTCTTTCAGTAGAAATTTATTATTTTTTATAAAAATATAACAACAAAAACTTTTTTCATAAGCCCAACTTACATGTATCAGTATACCTAAAATTGTAATTTACTTTTTGAACTCTGTGCTAACTTACTCTATGCTAATTTACTTTTTGAACTTCTAATGCACTCTGGTCAAAGCTGTCATTATTACCCAATTACAATGACGCTTCAAATCACGTGTTTTCACCTGCATTCCCTACAAGCAAGCGCTGCTGTTTTTGTTGTTGCGGTGTTTTTATAGTCGCTGATTTTGTCAAATTTTCTGGTGCTTTACCTATGACATTGTAGTAATTAATACTTGTGAACCTATACCAATAACTTTTTGAGAATGAAGTAGTAATTAAAGGAAAAGAAGGAGAAAAATAAAAAAGGCTTTCACTCAGTTACTAACAATGTTGTAATTCAATGTAGAAAGATTTTACAAAACAATTTTGTTGTCAGTATTCATATAATCTAAGAAATATCACATTTAAGCAATTTACAACCAGATTTATTACATATTGCTCTATGATTAAAATTGATAACAAACTTACATGCTTAACAATTATTGATTATATAACTCTATGATAACTAGAGAAATTGACAGTTTAAAACATGAAGTGAGGGAAATGCTATGTTTCTTGATACATGTTTAGAAATATAACTTAAATCTTAGATTCAGTTTTTATAAAATTTTAGTCTTTTTTAAATTTTCTTTAAAAACTCACTGTCTTACAAACATACATGTGATTTTAATGAAATATTCAGGGTTTAAGTTTGAATTATGGCTTAAAAAAGTGACACATTAAAATTTACATTTGATAGAACTGACATATCCAGTAGATTTACATTTTACATTTTCTTCTCGTTTTTTACATTCAGTGACACACGGGAATTACAACTTACGAGTAACATTACTATAAAAAACATTACTAATGATTCTGTATGGTCTGGTACTGGAGGAGGTCCACGGGGGAGGGTAGTGACACCATGAGTTACCACCCTGGGTGACACCAACTGTAGTTACACCACTGCCCAATCTCACCAACTATGAGATTCCAGCTCCATTTACATTCTCCTTGCATTTGGTTGGTTTTAGGGTAGAAGACATGGCAGCGAACATGGCTATATGATATTAAACAGAAATCTGGAAGATTTAAATTCTTTGGAGGTTTAGTAACTTTGATACGATTTCGACTGAAAAGAGTGGATCATGAATTCACGTTAAAAAATAAGCTTTACTTAGAGAAGGCTTCTGAGCTTAACATTGGCATTAAATTAGAGTTACATCAAGTGTAATATTCCTCCTTTAAAACAAAGTCCAAACAGTTTTTGGATCAAGCATATCCTGGACAGAGGGAAGTGCAGACTGGGGTCATGGAGACTGAGGGCCACCATGGGACAAGTCAGACTACAGGGGTGCACAATGGCCCGGCATTTGCCCCCTAGATTCGATGCAAATTTAAAAGAGAATTGAAAGCAAAAGCAGGGAAACAAGATGTAGAGTTCTGTCACATAGCTCATCTTTGTTGTTGCTTGCTACTGTCCAGTTGGCCCATGACCTATGGTGACCCCATGCACAACTGAACAAAATGCTGCCTGGTCCTGCACCATTCCCATGATTGGTTGCAGATAGGACTGTTGTGATCCATCAGGTTTTCATTGGCTGATTTCCAGGCTTTTCTTCTTAGTCCATCTTAGTGTGGAAACTCTGCTAAAACCTGTACAGCATCATACTAGTACGCAAGCCTCCACTGACAGATAGGTGGTAGCTGTGCATGAGGTGCATTAGCCGGGAATGGAACCTGGATCTCCTGCATGGAAGGTGAAAGTTCTACCACTGAACCACCACTTCCCCTCGCTCATCTTTACACAGATGTTTATGTTTGGCCACTTGTGAGTATCATTTTCACTTCAGAACAACAAAGAGATTTTCAGGATCTAACTTTTTGGTAAATAGAGGAATAATTGCATGTACATGTAAAAAAAAAAAAAAAGAAAGAAGGTGATGGTTCTGAAATTGATGAAAGTATTTCTAGAGAATTCATTTTTTAAACAAAGCTAACCTGAATTTAAAGTCTGCTTTGTACAACTTGGCTAAGAACAACTTTTGGGAACATCCCACTTGAAGCAAGTGAGCTGGGCCCTCTCATGGCTGGAGGGAGAGCCTGGGAGCAAGTGTAGCCTCCCAGGGGCAGAGGGCAGCACTGGGCATAGTGTGCAGGAGGGCCATCCAGAGATACGTGGCAGACTGTTGTCAAGACAGCTCATTCATGTCCAAACTAGTTATCTTTCCCAGTACCTCTCTGCCTCCTCTAGAACTGTGCTCTTGTCCAACATGTGAACAAAATTTGTGTGTCATCTCATAGTAGCAATCCCTAAACCTGGCTAGTTATAAAAGCCCAATAACGTATAATCCTTAAATTACTCCCACGTGATTTTAGTGCTCTGATAAGTTTGACAACACCTGCCTTTCTCTGTCCCAAACCCAGAGTCCATCACCAAGACCTACAGAATACTTCAAACAGATCCATTACTCTCCATTCCCATTGCCATGGTTCACTACTTCATCATTTCTTATCTCATTTAGTTCACTAGTCTCCTTTTGTTCCCAACAAATCTATTTTCACACTTCTACCCCAGTGATAGTCCCTATCTCCTTTTACATATAACTTCCTTTCTTCCTTCAAACCTCAACTCAAGGGCAGTCTACCCTCGGCAGTTAGCTGGTGCCCCAGAGGTACCCCTCATCAGCGTTCCCATGGACCCTGCACAAGACTCCACCTTCCAGTATTGCATTTTCTTATGGTTTTCCCTCTCTCTCTCCCACCAGGGGACTGAGACCACATCTTGTAGGACTCTTATCCCCAAAGAGATTCTGGGAGAGTCTGACCTGACACAGCAGAGTACAGCAGAAAAGAGCTCTGGGGTTAAAGTCTGAAGAGCTGAGACCTTCCATTATTAGTAACCGTGTGTCCTGGGCTAATATTTTTTAACATCTTCAAAATGAGGCTAATACGTGCTGTTCTTTCCTCAGAAGCCTGTGGCAACAACAAATATAGAATCATATTATAAAAGCAGAAAGCACCACATAAATATAGAATGTTATGAAGAAGACAGCTGGAAACTTGCTAACTGATAACTTTCTTTCCGTATCTGCATGGAGTTTTTCAAATTTGAAATTTTTAATTTTGCTTTACAACTATGCATTTATTTTTCCAAGACCACACTGTGAGCATTTGCAAGACAGAACACACTCAGGCATTTACTGCTAGTCTGTGATTCCACTCTGTGTTTTTTGGCCTGTCTGTCAGGAGAGAGGGTGGGGCGTGGGACATGGGGTGGGGAGGCAAGGCTGAGCCCCTGAGAGTATTAAAGAAAATTTCATACTTAAGTCATTTTCTTCTTTCTTGAAAAAGATCCTACCCAAAGAGCTTGGGGTAGCGGGGAGGGCACATAGGTATCAGATGTAAAAAATAAGGGCCAAGTACAATTTCAGACTTTAATCAAAAGAACATTTTTATGTTCACCTGTCACAACTCTTTCCCTTATTTAAACATTTAAATGAAAACTAAAATGTAACTCTATTCCCCAAATAGTACCATCCCCCAGGGGGGTGTCCACTGACAATTACATGGCCACTTGTTGGGTGTAATGGAAGGAGTCTACCCAGGCAGTGGAGCCCATTGGAGTTGAAATGTAAGTGCTGGTGAAGCATTTTATGCAGGCTGAAATATAAGTGATTCAGAGTTTTTTTGTCAAACCTTTACTCTTGATTTATAAAGGGATATTAGAAAGAGAAGCAATGACATAATGGTTTATGGATTTGTAGGTGAGGGAATAAAGCAGAATATAAAATGGAAATAAATTTTATTCTAGAGTCACAAGGCCTGGATTTGAGTCCTGACTCCATCAATTACAAACTGTGCCAATTTAAGCAAGTCATTTGTCCTCCGTGAGCCTCAGTTTCCTTATTTATAAAATGGATAGATCACCATCTGCCTTATTAATCTTACTGGCTTCGAGAATCAAATGATAAAACACTAAAAAATATTGTTTTAAACACTGTGTATGCATGATTTAGTTCTTTGTTTTGTTATCCTCAGTAGAAGTGGTTGTGGTAGTTAGTTTGGGAGATAGGATTTCCAGCCATGTGGGCATCTACAGGAAGGTGCAAGATGTATATTGAAGATTACTTCTTAATCTAAGAAGCATCAAGCGCAGGTACTTTGTAGAATCTGGATCTTTTCTTAAAGAAACTGAAAATAACCTGGAAGGAAGACATGTGGTGAACACCTACCACACTGCCGGGCCACAAGGTAAAAGGTGGATCCATACCACACAGCAGAGTTTAGGGAGTTGATTTATTGGACATTAATAAACACAAGTCAGCCAGAGACAAGGGATGCTGCCCGCACCTCTTATCCCTGTGTGGAGACATTCCAGGCCAGGGCACTCTAAACATGCAGGGACAGACATTCCGTGAAGGGACCTTGCCCTTCTGCTGACCATCCTTACAGGGCAGAGCAGAAGCAGCCTCATAGATGGGGAAAAAAGACTGCTTGGGCTGCAGGCTGGGTGGAGGATAGCCACTGACAGGGGTGGTACAGAGGACCAGCTGCCCAAAAACCCTCCCGGGGCAGAGGGCTGTGGTCTGTAGGAGGTGGAGTCAGGATGCAGCCCATCTTGCTGGGGAGAGAGGCCTTTCCGCTGCAGCTTGATCAGGCAGCTCTGAATCAGCACCCAGGGTCCTTTTCGGACATCCTGCTTTTGGCACCACAGATAAAACAGCCCAATGTGCCATTAGGTGCTCAAATATGTGCTGTGGACTAGAATAGCTCGTGGTGACAAAGTGAAGCCAGTGCAGGCTGGCAACTCCGATTCTTCCATTGAGCCTGTGCTCCGAGGTCCCCTGGATAGAGTGTTGGGCAGCCACAATGCAGATCCATTGGAGCAATATTTATTATTGTCCCCTCCTCTCCCTTGTCCCTGGAGCTGTGACCAGGACTGCAGGCTCCAGGATCTCATACTGGGGAAGGTGTCAGATACTAGTCACGCGGGAGCCAGGTAAGAGCCATAGGTGTCCCCGCCCCCCTGTGGCAGAGATGAGCCTCTGGATGCCCGTAATGATGCGTCTATTCAAAGGCCACAGGAGCAGGAAGCCTGTGTTTTCCTTCCTGAACACTGCAAGGGGTGCCAGCCTCAGGGGAGACCCATGGAGCGGAGGGCAGCCTTGCCTAATGGGCTCTGATGGCGGCTAATGGCCTGCGCAGTGCAGGATGACTTACTCCTCCGAGGAGCTAGGGCTGTAAAAGGGCAATAGTCTGTGCTGTATTTTCAAATTGGTACATAGAGGTACTCAATAAGTGAGACAGACAGTGTGAGCTCCATGAGAGCAGGCACTAGTGTGGGAAACAAAAACATGCTATGACAATGTTGTTGTTGTTAGGGGCCGTTGAGTTGGTTCTGACTCATAGCGACCCTATGTACAACAGAACAAAACACTGCCCGGTCCTGCGTCATCCTCATGATCATTGTTATGCTTGAGTCCATTGTTGCAGCCACGGTGTCAATCCATCTTGTTGAAGGTCAGTTTTTTTCACTGACCCTCTACTTTATCAAGCATGATGTCCTTCTCCAGGGACTGATCCCTCCTGATAACATGTCCAAAGTATGTGAGACATACTCTCACCATCCTTGCTTGTGACAATACTAGGTAGGAAATGCTATTCATTCATTCATTCATTCATTCAGATATCTGTGCACATGCCATACTGTACAGACACTATGCGGGGCACTGTGAACACTGCAGTGATCAAAACACCAAAGGTCTGCCTTCACAGTGTAGGTGATAAAATACAGGAGGAAACACTGTGGTTTACTTAGGGATACATGTTATGAAGAAACTATAACTTAGAGAAGTGGGACAGGAAGTGTGGCAGAGACGGGGGAAGATGATATTAAAAGAGGGTAGGAGAGGTGAGGAGAGGTGTCTCTAGAGAACAAAAAGATGTAGAAGGGGCATCTGACCTGCCGTTGAGGAAAGCTTCCCAGGGAATGTGATGTGTCGCCTTGCCATGCATCAGTCAGCACCTGGGGCACTTCATCCAGTACCTCTCAGCCTCATTGGGTTCATCTATGCAGTGGGTGCCTTACCTGCCTTACCTGCCCTACCTTGCTTGCCCCAAGGCTGTGAGACACTAAATGACTCTGTGGATAAGACCGTGCTATTCAAATGACAGTTTTGCCATTTGATAGAAAAAATTAAAATGTTGAAAAAGATGACAGAGACCTAAAAGTCTTTTCTGACTATCTGAATAAGTAAAATAATAGAGCCCCGAACAGGGTCTGAATGAGGAATCAGATATGAAAAAAGTCAGAAACTACTAATTTCAAATTGAACTGTCTGCTTAAAGGGCCTTGGCAGGTCAGGCACAAGCAGTATCAGCCTTAGGAATTTGAATCTGTCTATCAGATTGAGAGAATCAAAGCAGCAAGTACTTACTGAGTACCCACTGGCCGTGTGCAGTGGAGGACTCAAAAGAAATGACAGCACATAAGAGTCTAGAGTCTTACGGAAGAAGGGAGACGGGATGCCTGTAGAAAATGCAGAGCAGTTCAGACCTCTGCCTTACCTGCAACCAATGCTGAGCTCTAGGGTGCAGAGGGAAATTCTTCTGAAATATTCCAAGGGTAGTGCTTGGTGATTTACAGAAGTCTGCAGGGAATCTTCACTTTGAGGTTGGTATTAGTCTTTGAGCCTTGGTTTTTTGACCTGTAAAATGTGTTTAAGTGTCTTGCCCAATGTGATGGATCTAGTAAGTGGCAGAGTATGGATTCAACTTCAGATAATGTCTGTCCAGCTCTTTCTCTGTATTCAGTAAGTTGAATTCAAGGACTGAGCATAAGCTGAGGGCAGTGCCCTAAGCAATGAAAAGTAATTCAAAATGTGGCCCAAAATAACAGTATTTCAAACAATACAAATTGTAACTTTTTGGACACGCTTACTAAGGGTCAGTTTTTGGTTTCTGTGGCCCAGGCACGTAGCAGCCTCCTGCTGGGTGCCCCGCACTGGCCAAAGGTGGTGTCTAGTGTCCCAGCCCAGCAGCACAAGTGCAGAAGAGTAAAAGGCAGGCAGTAGCGAGGCTGCAGGGGAGGCTGGGCGTTCAGGGGCAGTGGGGATTTGGCTGAGAAGGGGAGGTGGTGGGTAATGGGAGGGGAGGGGCAGGAAGAAAGCACCTCTGCCTTTTGTAAAGCTCCACCCTGACTCCTCCCTTCCAGCGCCAGGGTATACAAAGTGTAGACTGTGTGTCCCTTGCATATGCAGTGGCATCCTTTGGTCCAAACAGAGCAGCTGCCAGAGCCACTGCCTGGCAGCAGAATGATTGGAGTGGAGGGTCAAGAAAGGGAACCACATTGGGAAAAATAATTCCCTTATTGTTTATTCAGTTTACATTCCATTTCATCCTATTTGCAGCCAAAAGGTACACTAGGATCCATCACCAGTGTTCAATAGATCAGTAGCTTTGTGTGCTCCATACCAAAACAACTCCAAAACTCTTATCTGTGCCATGTGTAAATAACAGCTTGAACTCCCGCATTAACCTCTAAGAACCTGATACAGAATTAGACATAATATAAATGATCAGTAAGAGAAACATACAGGATCTTTCCAATTACAATATATCCTCTCTAGGAACAACCGTCTCTGGATGATGTAAATGGTTAATATGCTTGGCTGCTAACCAAAAGTTTGGCGGTTTGAATCCACCAGCCACTTCGTGGGAGAAAAGACTTGGCAATCTGCTCCTGCAAAGACTTCAGCCTAGGAAAACCTGTGGGGCAGTTCTACTCTATCTTACAGTGTCACTATCAGTTGGAATCAACTCGACGGTACCCAACCACAAATATACATACATATATATGTGTACACATGTATATGTAGGTAATGGGAAAAGAAATTTAAAAACCCTATGGATGTGGAAAAAAAGAGGAATAATTATATTTTAATGCTATTATTGGGGATCTTACAGATACTAAATTCAAATACTAAAAGCCTTGACTTTTATAATTCCACAAGTAATTTCTGAAGCAATATTAAAACTTTCATATCAAAACTAGGTTTAATTCTGTAAACTAGGAATATATGTATATGTGTTTGTATACATAGAGAAATAGAGTCACCTAGACTTCAGACTCAGAGATAGATAGATAGACAGACAGACAGATAGATAGACAGACAGACAGACAGATAGGTAGGTAGGTATGTAGGTAGGTAGATACAGATGTCATCTCAAAAAATCATTGCAATTGAAATTTGGGTGTTTGCAAACCCTCAAAGTTTGGGAATATCTAACAATTAGTTGAAAACTAGCTAATTGGCTGGTTAGTTTCAGAAATCCCTATGCCTTCCTTTAGCCTTCTTAATTGAATATTCTAATTTATAGAATAAAAATCAGATTTGAAAGTTATCAAAGGTGCCTGTAGCCATTTTCTCCAGTGCAAAGACAATTTCTCCAGGGGATCGTTCAGGTTAAAGTGGCATCAGTGGCACATCTTTGTAAAGATAAAAATAGATTGTCTTGTTTACTGCTCCTAAAAATGTAGAGATTATATTGCATTTCCTTTTTTTTTTTTTTTCCTTTATCGGTATATAGCTGCATCAGTGACCCTAAAAAACGCCAACAACCAGGGTTTTTTTGTTTCTTGTTTTAAAGCGTCTGAAACAGCAGGTGATGATGTTAAAGAGCAGATACTGAGCCAGGGAGGCGCCGGTACAAGACTGCATTGTAATTCTTTCTGCGATTTGTTGTCATTGCAGATTTCAACTCCCTGCTAACCTGGACAGAAGTATTAGATGAATCAATCTCAGTGGTAATTTCAGCAACAGAGTTTGGTGTGCAAGTGACAGAATCATAGGGTGGACATACCTACTGTGAAAACAGAAAAGAGAAAGAGTCCCATCCTGCCTGCCTCTTTTGGAAACAGAGTGTTCTGGGTGCTAATGTGAGCCTGGGGGAGGTGGGTGAGCAGAACACTGTTTGAGAAAACCAACTCTACCCAGACTCCACCTGCCCAAAAAGGCAGGCACCTGGTAGACTAACAGGGCAAGTAGAACCAACACGAAAGCCACAGCCACCATGTTCAATACTTGTGCCCGACAGACTGCTCTTCTCCTCACTTCCCTAACCAAGCAGCCCTCAGAACACAGATTCACCTGGACTCTAGACTCAGAGTGCAAGTCTACAGTGGAAATGTTCTCATGGATGCTTACCTTTTTAAAATGTATATTTAAAAGGAGAGTCACATTTGGTTTTGTCTTCTTAGTATGTACAATACAAAGAACAGCTGTGTTCAATTGATAGTTTATTACCAGTTTTACACCAGGAAGTCTTTAAATTTAGAATGACTGCTTAATCTTAAATCCCTGAAGTATGTTTTAATCCAAAACTTAATCAAACTGAGACAGCTCCCTGTGCAATGTGGCCTTTTGTGTCAATCCTTTTTTATATATACACTGCTAAGTAAGTGAAATGAAAATAGGAGATATATCACATATTGCATCAAGGAGATGGATAATCCAGGATCATGTATCATTCATGCCACCCCTCTCTATACGGAAATGGACTTTACATTAAAAGCAGGGGTGATACAAGAGCTCAGGATGATAACTGCATCTTGATTTCAGCTGAGAATAGGTGGTTTCTGCTTTGTTTTCTATATATTGCTCTGAAAGACAGAAACTTGTACTGAGCTTTTAATAGTAATGTCATGGACTGAATTGTGTCCCCCAAAAATATCTGTCTACTTGGCT
The DNA here is from genome assembly GCF_000243295.1 of Trichechus manatus latirostris. NCBI lineage: Eukaryota > Metazoa > Chordata > Mammalia > Sirenia > Trichechidae > Trichechus > Trichechus manatus. The sequence continues at coordinate 15,498,518 of NW_004443956.1, read as the reverse complement.
AGGTCATGATTCCCAGTATTGTATGATTGTCTACCATTTTGTCATCTGATGTGATTTCCCTGTGTGTTGTAAATCCTGTCACTATGATGTAATGAGATGGATTAGTGGCAGTTATATTGATGAGACCTATAAGATTAGATAGTTTCTTAAGCCAATCTCTTTTGAGATATAAAAGAGAGAAGCAAGCAGAGAGACATGGGGACCTCATAGCACCAAGAAAGCAGTGCTGGGAGCAGAGCATTTCCTTTGGACCTGAGGTTCTTGCATGGAGAAGCTCCTAGGCCAAGGGAAGATTAATGACATGGACCTTCCTCCAGAGCCGACAGAGAAAGCATTCCCCTGAAGCTGATGCCCTGAATCTGGACTTGTTACCTACTAGACTGTGAGAAAATAAATTTCTCTTTGTTAAGGCCATCCACTTGTGGTATTTCTGTTATAGCAGCACCAGATGACTAAGACAAGTAAATACAATTTGGATTTATGATATATGAAATGAAAATAGACATTTGGGGAAGGGTAGCGGAAAGAGAGGAGTCCTTGGGTGGTGCAAATAGTTAAGCGCTTGACGGTGGCTTGAACCCACCCAGAGGCACCTCAGAAAACAGATCTGGTGATCTGCTTTCAAAGGTCACAGCCTTGAAAACCCTATGGAGCAGCTCTACTCTGCACACACGGGTCACCATGAGTTGGAATCGTCTCAGCAACAACTGGTTAGCTGGTTGGATCTTTTAGCTATTTGCACTGGTTAAAGGTGGGAGTAGACCCTCCTCATGGAAACCTCAAGTGAATACAGAATGTCAAGTTAATACTGAACATCAACATTCTGGAGTCTTACTGGCACAGAGGCTTACGAGCCTGGCTGCTAACCAAAAGGTTGGCGGTCGAGTCCACCAGCCGCTCCTTGGAAAACGTATGGGGCAGTTCTACTCTGTCCTACAGGGTTGCTATGAGTCAGAATCGACTCAATGGCAACAGGTTTAATGGGTCAATATTCTGTCCAACATCATTCTCCCTTGGTCTTTCCAAGGCCTGTGTTGTACCTGTGCATATTTTGCTTACAATGCTGAACTCCACTTACATAGTGGCACTCCTTGGTCCAGAATGCTACCTCTAAACTGATTTCATCAGATAATAAATTTTGTAAAGGGGCTTCAGTTTCCTCCTAATTTCTTAAAACCTAGTTTTAGAACCAGAAAATGTCACAATATGTCACAATCCCCAAACACACGCAATCTCATAGAAGGCCCATCAACAACTTCCCCTCTAATCAAAAACATGGCGAGGCATGAGACCCAGCTGGTATCTCTCAAACACCCTTGCATTCTACTTTTATTAGCAGTTCTCCCAACTCCAGTTTCACAGTTCAGTGCCCATGCCCCTTCTGCCGGGAAGGGCTCTTTCTCTCCCTTCTACATAAGAGATCCTGCATCAGTTCCTTGAATGCAGTCCCAGTGGTTCCTTAATTGGCTTCCATCATGGCATGGTTATGCTCACTCTCTTGTTTGCATGCCAAGCCCCTCTCCTAGATACTATTCCTCTCAAGGGCAGAGGCTGTGGGCATTCATCACAGTATCCCTGGGGACAGCCTAGTATCAGCACAGAGGCTGTCTTTGATATGCTCAGATGCTAGAATGCATTTGATCACAGCTTCCTGAGGGTGAGTGCTGGACAGTGACTGAGCCCTTGGTATCCTAGAGAACTGGATAATGGAAATGGGCAGCAAATCTTTTTCATTTTAGATTGCACCTAAAAGATCTCCTTATAGGTTTTCATAAATTACCCATGCCCAAGTTAGGGCTGCATATGGAAAATGAAAGAAAAAAACCCAAAACATTGATTTTTCCTTTCTCTTTCTGAGAACTTTAGTCTTAAAACCATTGATAAGGCAGAACAAGGTAGCTGTCCCTGTCAGCCACGGGGGAAGGGGGAAAGCAGTGGGATCACAGTAGCCTCAAGCATGGCTCAGAGCCACAGCAGAGGAAAAGGTCTCCTCATGAGCAGGGTTGCCTGGCCAGGGTGATGGAGCCTGAGCAGGGTGAGGGTGACAATGTGAAGTAGCCTAGTGCAAGGTATCAGCTTGAGACGGGTTAGGAGGGAATCTATGTAGGGGGCCAGGGTGGCTGACATTGGAGGATTGCTTGACTTAGTACATATATTAAGAACAGGAGAAGCCAGGTTTTTATTTAAAATGGAAGTTACTGATTTGAAGTTACAGATGTGGAAAGGGAGAAAACTAAAAAGAACCCTGTGATGTTGGGTTCAAATTGGAGGTATTTGTACAAACAGATAGACAGACAGACAGACAGACAGATAGATAGGTAGGTAGGTAGGTAGATAGACAGACAGAAAATAGAAGTTAGATACGTAGATATATAATAGATAGATACACATGTACTTAAGAATCAATATAGATGTGAATGCATGTCTTAGTTTCCTAGTGCTGCTGTAACAGAATTACCACAAGTAGATGGCTTGAAAGAAGAGAAATTTATTTTTTCACAGTTCAGGAGGCCAGAAGTCTGAATTCAGGGCACTGGCTATAGGAGAAGGCTCTTTCTCTGTCGGCTCTGGGGAAAAATCTTTGTCCCTTTCAGCTACTGCTCCTCGGTTCCTTGGTGATATTCATGTGGCATCTATCTTCCTCTGTTTGTGCTTGCTCCTATGTCTATTCTGCTCTTTTAATAACTCAGAAATGATTAGGTTTAAGGCACATCCTACACTGATATGGCCTCATTAGCATAATAAAGAAAACCCTATTCCCAAAGGGGATTACATCCACAGATAGAGGGCTTAGGATTACAATACATATTTTGGGGGCACACAATTCAGTTCATAATAATGCATGTATTATAGGAATGCATGCACACATATATCCCCTTGCTCTGTCCACTGAGAGGAACTGAGAGCAGTGGCACCTCTGTTGCAATGAACCCACTGAGTACCCAAATCTTGCTAAACTCCTTCTCCACTAAAAGGAGCTATGGTTTCTTGGAGAAATAGATGATCCCAGGACTGGAGAAGAGAATGTACAAGATGAGCACAAAACATCTTGTTCAGCCAGCAAACAAGAAAGTGCTCAAAGAATGATGAGGACATGTCAAAAGGACACAGAAACCATCTTAAAGGGGCTCCCACTGGCCAAATCAGAGACAATTTGAGGGTCAAAATAAATAGTGAAATTAGTGGCATATAAGCCATTGAGTAAAACAGAAAGCCATGAGTCCATACCAATATAAATAAACAAATGATTAGATTGAAAGTTTAATGAGAAACAGGATATTTATGTAGTCTCAAAATCTCTCCCAACAAAATACTTACTGATTACAAAGGGGGAAATCCTGAGTGCACGGTAGAAAATCATTCAGACACCACCTGAATCAAGGGGTCACAGTGAACATTACCAGTAATGGAAGACATTGAAATCCTGCATCACCTGACAGAATACAATGAGAAGAACACAGGTCATTTCTCTACTATTCCTGCCAAAGATGTGCAGCCTTTATGTAATCACACGAAACACCAGGCCAGTTCAAATTGAAGGACACTGTACAAAATAGCTAGCAGGCAATCTTCAAGAGTCAAGGTCATAAACTTAAGGAAAGACTGAAGAACTGTTTCAATCAAAGAAGATTAAAGATACATGCCAAGTGAATGCAATGTGTGATTTAAAACAGGATCTTTTGCTCTAAAACACATTATTGAGGCAACTGGCAAAACTTGAACAGAGCCTATATAGATATTGGTAATGTATCAATGTCAATTTCCTGATTTCAATGATTGTATTATGGTTATGTACCACCTGTCAGTTTGTCATACTATGGTAGTTTGTGTGTTGCTGTGATGGTGGAATGTATGCCACCAGTATTTCAAATACCAGCGGGGTCACCCATGGTGGACAGGTTTCAATGGCACTTCTATAAGCACAGACTAGGAAGAAAGGGCCAGTGATCTACTTCTGAAAATTAGCCAAGGAAAAGTCTATGGATCACAACAAACATTCTCCAACTTACTTGCTTTGGCCATGTCATCAGGAGAGATCACTCGCTGGAGGAGAACATCATATTGGTGAAGTAGAGGGCCAGTGAGAGTGAGGGAGACCCTTGGTGAGATGGATTGGCACAACAGCTGCAATGATGAACATGCTGGTGATTGTGAGGATGATGAAGGACAGGGCAACATTTCATTCTGTTGTGCGTAAGGTCAACATGAGTTGGAATCAACTTGATAACAGATAACAACAACAACAATCATAGTTATATAGGACAATGTCCTTGTTTGTAGGAAATACTCACTAAAGCAAAGGTTGACTACTTACTCTCAAATGACTCAGAGAGAAAAAAGTTCCTTGTACTGTTTTGCAAACTTTCTCCAAGTTTGAGATCCTTTAAAAAGTTAAAAATGGAAAATTTAAGTATTTAAAAATGCTTTTACATCTATTATACCTTCGAATCCTTGCTACAACCCTTTGGTAAGGTAGTATTAACACTACTGTTTCAGACATCAGAAAAGAGGACTGATGAAGAAGTGAAGTGACACATTCAAGGCAGAGCCAGAGCTTCATGTTCTTTACTGCTAATGTCACTTCCTCTACTCTACCCCAGGGATGCTCCCAATGGATCAGGCTAGTACAAGACACTGTGATCAAGAAATTATCACTCTGTAGAATGAAGGTTCTCAAATTTTGCTGTGGGTATAAGTCACCCAGGGAGGTCATTCATAGAGTCCACTCTCAGAGATAATCTCCTTTTTAACAAACAATCTAATTGATTCTGACACAGTTCATGGGCCAAACTTTGAGGAACACTGAGCTTGACTAATGTTCTCGAGTGGCTATTGAAATCCATTTAAATCAAATACCATGCTTACTATTTCATGACAGAGCTACATGTGACCCAAAAAGGGGAGGCAAGGCCCACCTTCAAACTAACTGCAACACAGTCCTCCCTTCGTTTTAAAATGACAAATTAACAGCCTATAATTAAGTCATTTACCACCTGTCTGTCATTTTGCTGTACTGTGGTGGCTTGCATGTTGCTGTGATGTTGGAAGCTATGCCACTGGTATTTCAAATACCAGCAGGGTCATCCAGATTAAGACAGACTAGGAAGAAAGGCCTGCTGGTCTACTTCCAAAAATTAGCCAAGGAAAACCCTATCGATCACAACAGAATATTACCCAATATAGTGCTGGAAGATGTGTCCTCTAGGTTGGAAAGTACTCAAAATACACTGCAGCTACAACAATGGACTTGAGCAAACCATGATCATGAAGACGGCACTGGACAAGGCAACATTTTGTTCTATTCTACATGAGGTCGCCATGAGTTGGAGCTGACTTGACGGCAACTGCAACAACAATTAAGTCATAGCACCCAGACAATCTTTGACTCTAGGAACATATGTCTTGCCATACTAACGAGAGTTCTATGGCAGACACATTAAAAAATCTAGAACCACAGCTTCTTACAAGAGTTAGGAGCATAGTTAGAAATCAACTGTGAAACAGCACTTTAGAGATATTTCTCCACCTTTGGAAAAATGTTTTTCCACTTCAGAAGTGGGAATAACAATTATCCAGGGGCTCTCACCCTCCCCCAATGTCAGCTATAGTGTGCCCCTGTGAAATTCTCTGCTTGTGTTAAGAGGTGGTCTTTCCAAGCAGGTATCTGCTGAAGAAATTGCCAGAGGGAAGGAAGCATGGTTTTCTTTGGAATGTTTTCTCCAAAGAAAAATAGCCTGAAATGTTTTTGAAATATGCAGAAAATCTGGGAGCTCTTCTAATACACTTATTTTTAAAGTAAGCACAACCTGAATAAAATAAAGTAGATGAAGCTTTAAGAAAAGTCATTACAAAATGGAAAAAGACGTTGGAAGAAATTTTTTTTTTTTTTTTGAGAAAAAGAGAGACAGAGAGAGGGGGGAAAACGGAGTTTGAGTTTTCTAGTTCAGTGCTGGTCACAGTGTGGGATTTGAACATGATCATGTGTGTCTACAGAACTGGCAGGGTGGGCCATCAGGAGTCTATCCGCATGGAGGAATAATACATCTCCTGAACAACATTTATCCTTGGGGAAGTGGGGATCTGGCTGCCAGCTTAGCTGGTGCCATTGCCTCAGGGAGAAGAGTGAGCATATGAAACACAACTCTCCTTTCCCCATACACATAACTAAGTCCTAGGAAGAAAGAAGAATTACTTTAAAAACTATTTCACTCAGATACAAAAGCTAGCAAAGCATTGTCCCTCTTTGTCTCCACTCAAGAGCTACTTTTCTCAATAAAGCTTTGTGCAGAAAACTTGAGCCGCTTCTGGTCGTTCTTGGTCAGTAGAAGGCAAGAACCTCATAGGGGCTGCCCAGTTGGGCAGAAGACCCCAGTAACAGTTTTCTGGCGAGCCAGCCAGGAGAGGTTCGAAAGATCTCTGGAGAACTCGGGACCCGAACTCGGGAGACTACGAGCACACAGCGAACAGGCGAGCAGCTGCCAAGACTCATTTTGTCCTGCGTCCCTCGTCTTGGTGAGTGACCTTCTGACTTCTATTCTCAGCCCCCTATTTCTGCACGAGCAAATCTTATCTCTCCTCGTTCACTCTCTCCTTTACATTCTTCTCCTTTCTCTTCTGGATCATTTTGTATGATTTGTGGGCGGCTGTAATAGACACCTTGAGACCTGGCAAGGTTGAAAAAGGCGCCTGTCCAGCCCTGATCAGTTTGGAGACAGTGAGCAGAGTGCCTCTGGCTCGTGGAGTCACTACTCTCCGTTGAGGAACTCAGTTTCCAAGACCATGGGAGAGACCCCGTGTTGAGAGGACTAGGTCTTTAAGAGACGAGGCGGGTAGAAGGACTCAAAAATCTGCCTGGGCTCTGGAAGCCCTTGTTTTATTCTTTGTTTTATTCTCAGTTCCTGGGGAGAGCCGGGAACTTGGGTTACTTTTCTCTTTACTTTCGGTTCAGTCGATGTGTACGTTGTTGTCTAGCGCCATCTTCTTTTCTCTTCCCTTCCCACGTTAGGCGCCATCTTTGACACCATCTTTTCCTTTTCTCTTCCAGCCTCAGCTTAGGCACCATCTGGTCGCAACTAAAGTTAACACTAATCTCTGTTCAGTTATGTGTCCCTCTCTCTGGTGAGTAGATCTCCACGCTTGTTTCTCTGGTCTGGGCTTCCACATGAACAGAGGACGGCTCTTTTACTTTGAAACAGGGACCCGAGTCCCTCTAGCTTGTGGTTAAATTAGGCGTGCTCAATAGATACCCTTCTCAGATTGGGTTGAAAAGCCATCTGCTGGACCTGCGCAATCCAGGAGTCTCACGAATGGAGTGACTCCCCTCGCTTGAGACCTGGTATAGTCTGCAGTGAGGGGCTCAGCCCTGAGACCTTTTAGACCTGGTGTCTGCAGTGAGGAGACTTGGCCCCAAGACCTGTAATACCTAGTAACTGACTTTCTCTATTTGGACGCCATCTTGGGTGCCATTTTTCCCTCTTCTTCCCACTATTCCTTTCTCTTTCTGGCCTCTATTTGGATGCCATCTTGAGCGCCATTGTTTAGTCTCACCCTGCTGCCCCTGACTTTTCTGATTGGCGGTACTTCAACTCCCTTTGTCATACTCTTTCCCTCTCTTCTTCTTCATTTCACTTTCCTTCTTACTTTACTCCCTTTTTGATTTAGTGCCTATTGGTGGGTGATAGCCCTGGTGTTTTGTCCAGTTAGTGCACTTCTGACACCCCATTACTTTTTCTCCCTGTGCCCCTGTCTGTGGGGGCCCCAGCTTTTGTAGGGTTTTGATTCTTAATTGTTACACAGTTCAGTCCCATTATTGTACTTGTGAAAAATCATAAACTCAGTACCTGATATTTAAATTCAACTGACTTCCATTTAGAATTTTTCCCTCTATTTTGCTGCCTGGTCCGACACCTTTGTCATTGTCATTCAACCTCCGGACAAGGGGGGTCTTATTGTTAGTCGGACCTGGAACTGGTGTTAAACATTAGCAACCAATGGCGATTATCTTTTAAGGGAGGGCCCCACAAGCTCAGGGATCTTGCCAGCTACCAATTACTGAAGGACTTACATCACTGAGGCCTCTTCAATAGTGTCAGGTCTGAAGTGCATCAAGAGGTCCGCTCCCAAGGAGTCCATCCACTGCCAGGAGCCCTAATAATCGGTCATAAAAGGTACCAAAATGGGAGCTGGACCTAGCATCCCTAAAGACTCTCCTCTGGGTTGCTTACTAAACCACTGGTCTTCTTTCACCCTTGACAGGTTAAAGAAAAAGAAACACATATTCTTTTGCAATACAGCCTGGCCACAGTATACCCTAGGGGATCAAGAAAAGTGGCCAGAACATGGTAGTCTCTCTTACAATACCATTTTACACTTAGATCTCTTTGCAAAAGACAAGGGAGTGGGGAGAGATTCCTTATGTCCAGGTGTTCATGGCCTTGTACCTAGACCCCAATCTAAGAACCAAGATTAAAAAACCCCAAGGAAAAGGCCTTTGAGGTTTTTGTTTTGAAGCCCAGAGAAAGAAGGGACATGCTCACGGACCCTTCCTTTCAGGCTCCACCTCGTCCAGCAGCCCCTCAGTACCTGAAGGGCTGTCTTTTACAGACCCCCTCCCTATTCCCCAAGATGGAGTTGCTACTCCTCATGGAGAAGCTGGTGGGATCTCCACCAGCCCAGACAAGTGTACCCCTCCACCTCCTAGCCTAACTCCTATACCTGCCGGACCTAACCCCTTAGTTTGTCTCCCACCTCCCTCTATGGGACTTAGGTCTGGAAGCAGATTATACCCCCTAGTACCAACTGTGGATAAGTTGCTCCCTCTGAGACAAGTGGTATATGGGAATGAGGGAACCACCCGAGTACATGTCCCATTTTCAGTCTCCAATCTGGGACTATGTAAGGAGAGATTTGGGAGCTTTTCTGAAGATCCTGTTAAATTCAAGATGAATTTATCAAGCTTAGTCTAACTTTTGATATGACCTGGGGAGATGTAAATATCATTTTAACTCATTGTTGCACCCTAGATGAGAAATCTAGAATCTTGACTAAATCCAGGGAACATGCGGACTCAAACCCCCATTAACCCACACCATAACATTTACAGGCCAGAGGAGAAGCCGTCCCTGAGATGGATACCCAATGGGACTATGAAGATCACATAGACCAGGCTACAATGAGACATATGCTAACTTGCCTGTCAGAAGGGATGAAAAATTGTGTTGTCAAGCCACTTAGCTATGATAAGGTAAAGGAGGTAATACAAGGGAAGGAAGAAAACCCGGAAGTGGTTCTTAAATGACTAGCTGAGGCAGTCAGGAAGTATACTAACAATGACCCTGATTCTCCAGTAGGGCAGCATCTGCTAGCCGTACACTTTATCACCCAGTTGGCCCCTGACATTTGGAGGAAGTTACAAAAGCTAGAGGCAGGACTTGAGATCCCACGTTTGCAGCTGGTAGAGAAAGCCTTTAAAGTCTTTAATAATAGGGACCAGGCAGAAGAGGAGAATGAAGAGAAAAAGATGGGTAAGCAGGCCCAATTGATGACTGCTGTGAATGCCCAAATGCTTGCAGCAGTCCTGCATGGACCACCTCAAGGTAACCCACAGGGGCCAAGAAGACCTGGGCCATCAGGTAGCTTGTCATGGCAACCAGCAAACCTGGGGCCAAATCAATGCAGGAACTTCCAGAAGGAGGGTCACTGGAAGAAGGACTGCCCAGAGCTCTCCAGAGTGAGACACCCTGACAGAGGACCCCAGAGACTCCTCCTGGGCAGACTTTCACTGGAAGATGGAACTAATTGCTCAGATTGACAAGGCCCAGAGGACTGCTTAGCTCCCAGACACACAGACATCAACATCACTCCACCGGAGCCTCGGGTTACCATTGACGTGGCAGGTAGGACAACCAGTTTCTTACTAGACGCAGGAGTTGCCTACTCTGTCCTGACCCAACCTTGCGACTGACTCTCTGACCGCAAATGTACAGTCACTGGGGTTGATGGGAAGCCTAAGTTAAGGAAATTCACTTTCCCCCTTAATTGTGAAATAGGACCTAACATTTTAAGCCACTCCTTTCTTTATGTCCCTGAATGTCCAGTTCCCTTACTGTTAAGAGATTTGTTTGCCAAATTGGGTGCCTTTGAAAGTTTTGATGAGAAAAGATTAGAAGTAGATAGTGACGAAGAATCAAAGCTCCTTCTCTTACTAGAGGAAGAAAGAGCCCCTGAATTCAAAGTCTCACCTCCCAAAGAGATTCTAAAACAAGTATCTGTGGAGGTATGGGACATCTTTACCCCAGGTAAAGCTAGAAATGTAAAGCCCGTACTTTTAAAACTAAAACCAAACTTACCTTACGCATGGAGAAGACAATACCCTCTGAAATCAGAAGCTCAGAAATGAATAAAACCATATTAGGACACTATTGAAAGCCTGGATTAATTTGGGCCTGCCAGTCCCCATGCAATACCGCTATTCTCCCAGTCAAAAAGGCTGACGGGAGCTATAGATTTGTTCAAGACCTTAGGGCTGTGAATGAAGCAGTGATTCCCATACATCCTATGGTTCCCAACCCTTACATCCTCTTAACCCAAATCCCCGGAAATACCCAATACTTGACAGTTTTAGATTTAAAAGATGCTTGCTTTTGCATACTGTTGCATCCTGACAGCCAGTATCTTTTTGCTTTTGAGTGGAGAGACCCTGACATCCTAGAAATCACCCAGTAAACATGGACCAGGTTGCCTCAGGGGTTCAGAGATTCCCCCCATTTATTTGGAAATGCATTAGCTAAGGAATTGATGGAGCTTCGTTTTCCTGGGAGCATATTGCTTCAGTATGTTGACGACCTGTTGTTAGCTAGTGAAACAAAAGAAGGGTCTGACAGGAGTACCATCGTACTCTTAAAAACATTTTGGGAGACCGTGGGTATCGGGTCTCCCCCAAGAAAGCTCAGATATCTCAAAGTCAGGTGCAGTACTTGGGATTCACCTTAACCCCAGGAAGCCGAGCACTAGTGCCTGACCAAAAGCAGGTTATTGCTGACCTCCCTGTCCCCACCACCAGGAAGCAACTTAGAGGCTTCCTGGGAATGGCAGGATTTTGTAGAATATGGATCCTCAACTTCGGGCTTATAGCAAAGCCATTATACGAGGCTTTATAAAGGGAGGAGAAGGTTCCCCTAGATTGGACCCCTGGAGTGTCAGCAGGCCTTCAAAAAGATAAAATTGGATCTCAGAAGGGCTTCTGCCCTCGGACTCCCAGATCTAGAAAAGCCTTTTAAGCTGTTTGTGCATGAGAGACAAGGGATTGCTTTAGGGCTCCTTACCCAGAATGTTGGACAGTCACTAGGCCGCTAGCCTATTTTTCAAAACAACTGGACCCGGTAGCCCAAGTGTGGCTGGGATGCCTCCGGGTGGTAGCGGCCACTGCCTTATTGGTAAATGAAGCCTCAAACTCACCCTGGGACAACCTACCGAAGTCCGCAAACCTCATCAAGTCCAAACTGTTCCAGAGGTGAAAGGATGGCATTGGTTGTTGGGAGGAAGAATCACCCAATATCAGGCTATTTTATTAGATACTCCAGAAATTACTTTAAAGGTTTGTAATACTCTAAATCCAGCCACTCTCCTGCTAACAGTCACAACATCTCAGCTAGAACACAATTGTGTAGAGACCATTGAGGAAGTTTATTCCAGCAGACCCGATCTCTGAGAGACCCCTTTAGATAACGCTGATGAAGAGTGGTTTGCTGATGGGAGTAGCTTTCTTGATCAAGGGGTCCAGAGAGCCAGATACGTGGCTGTTAGTTTAACTCAGGTTATAGAAGTTAAAGACCTCCCATCTGACACCTCAGCACAGAAGGCAGAGTTAACTGCTTTTATATGAGCTCTACAGCTAGGAGAGGGAAAGTATGTGAATATTTATATAGATTCCAAGTTCTCCTATTTAATCTTACACACACATGCTGCCATATGGAAGGAAAGAGGAATGCTTACAGCCAGAAACTCCCCTATAAAATATAAAGACCTAATACTGGAATTATTGGAAGCTGTCTGCTTCCCCAAACAAGTAGCAGTCGTTTACTGCAAGAGACATCAAAAGGGTGACAGCCATGTCATTTTGGGAAATAATAAGGCAGACACATCAGCCAAATGGGCTGCTAAGAGCCTAGAAACAGAAAAGACATTAGCCCTGATTCCCTATGGTCCCTTACCAGAACATCCCCAGTATCTGAGTAAGGAAAAGCGTAAAGCAGAAGAAGCAGAGTTCACCTTTAACCCTAGCAGATGGCTAGTAAATGAAAAAGAGGTTGTCTTCATCTCTGAGTGTATGCAGTGGAAGGTAGTTAAGGGAATCCATGATGCTACCCACTTTAGGAAGGATGCTCTCCTGATCCTCCTCAAACCCCGCTTCTGGGGAAACAACCTACATATGACAGTTAAGATAAGTAGTAAAAGGTTGTGAAATCTGTCAGAGAAACACTCTCCAATCTCATCCAGTTGTTCCCCTGCTAGCTAACCCATTTCAACGTAGGGGGACGTACCCGGGGAAGACTGGCAAGTTGACTTTACAGTATTACCCCCGCCCCAAACAAGGATTTAAATACCTTTTGGTTTTTGTAGACACTTTTACTGGATGGGTAGAGGCCTTTCCCACTAGAACAGAAAAGGCCACGGAAGTAGTGAAGACCCTGTTAAAAGAAATAATCCCCAGGTTTGGACTTCCTCGGTCCCTACAATTGGATAACGGCCCAGCATTCGTGGCTAAGATAACCCAAAACCTTTCTAGTGCCCTGGGAATAAACTATAAGTTACACACTGCCTGGCACCCCCAGTCATTAGGAAAGGTAGAGAGAGTGAACCAAACTTTAAAAAGAACACTTGCAAAGATCTGTCAGGAGACCCAAGAGTCCTGGATAAAAATGCTCCCAATTACAGTGTTGTAAGTAAGATCAGCCCCCAGGAGTAACCTAAAACTCAGCCCTTACGAGATGCTATATGGACGTTCCTTCCTAACTACAGATCTAATTATTGACCCAGAATTAAACTAATCACTAAAGTACTTAATTAACCTGGGGGCAAGTCCAAAAAGCCATCAGAAAATATGGGAATAAAGTGTTACCTGCCGCCAACAAAGGGAGCTGTCATGCCTATGAACCGGGAGATGTAGTGCCCTTAAAAACTTGGAGAGAGAGCGCACCCAAGAGTCATCTCCAGAGAAAGTGGACCGGACCCTTCCAGGTTGTCCTTACAATACCAACTGTAGTAAAGCTAAAGGGAGTCACCCCCTGGGTACATAACTCCCAAGTTAAACCTTATGTCCCACAGGATGCTCAGCCTAAAGAAGGCACACTTACTGGAAAACATCAATACACCTGTGAGCCCATGGAAGACCTGAAGTTCCTGTTTTGAAGGAAAAAAGATCAGAGTTCCTTGATAAGGTGTTTTTCAGGAGAACCAGCCCAATCTTGTCCATGGAGCATGCGCAGACATCCACAAGGTGACCGACAGACCCACGACAGGAATTGAGCCGGCACTATGAGGGGACTGCACAGGCACGGCACCCCATAATAAGTCCTGCCATCCAGTCCCAGGAGCCTTTGTTATCGGTTCCATCTTGGGCTGCCTCCTGCGTGTGCACCTAATCTTCATAACTCTGCCTCTTTCATGAATAAAGATGTTGCCTTTTCCCACCTAAAAACCTTTATAAGCCCTAGCCAATCCTTTATTTGGGGAGACAAAGGCCAGCGTAGCATTGTCCCTCTTCGTCTTCACTTGCGAGCTACTTTTCTCAATAAAGCTTTGTTCTTGCAGAAAAAAATAACAAACCATTTCACTCATTTTCCTGCAGCCCAGGTTGGGGGCCTGAAAATGGTGACCCCAAGAGAACCATCTTGAAATTTGTGCTCATGTTTTCCTCCCCGACATACCTCTTGGGGAGCTATTCCAGTCGAGTTAAAAATTTATTTTTGAATACAAACATCCCTAGAAAGAATAAAGCATTAAGCTTCTGTTATCAGTATTTGGAGTCATTGGGTGATACAAATGGTTAACATGCTTTTCTGCTAACCAAAAGGTTAGAGGTTAGAATCCATCCCGAGGTGCCTCAAAAGAAAGGCCTGGTAATATACTTCTGAAAAATCAGGCATTGAAAACCCTTCAGAGCAAAGTTAGATTCTGACAAACATGCATTACCATGAGTCAGAGTTGACTCTATGGCAACTGGCTTACCGGTTATCAGTAATTTACAATTAGTGTGAATATAAATTTAATCCAGAGGTAAAAATCTAGATCTATAAAATAAACCCTGTGCAGACCGGTTGTGCTGACATTTGGGTGATTATTACTGTATTAAATGGTTGGGCTTTTAAAAAAATCAAATACCATCACGCTATTGAACTGAATCAAACTATACCATTGGCTTCCTATAAATATTCAGTGTTTTCTTGTGAAACAAACAATCACAACACATTTTCAGCCCTAGTACGTTGTCTTCTTAGCCATCATTTGTTAGATCCCTGTTGTTTGAGATTTGCGAAGAAGAATAAAATATATTGTGAAACCAAGAAAAATGTAATCTCTAAAATTGCAATATGTGGTGAAAACTTCAATCATAACGTGACACTGAATGGTATCATTCCTGATTCTATAATTGGGATAGATATATTTTACATCTGAGAGAACCCAAGCATTGGTTCTCTGATCTGTGAGGAAAGGGCCTTTTTGGTAGGGAGAAGTGGAAGTGTTTGAGACTAACTTTGAAAGTAATTGTATGATTAGCATTACCAAAAATAAAGGATGCTGGATGGTGATCTCAATTGTGTTGTTGTTTTTAGGTGCCATCGAATTGGTTTGGACTCATAGTGACCCTATGTACAACAGAACCAAATACTGCCTGGTCCTGTGCCATCCTCACAGTCTTTGTTATGCTTGAGCCCATTGTCGCAGCCACTGTGTCAGTCCATCTTGCTGAGGGTCTTCCCCTTTTTTGCTGACCTTCTCCTTTACCAAGCATGATGTCCTTCTCCTGGGACTTATCCCTCCTGATAACATGTCCAAAGTATGTGAGACAAAGTCTTGCCATCCTTGCTTCTAAGGAGCATTCTGGCTGTACTTCTTCCAAGACAGATTTGTTCATTCTTTTGGCAGTCCACGGTATATTCAGTATTCTTCCCCAACACCATAATTCAAAGGCAACAATTCTTTGGTCTTCCTTATTCATTGTCTAACTTTCACATGTGTATGAGGTGACTGAAAACACCATGGCTTGGGTCAGGTGCACCTTAGTCTTCAAGGTGACATCTTTGACATCATGTTTGTCTCAATTGTATACATATTTAATTCACCTCTCAGTTCCCTGCAAAAACAAGATGCATCAAGGCAGATGATGGGAGATAACCATTAGGTTAATCAGTAGCTGAATCATAGCTGCTGTGCTGGATATTGGATTTTACTGTTACTGTTATGGATTGAATTTGTTCCCAAAAAAGGTATGCTGAAGTCCTAACAACTGTACCTGGGAATGTGACCTTGTTTGGTGAAATAGAGTCTTTCTTTGAGGATATTATCAGTTAAATCACACCAGAATAGAATGGGACCTAATCCTAATCCCTTCTGAGTGGTGTTTTATAGAAGGGGAGAACTGACATGGAGGGTCATACTCGGGGATGACAGCATGTGAGGATCTGTCTACAAGTCAATAAATGCTAAGAAATGCCTAGGCTATAGAGGCTGAAAGAGGTAAGGAAGGATCTTCCCCTAGAGCTGACATAGAAGGAAGGCATAGCCCTGCCAAGCCCTGAATTTGGACCTCCAATCTCCAGAACTGTGAGACAATAAATTTATGTCCTGGAAAGCCACCCACTTGTGGTATTTCTGTTACAGCGGGACTCGGAAACTAAAACAGATATGTTTACTGGAGCAGAGGGATACAGCTTCTGGTATTTGGTATGTGGTTCTTGTTGTTCGCCATCAAGTCAATTTGACCTCATAGCGACCCTACAGGACACGGTAGAACTGCCCCACAGGCTTTCCTAGATCGTAATCTTTGCAGGAGCAGATTACCAAGTCTTTTCTCCCATGGAGCAGAGCGGCTGGTGGGCTCGAACCACTGACCTTTCAGTTAGCAGCCAAGCATGCAACCATTGTGTCACCGGGGCTCCTATTGGTATGTGGTTATTGATCTGTAAATGCTTTTCTCTTGATGGCCATCAATAAGGAAGATCAAATGCAGTTTGTCTTCAAAAAGTAGAGACAGCAGTTCACACTAAAGGTCTTTTTTTAAAAAAATTTTATTGTGCTTTAGGTGAAAGTTTACAGTTCAAATTAGTTTCTCATTCAAAAATCTATACATGAATTGTTTTGTGACATTGGTTGCAATCCCTGCAATATGTCAGCACTCATCACCTTTCCACCCCAGGTTCCCAGTGTCCATTTGTCCAGTTTTCCTATGCCTCCCTGACTTCTCATCTTTGCTTTTGAGCAGGTGTTGCCCATTTTGTCTCTTATACTTGATTGAACTAAGAAGCACATACCTCACATGTGTTATTGTTTGTTTATAGGCCTGTCTATGGCTGAAAGGTGGACTTAGGGAGTGGCTTCAGTTCTGAATTAGCAGGCTGTCTAAGGGCCATAGATTCAGGGGATCCTCCAGTCTCTGTCAGACCAGTAAATCTGGTCTTTGTTAGTGAATTTGAATTTTGTTCTACATTTTCCTCTTCCTCTGTCCAGAACCCTCTACTGTGATCTCTGTCAGAACAATTGGGGGTGGTAGCCGGGCACCATCTAGTTCTTCTGGTTTCTGGCTGGTGGAGGCTGTGGTTCATGTGGTCCATTACGCCTTTGGAATAATATTTTCCTGTGTCTTTGTTTACTTCATTCTCCTTTGCTCTGGACAGGATGGGACATTAGATGTATCTTAGATGGCTGCCCACAAGTTTTTAAGACCCCAGATGCTATTCATCAAAGTAGGATATAGAACATTTTCTTTATGAACTGTGTTATGCCAGTTGGCCTAGATGTCCCCTGAGACAATGGTCTCCACCCGTCAGGCCCAGTAACCCAGTCCCTCAAAATATTTAGATGTGTCTAGGAAGCTTCTATGATTTTGCCTTGGTCAAGTTGTGCTGACTTCCCCTATATTGTGTGCTATCTTTCCCTTCACCAAAGTTACCACTTACCTACTATCTAGTTAGTAACCATCAAAGGTTATTTTTTTCTGTGTGTAAACTTTTTCTTGAGTTTTTGTAATAGTGGTGTCATACAATATCTGTCCTTTTGTGGTTGACATTTCACTCAGCATAATGCCCTCCAGATTCATCCTTGTGAAATGTTTCACAGACTCATCATAGTTCTTTACCACTGCATATTATTCCATTGTGTGTATGTACCATAGTTTATCCATTCATCTGTTGATGGGCATCTAGGTTGTTTCCATCATTTTGCTATTGTCAGTAATGCTGCAATGAACACAGGTGTGCATATGTCTATTCATGTGATGACTCATTTCTCTAGGCTATATTCCTAGGAGTGAGATTGCTGGATCATGTGCTGTTTCTATTTCTAGCTTTTTAAGGAGACACTATACCGTTTTCCATTGTGGTTGTACCATTTTACATTCCCACCACAGTGCATACCTCTCTAACATTTGTTATTTTCTGTGTTTATTACTATTATTAGTGCCAGTAATGTTGGGGTGAGATGATATCTCACTGTAGTTTTGATTTGCATTTCTCTAATGGCTAATGATTTCGAGCATTTTCTCATGTGTCTGTTAGCCACCTGAATGTCTTCTTTGGTGGAGTGTCTGTTCGTATCTTTGCCCATTTTTTAATTGGATTATTTGTCTTTTTGTTGTAGAGGTGTTGTATTCTGTAGATTCTAGAGATTAGACCCTTGTCAGATATGTCTTAGCTAAAAATTTTTTCCCGCTTTGTAGGTTATCTTTTTACTCTTTTTGGTGAAGTCTTTCGATAAGCATAAATGTTTAATTTTTAGGAGCTCCCAGTTATCTAGTTTATCTTCTAGTGTTTGTGCATTGTTAGTTATTATTTGTATTCTATTCATGCCATGTGTAAGGGCCCTTAGTGTTGTCCCTATTTTTTCTTCCATGGTGTTTAATATTTTAGGTTTTATATTTAGGTCTTTGATCCATTTAGAGTTAGTTTTTGGGTATGCTGTAAGATATGAGTCCTGTTTCTTTTTTTTACAGATGGACATCCAGTTTTGCCAGCATCATTTGTTAAAAAAAAAACTGTCTTTACCCCATTTAATGGACTTTGGGCCTTTGTCAAAGATCAGCTGACCATAGGTGGATGGATTTACATCTTGGCGGTTGATTTTGTTCCATTAGTTTATGTGTCTGTCCTTGTACCAGTACCAGGCTGTTTTGACTACAGTGGCTGTATTGTAGGTTCTGAGATCAAGTAATGTAAGACCTCCTACTTTTTTCCTTTTTTTCAGTAATGCTTTGCTTATCTGCGGCCTCATTCCTTTCAGTATAAAGCTGGTGATTAGTTTTTCCATCTCGATAAAGAATGCTGCTGGTATTTGAATCAGGATTGCATTATATCTGTAGATCACTTTGGGTAGAATTGGCATTTTCACAATGTTGAGACTTCCTATCCATAAGCATGGTATGCTTTTCCATTTATAGGTCTCTTTTGGTTTCTTGCTCTAATGTTTTATAGTTTTCTTTGTATAGATCTTTTATATTCCTGGTTAGATTTATTCCTAATTATCTTACCTTTTTAGACCCTATTAAATGGTATTGTTTTTCTGATTTCGTTTTCAAAGTTCTCTTTGTTGGTGTATAGGAATCCAACTGAATTTTGTGTGTTGATCTTGTATCCTGCTACTCTGCTGAATTTTTCTGTTAGTTACAGTAATTTTCTTGTGGAATATTTGGAGTTCTGTATGCATAGTATCATATCATTTGAGAATAGGGATAGTTTTACTTCTTCTTTCCAATTTGGATGCCCTTTACTTCTTTTCCTTGCCTTATTGCTCTAGCTAAGACTTCCAGCACAATGTTAAATAGGAGTGGTGATAAAGGGCATCCTTGTCTTGTTCCTGTTTTCAGGGGGAATGCTTTCATCCATTCTCCGTTGAGAATGAGGCTGGCTATTGATTGTGTATAGATGCCCTTTATTATGTTGAGGAATTTCCCTTCTGTTCCAATTTTATTGAGAGTTTTTATCAGGAATGTGTGTTGGACTTTATCAAATGCCATTTTTGCATCAATTGAGATGATCATGTGATTCTTTCTTTTGTTGTATTTATGTGGTGGATTCCGTTGATCGATTTTCTAATGTTGAACCATCCTTGCATATCTGGTATGAATCCCACTTGTTTGTGATGCATTATTTGTTTATTTTTGGTATGATGTTCAATTCTATTGGCTAGAATTTTGTTGAGAATTTTTGCATATATATTCATGAGAGATATTGGTCTATAATTTTGTGTGTGTGTGTGTGGTGTTTTTGCCTGGCTTTGATATCAGGGTTATGCTGGCTTCGTAGAATGTATTTGGGAGTACTCTTTCCTTCCCTATGCTCTGAAATAATTTGAGTAGTACTGGTGTGAGCTCTTCTCTGACTGTTTGGTAGAATTCTCCAGTTAAGCCATTTGGGCCAGGGCTTTCTTTTTGTTGGGAGTTTTTTTTATTACTTCTTCAATGTCTTCTCTTGTATGATTCTGTTCAGGTTTTCTATCTCAGTTTGTGTTAGTTAGTGGTGTGTTTCTAGAAATTTGTTAATTTCCTCTAGGTTCTCAAATTTGTTGGAGTACAATTTTCATAGTATTCTGTTGTGATCCTTTTTATTTGCCTGGCTTTGGTATGAGGGTTATGCTGGCTTCATAGAATGAATGTGGGAGTATCCTTTCCTTTTCTGTGTTCTGAAATAGTTTGAGTAGCACTGGTGTGAGCTCTTCTCTGAATATTTGGTAGAATTTTCCAGAGAAGTCCTCCGATACAGGACTTTTTTTTTTTTTTGAGAGTTTTTTTAAATTACCTCTTCAATCTCTTCTCTTGTTATGGGTCTGTTAAGATTTTCTATCTCAGTTTATGTCCAAATACCAGCAGCATTCTTTATTGAGATGGAAAAAAAACCAACTAATCACCAACTTTATATGGAAAGGAAAAAGACCCCAGATAAGCAAAGCATTATCGAAAAAAAAGAACAAAGTAGGAGGCCTTACACTACCTGATCTCAGAACCTACAATACAGTCTTTGATATTTATTAAGATATTTTTTAAGATTATGTCTTGTTGGTGGATTGTCCCTTTAATCATTATATAATGTCCTTTCTTTATCATTGCATAGTATTCCCTATGGTTCTGGAGCAACACCATGCCTCTGCAGCAGAGAGCTATTCTCTGTTTGAGAAACAACTCCCAGTTGTAAAGTTAGTATAGATAGTGTAGAGTCTGTATGGTTCCTGTATGCCATGACTTTGATCAACAGATTGCATCAGCACCTAAGTAAGTCAAAGACAAAAGTGCATGGTCTGGACATGAGGAAACCTTAGCTGGCCTGTACAAACCTCTGTCCAATAGAGGTGCTTTATATTGGACCCAGTCAGATACTTCCCAATTGAGAGAATTATTTTGAGAACCAGGGTGGATCACAATAGTTGATCACACTAGTTGATGCTGCTGATCTGTATCACTAGGTTTCTATGAAGCAGAGTACACATTTCAGGTGTCAAAGTGACTACAGCTAAGGAGTAGACAATATCACATGCCACGTCATGTTCCTTTGTACTCTTCCCATAAAACCACTATTGGTGGTAAGTCGGACACTTCTCTCTATTGACTTAGAGATAAATTGGCTGCTGGAATCTGGACAGGAAGTCTCTGTATGCTTTTTGCCAGCCTTAGTTTAAGGTACAAAGTACAGTCCATGTTCCAATTATTAATGGATGTTTGCTTCTCATTTTGAGTCTCAGGTCCTTTGGACGTGTTATTCAGGAGGGACCAGTCCCAGGAGAGGGACATCATGCTTGGTAAAGTAGAGGGTCAGTGAAAAAGAGGAAGACCCTCAACGAGATGGATTGACACAGTGGCTGCAACAATAGGCTCAAGCATAACAGTGATTGTGAAGATGTTGCAGGACTGAGCAGTATTTCGTTCTATTGTGCACAGGGTCACTATGAGTGGGAACTGACTCAACAGCACCTAACAACAATAAACAAGATACAAAGACTATTCATTTCCTAGGAAGAGGTATAAACATTCAATTTCATCCTTGTTTATGTGGAGTTGGTTTCAGTTTGCAAAGAGCTGGACTGAAGATTACATTTGTGCCATGGTCAAAAGACTCTCTTCCAAAAACAAAGAAGCAGTATTAGTAAGGATTCTTTTGTTCTCAAGTAACAGAACTCCAACTTCCATTGCTTTAATTTAAAAAAGGAATTTGTTGGGTGACTTAACTGAAGCTTCCAGTGATAGATTCAGGCATGGCTGGATCTAGGGACTCAAATAATAAATCTGTTCAAGATGCCTTTCTTCCCATTTCCCTACAGTCTCCCTTCCCTTTGAAGGCTTTGGTTTTTTTTAGATTTTTTTTCAGCAGAAAGAAGATCTTGTTCCTGAAAATTCCAACATTGTGTCCCTGGATTGGGACTAGGTTGGGTCTTGTGCCATCCCTGCCTAGGGAGATGAGTGTTGGTGTGGCCTGGCCTGGGTCATGTTTTCACTCCTGGAGCAAAGGGTGGAGACAGCTCCACCCAAACACAGGGACAGGGAATGGGGAAATGTGATGGCCAAGGACATGAACATGCTGTTTATCAGATGAAGGGAAAATGAATGCAGGGCAGGCAAAACATTTTCTGTCCACTACCAGCAGCCTGGTGTGAACCATTTGGAAGGCTTCATCTTTAAGCCTAAGCAAAGTCATAATGAATATAATGCCTGGGGGAATGATCATCTTATTTAAGAAAAATCACTTGCAAGCAGCATCTTTTGACTTTAATCAGTTTGCTAATTATAATTACTTTCATTAAAGCAGGTGCTCAAAAGCTTTCCACTTGGCAACCCATTGTTATAGTTTGAGTTATTGTATGTGGTTGAGAGCGTTTTAAGTTGTATTTCTTGTTGAGTATTTGATCAATAATCTGAAGCAATTACAAACAAGTTCCACCTTAATCTGAATATCAATTTACTCATTAGTAACATGAGGTAAGAATATTGCCCGATATAGTGCTGGAAGATGAGGCCCCTAGTTTGGAAGACACTCAAATTGCATAGTTACCACAACAATGGACTCCAGCATACCAATGATTGTGAACATGGTGCAGGGCCAACAGGCAATATTTCATTCTGTTGTCCATGAGGTCACTATGAATCGGAGCTAACTTGGAAGCAGCTAGTAACAACAATAACAATGTGGGGTAACACCCACCTCCCAGGGATACTATGATTGTTCAATGAGAGTGTGAAAGCCCCTAGTTCAGGGTCAAGTGGGTGGTGAGAACTTAATTTTATTGAACCTAGCCTGAACTTCAGTACTTTGGGGTCAACATGAAAGAACTGGAGGGGGATTCAGTGCTGTTCAGAGCCCCACCTACTTCTTCGAGGACAATAAAAACCTGGACAATGTGAATCTTGACTAAAGTGAGCACAATATATCAGTGAGCACCATGGCTCAGGGGAAAGTCTAATCCTACCTAAACTTCAGACAAATTGAAGAAAAAGGATTCGATTCAATGAGGTTTGATTTTAATCATAGCCAGTTGTACTTCTCTGGGCATTGTTATCACTGCCTTGGTATTTAGCCAGAAAAAGGAACCACTTGCTTTTCCTATTGTTTTTATCTCAATTTCCAAACAGGACTGTTTGAATGCAGATGGGAAGGGTACCTTTGGTAACCTGGCATCCTTCCTCTTTCAAGAAACTGTAAGCTCAGATAAGGTCAGAAAGGACAGGGCTGGGAGCATATGAGTAGGCCACATCAGTTTTGACATCCAGCTGTGTACAAAGCCTCAAGCACAGTGTCTGTGATGCTCAACTATTTGTCATTGGTGCTGAGGACATAAACTGCACCTGGCAGAGAATGATTCAGCGTCACCTGGGCCCTGAACCACTATGCCTCTTAGCCCTGATTTGGGAGGCACGGCATGTGGTTCACTCTCCACCTGCACCTCTCTCCACAGGAAGATCGTGAGAACCTTCAACCTCCCATGGCTCTGTGGGTAACACATCATCTCCTCTGTTTAGGGGGCTGTTTTCAGTATTCGTCTCCAAAAATCAAGAATTCATTCTTAACAACAAGAACGGTTCAACTTACACTTTATAAGGCATATTCACAATTACTATGAAGTTCCAAGACAACTGTGAAGACCTGTGAAGAAGGCAGTAACCTCCGTTTTCTAGTGAAGAAACAGGACTCGAACTTGCCCAAAGTTACTCATAACTAGGCAGAACTTGGGCTGACCTCTGGCCTGACACGAAGTTCATCTCAGTCCATGATTACTTCACCAAGGTAATGTGCTATGAGGGAAGGGCACTCAATTTCTACCCTATGCTACATTTGCTGACAAAAATAGAATGAAGTGAGAAACCTTTAAAAATGTGACTGTTGACTTTACTATTCTGCAACATTAGTACCATCCATTACACTTTTAAAATGTAGTTTTTTTTTTGTTTTAACCAAGATATGCACACATACATTTTAAAGACTCAGATGATTTTACAAGGCATGCTATGAATAAGATTATTTTGCCTGTGCTATCCTTCAATATTCTGCTCCCCAGAAGCAATCACTTTGAACTCTTCTAGTATGGAAGTATTTACTTCCATAAAGCTAAATAACATGCTTATACTTCTACTGCTTGATTGGCTAAGTTTTAGCATTATTTATTATTTTCCCGTTAAGAAAGTTGAGTATTTAGCTATTTTTTTCACCTCCTTTCCCCACCAACTCCACTACATATACACACATTTTCTGTGTCCTTATCCTTCCAATATAGTGTTAGCATAATTTTACTTAGATTACTATTCGGCATTTATATTACTAAACAAACAAAAAAACCAAACCTGTTGCCATCAAGCCAATTCCAAGTTATGGCAACCCCGTGTGTTACAGAATAGAACTACTCCAT
Organism: Trichechus manatus latirostris; assembly: GCF_000243295.1. Taxonomy (NCBI): domain Eukaryota; kingdom Metazoa; phylum Chordata; class Mammalia; order Sirenia; family Trichechidae; genus Trichechus; species Trichechus manatus. Next base: position 15,474,419 of record NW_004443956.1, on the reverse strand, counting down.
AGGATTTTCTTGGCTGTAATCTTCAGGAAGCAGATTGTCAGGCCTTTCTTCCACAGAGCCTCTGGGTGGATTCAAACCGCCAACCTTTAGGTTAGCAGCTGGTCACGAACCACTTGCGCCACCCAGGGACCTCGTTTACATTACTATGATCATGTAAATTCAATTTAGAGTTGGCTGTGTAATATAATTTCTTTTTTTCCTGGTATAGCATAGTTTCTTCGCTCTCCTCCTCTTCTTCTATTTGCTTAGTTTTCTAGGTATTTATCATTAATTCAATCCCCAATTCTCTTCCCATTGTGTAAATCTCCTCCCAATATGTTCAAATATGTTAGGCGGTCCATCACTTTCATCTCCTTGAAGAAATCTTCCTTGGAGTCTCCTCGTGTTCTCTAATCTGGACGGTTGTTGTCTTGGCTGCTGTCTTAGGATCTCCCTTCATCGTCGTAGGGCTTACCTTCACCCTCTTGGATCTTTGTTTAGTGCTCCCCATGCCTACCTTTTTCTTTGTTTAATCCCTTATTTTAATGGAATATATTTCCAGTAGCTTTCTGAAAAGGAATGTGTCGGAAGCCAGATTCTAAGACCTTGAAAAGTCTGGTGATGTTTATTTTACTTTCAAACTTCATTGCTATTTGAATGGGTATGGAATTTTAGAAATTTTCTGAAATTCAAAGGCCTTGCTCCATTGTCTTTTAGCTTTCTGTGTTGCTCTTGAAGCCCAATAGTATTTTTATTCTTTATCCTTCAAAATAAAAATAATTTTCTACTCTGGAAACTGTGGGTGTCTTTGTTCCTCATTTTTCAAAATTTTATTGCATTACACTTGTTCTAGCCACTGTAAACAATCTCATAGATGCAGCTACTGTTGTGCCCATTAACAGTGAGGGCATGGCAACACAAGATGGTAGGTATCTGTACTGTCCTCACCCTGGAGGTTAAAGAGGAGTGTGTGGATTGGAGCCCAAGGTCTCTAGAATCCTCGTCTAGTGTTTCTGCACAGTGTAGGGCAGTGGAGAGTACACTGTTTCTGGTACCAGAGGCCTAGCAAAGAATCCTGACCGACTGGAGACCCAGGGAAGCCCCTAGTAACCCCTGTGAGATTAGATATTACTGGATTTTGTTAGCCACTGTTTTGTTAACCGCTGCATGAGAAACAATGCAATAGATCACAACAACTATGCATTTCTTCTCCTGGATATGTGACTCAGCTGAGGCTCTGCAGGCTTGGCTCCAGCTTGAGGATCTGTCTCGGATTTGCTCTGAATGTGTTCTTACATCAGGAACCAGAATACAGAGGCATCCTGTCTGGGACTTGTTGTTTCATGACAGAGGCCAAGCCAAACAACACCCAGGCACATTTATAGCTCTGTGTGAATGTAGCTTGTATCACATCTGCTCATTTTCCATTGGCCTTGGCCAAACCCAATACCAATGGGAGGGGAGCAACCTTCTCCACCGTAAAGGAGGGGAGAATGAACATGTGGATATGTGCTGAAAAACTGTAAAATCTGCCTTGGCCTTATTACATACATGAGCAAACTAAGGAATGTCACTTTTTTAAATTGTAAAGCATAGTGAAAACACAGGTGGCTGTCCTCATCCTTCCCTTGTGACGTGAAAGGAGAAGGGTGGGATTCAGAACCAGAGGGTCGGTGACTCAGTGGCTAAGGCACTTATCTGAGGCCCTGAAAAGACATATTGTAAAAGACTTTTCTGCCAGAGTTACCTTTGCCTTAAATATGACTCACTCATTTGTTTCTGTCCTTTCCTACGAACCTAAGTGTCTCCAAGTACATCAAGATCTGGGTTTTCTTAGAAGTACCACACGATCCAGCTATCCCACTCCTTGGAATATATCCTAGAGAAATAAGAGCTGTCACACGAATAGATACATGCACACCCATGTTCACTGCAGCACTGTTCACAATAGCATAAAGATGGAAACAACCTAGGTGCCCATCAACGGATGCATGGGTAAACAAATCATGGTATAGCCACACAATGGAATACTATGCGATGACAAAGAACAACAATGAAGCCGTGAAACATAGCACGGAGGAATCTGGAGGTCATTATGCTAAGTGAATTTAGTCAGTCACAGAAGGACAAATATTGTATAAGACCACTATTGTAAGAACTCAAAAAAAGGTTTAAACACAGAAGGAAACATTCTTTGATGGTTACGATGGTGGGGTGGGAGGGTGAGGGTTGTTTAGTAATTAGATAGTAGATAAGAATTACCTTAGGTGAACGGAAGGACAGCACACACTACAGGGGAAGTCAGAACTATTGGACTAAACCCAAAGCTAAGAAGTTTCCTGAATACAATCAAACACTTTGAGGGACAGAATAGCAGGGGTAGGTGTCTGGCGACCATGCTTTCAGGGGACATCTAGGTCAATTGGCATAACAAAGCTTATTAAGAAAATGTTCTGCATCCTACTTTGGTGAGTGGCGTCTGAGGTCTTAAAAGCTTGCAAGTGGCTATCTAAGATGCATCAACTGGTCCCAACTACCAGGAGTAAAGGAGAATGAAGAACACCAAGTACACAAGGAAAGTATTAGCCCAAGAGACAGAAAGGGCCACATAAACCAGAGACTTCATCAGCCTGAGGCCAGAAGAACTAGATGGTGCCCGGCTACCACCAATGACCGCCCTGACAGGAAACACAACAGAGAGGCCTGGGTGGAGCAGGAGAAGGGTGGGGTGTAGATGTCAAATTCTAGTAAGAAGACCAGACTTAATAGTCTGACTGAGACTGGAGGAACCCTGGAAAGCATGGCCCTTGGATTCTTTATCAGCCCAGAACTAAACCAATTTCCGAGGCCAACTCTTCAGACAGGGATTGGACTGGACTGTGGGACATAAAGTGATACTTACGAGGAGTGTGCCTCTTAGCTCAAGTAGATGCAAGAGACTAAATGAGAAGCTTCTGTCCAGAGGTGAGATGGGAAGGCAGAGAGGATTAGGAGCTGGTTGAATGGACATGGGGAATCAGGGGTTGAAAGGAGGAGTGTGCTGTCACAGTATGGGGAGAGCAATTAGGGTCACATAACAATGTATGTATAAATTTTTGTATGGGGAAAAAAACAAATTAAAAAAAAAAGATCTGGGTTTTCTGGCATCCCATTGATTCCAAATCCCTGTTGACTTTACACACACCTGCAACATGATGGCTGCTGATAGAAATACTGACCACAAAGTGCTTCCTCATTCCTCAAAGGCAACTTTAATCACGACTCAGTAATTTATGGGTGGGAAAGAGGATGCTTATGTCTCTTTTCCTGGTATGTTTGTAATCCATGTGTATGGTCATTTGATAGAGAGCAGAATATTTTATTTCCAATGACATCACCCTACTCAAGCATCCTAAACATAGCGGTGGGGAAAGGAGATATTTTACATAGAATTGTAATAATTTAAAAAATCTTCTTACAGTGCCTTATTCTATTCAGAACTTTTTCACTTGTAACATTGCATTTGATCCTCACAGAAGTTCTGTAAGTTAGGTAAGAAAAGGAGGTATTGTTCCTTAGAGCCAGAGATATTAACTAGTCCAAACTAAAGTTTCTTCAGTTTCTAAGATCATGCTACTTCCACTTCAGTATTTTGGCTTCAGAGATCTCCAGAGATGAATACTGGCCCGAAATCCATCTCCTTAAAGATAGAAGAGAAACTCATAATATATTACCCCTTCTTTCTTCTGACTTGGTGACGCCTGTGGTGGTCTATATTTGGGGAAGAGTTTAGCCACAGAGAAGGGAGGTCAGCTGCTGGAGAGTGTTGAAAGCAGTGTAATGAAGGGGGCTGAGCCAGAGTGCTTTTCTGTTTCAGAAAGTGTCAACTAAATGTAAACATTTTTCTTTAAACTGGGGTCACTAACATAAAGGGAACCATTTTAAGTGAACAATATAGTGACAGTTAGTACATTCACAATGTTGTGCAAACACCACCTTTATCTGGTTCCAAAATAGTTTTACATCCCCAAAAGAGAATCCTGTACCCATTAAATAGTCATTCCCCATTCCCCTTTCCCTGCAGGCCCTGGCAGCCACCAATCTGCTTTCTGTCTCTATGGATTTACTTATTACAGACATTTCATATAAATGAAATCATACGGTGCATGACTTTTTGTCATAATATTGCAAGATGCATCCATGTCATAGCATGTATCAGAACTTCATTTCTTTTTAAATTTTATTTATTTTGCAGTTGTTATTGAGAATATGCACAGCAAAACATATACCAATTCAACAATTTCTACTTGTACAGTTCAGTGATGTTGATTACGTTCTTCAAGTTGTGCAACCATTCTCACCCTCCTTTACTGAATTGTTCCTCCCCCACTGACATAAACTCACTGCCCCCTATGGTTCCTATCTAATCTTTTGTCAATTTGATCCTATATAGATAGCTCTTAAAAGCACACAACACTCAAGGCAAACATTTTTTACTAGTTAAACTAAACTATTGTTTGGTTTTAAGAAGACTTCAAGGGATATTTTTGGTTCAAGGTTTAAAGATTATCGCAAGGCAATATTTTTAGGGGTTCATCCAGCCTCCATGGCTCCAGAAAGTCTGGAGTCCATGAGAATTTGAAGTTCTGTCCTACATTTTCCTCCTTATGATCAGAAGTCCTCTGTAGAATCCTTTATCAAAATATTTGATAACGGTAGCCAGGCCCCATCCAGTTCCTCTTGTCTCATGGGAAAGGTGGCAGCTATTCATGGAGGCAATAGAGCCATTCCATATCTTCCCCTGTTCCTGACTCTTCTTCTTCCTCTGTCATTCCATTCGAACAGAGACCAACCGTTGCACCTTGGATGGCTGCTTGCAAGCTTTTAAGACCCCAGGCACTATGCAATGATCTAGGAGGTAAAATAGAAGCACTAAACACGTTATTAGGCTGATTAACTGGGGATGCCCCATGAAACCATGACCCTAAACCTCCAAACCAAGGAACCAAATCCCATGAAGTGTTTGGTTGTACAAAAACAGCCAGAGCAGCAACTCATTTTCTTTTTTTGTCATTGTCGTATATATATCTATCACACAACTTTTGCCAATTCAACTTTTTACAGGTGTACAACTTATTGACAGTAATTACAATAATCAGTTGTGCAACCTTACCCTTAATCCATGCAATTTTTCCTTTACTGTTTACCCCCCTTTTCCACCTCTTTCCTGTCCCTAGTAACCACTAATAAACCTTGGTCTCTATACTTTCATCTTTTCTTGTATTTTTATATAAGTGAGGTTATACAATATTTTTCCTTTTGTGATCGATTTATTTCACAGAGCATAAAGTCTTCAAGCTCCATCCATACTGTAACATGTGTCAAGACTTCATTTCACCTATTCACTGAGTAGTATTCCATTGTGTTTATGTACCACATTTTGTTTATCCATTCATCTGTTGATGGGCATTTCGGTTGTTTCCACTTTTTGGCTATTGTGAATAGTACTGCAATGAACATTGGTATACAAGTCTCTATTTGAGTCTCTGCTTTCAAGTCTTTTGGGCATAATATCTAGGAGTGGAATTGCTGGGTCATATGGTAGTTCTGGAGCCCTGGTGGCGCAATGTTTAAGCATTCTACTGCTAACCAAAAGGTCAGCAGTTCAAATCCACCAGATGCTCCTTGGAAACCCGATGGGGCGGTTCTACTGTGTCCTATAGGGTCTCTATGAGTCAGAATTGACTCAACAGCAAAGATTTTTGGATGGTAGTTCTATTTCTAATTTTTTTTTTTTTTTAGGAGCCGCCACACTGTTTTCCACAACTGCTGTACCATTTTGCATTCCCACCAGCAATGGATAAGGGTTCCAATTTCCCTACATCTTCGCCAACATTTATTATTTTCTTTTTTCTTTTTTTTATCTTAGCTATTCCAGTAGGAGTGAAATGGAATCTCATTATGGTTTTGATTTGCATCTCTCTGATGACTAATGATGCTGAGCATCTTTTCATGTGTTTAGTGGCCATTTGAATGTTCTCTTTGGTGAAATGTCTATTTGAGTCCTTTGCCCATTTATGGTTGGGTTTTCTTTTTGTTGTCGATGTTTTAGATATATTTTGGTTATTAGATTCTTATCTGATCTATGATTTTCCAAGGCATTCTCCCAGTTGGTAGCTTGTCTTTTAACTTTTTTTGGTAAAGTCTTTTGATTGACAATAGTTTTTAATTTTTATGCGGCTCCATGTATTTATCTTTTGCTGTTTGTACTTTTGTCATTATATCAGATAACTCATTGTTAAAAGTTAGGCCTAACAGCGTTGCCCTTGCATTTTATTCTAAGAATTTTATGGTTTTAGCTTACACATTTAGGTCCTAAATCTATTTTGAATTTGTTTTTTTGTATGGTGTGAGGCATGTATGTATCCTATTTAATTTTTCTGCATGTGGTAGTCCAATTTTCCCAGCACTATTTATCGAAAAGACTTTTCTTTCTTCATCAGATGGACTTAGCACCCTTGTCAAAAATCAGCTGACCATAGATGTGTGGGTTTAGTTCTGGACTCTCTCCTCTACTCCATTGGTCTATGTGTCTATTGTTATACCACTACCAGGCTGTTTTGATTACTGTAGCTATATGTTTTAAAATCAGGAAGTGTGAGTCCTCCTACTTTGTTCTTGTCTTTCAACATTGCTTTAGCTCTTTGGGGCCTCTTGCCATGCCATATAAAGTTGAAGATTAGTTTTTCCATCTCTGTAAAGAAGACTGTTGAAATTTTGATTGGGCTTGCATTAAATCTATAGATAACTTTGAGTAATATTGACATATTAACAATATTAAGTCCTCTAATTCATGAACATGGAACATCTTTCCATTTATTTAAATCTTCTTTTAGTCTCTTTCATCAGTGTTTTATATCTTTCATTGTATAAGTCCTTCATGTCCTGGTTAAATTTATTACTTGGTATTTTATTCTCTTAGATACTATTGTAAATGGAATTGTTTCCCTAATTTCTCTTTCAGATTTCTCATTGCTGGTGTATAAAAAACTGATTTTTGTTTGTTGACCCTGCAATTTTGCTAAATTCCTCTATTAGCTGTTAAAGTTTTCTTGTGGACTCTTTGGGATTTTCTATATATAGGATCATATCATCCATAATACAGATAATTTTACTTCTTCTTTTCCAATATGGATACTTTTTAGTTCTTTTCCTTGTCTTATTGCTCTGGCTAGGACTTCTAATACCATATTGAATAGCAGTGGTGAGAGCAGGCATCATTGACTTGTTCCTGACTTCGAGGGGAAAGCTCTCAGTCTTTCTCCATTAGGTATAATGATGGCTGTTGGCTTTTCATATATGCCCTATATCATATTCAGTACTTTCCCTTCTATTTTAATCTTCTTTAGAGTTTTCATTAAGAAAGGGTGTTGAAGTTTATTAAATGTTTTTTCTGCATCCATAGGGATGATCATGTGGTTCTTTTCCTTTGTTCTGTTGATGTGGTATATTAATTGATTTTCCAATGTTGAACCACCCTGCATTCCTAGAATAAAGGCCACTTGGTCATGGTGTATGACTCTTTTAATATGCTGTTGGATTCTCTTCACTAGTATTTTGTTGAGAATTTTTCATTTATGTTCATAAGAGATATTAGCCTGCAGTTTTATTTTCTTGTGGTGTCTTTGGTGTAGATATTAGGGTTATGTTTGAACCATAGAATGAATTATGGAGCAGTCCTTCCTTCTCTATCTAGGACTTCATTTCTCTTTATAAAACATCTAAGTCCACTGTCATCAAGTCGATTCCTACTTATAGCGACCCTATACGACAGAGTAGAACTGCCCCATTAGTGTTTCCAAGGATGTAAATCTTTACAGAAGCAGATTGCCACATCTTTCTCCTGTGAACCAGCTGGTGGGTTTGAATGATTAACCTTTTGGTTAGCAGCCAAACTCTTTAACCACTGTGCAATGAAAGCTTCTGTTTCTTTTTATACCTAAACAATATTCTGTTGTATGTATGTATCACATTTTGTTTATCCATTCTCTGTTGAAGGACACTTGGGTTGTTTCTGTTTCCACCTTTTGGTGATCATGAATAATGCTACAGTGAATGTTGGTATACAATATTTGAGTCTCTGTTTTCAATTCTTTTGGATATACCTAGGAATGGAATTGCTGGATCATATGGTAAATCTATGTCTAACATTTTTTCTCTTTTATTTATTGTGGTGAAAATATACACAAAAATACATTTAACTTTTTGATGAAATGCAAAGCTGTTTTCCACAGTGGCTGTACCATTTTGCATTCCCACCAGCAGTAGCCAAGGGTTCCGATTCCTCCACATCCTCGTCAACACTTGTTATTTTCTATTTTTCTGATAAAAGCCTTGCTAGTGTGAGTGAAATGGTATCTCACTGCGGTTTTGATTTGCATTCCCCTAATGATTAACGATGTTTAGAACTTTGTGTGTGTGTGTGTGTGTGTGTGTGTGTGTGTGTGTGTTTAGCCATATGTGTAACTTCTGAATGTAAACTTTGAAAGGCATTTTGTTGTCATCTAACCATCTTTTGAAACATTTTCAGGAATTAAAAAGCTCAACATAACCTCAATACTTTCTTTCCCCCGTAACCTGTTAGTAGACATAGGGCAAGGATGGGGTGGGATTGTTGGGAAATAAAAGAAGCCCCAATATTCTCCTTTACTTCAGCCCTGACAATCTCTTACTGGGCAGGCTACTTTGGAAAATTTATTCCACACTGGGCAGGACATTCTAGCTTTTCTAAAGTTCATGCGGTGTTTTTTTCTGACTCTTTGGCTATCTGGTATTCTTCCAGATAGGGGTCTGCTTAGGAGACTGCCAGGCACAACTGTGCTGTATGATGAAGTCTGGGTCCCTTAAGCTGCCTGTGATATTGCTTCAATAAAGAAAACTTCTGAACTCAGGTTGTAGCATTATGCTGCATCCCTTTTCTTCTCCTCATGGGAAACTCCAGTACTATTTAGCTCTTCCTGAGACTCGAGCTAACAATTTTAGACAAACCATGAATTTGCCATGAGGTGGGATGACAGCGTATTTTCAGCCTCAGGTAGGTAAATCAAAAGTTATTGACCACCTTCTTCTCCATAGTCCAACGGGTTTTTGATTTTTTTAAAACCCTTCCATGTCTATCCCTTTCATCTAAATGAAATCCCACAGCTATGCCCTACAGGTCCTACATGATCTGGCCCCTCCACCTCCTCAACATCTCCTAACACTCCACCCTTCAGTCACTGGGCTCTAGTTGCACTGGCCCACTTTCTATTTTGAGTCTACCAAGCTACCAGGTGTCAGCCCTGATTATTAAGGTGTAAAAACACACTAATGGCCAGTGTTGTGAACTTGTTCCTTCTCTGCATGGAACCCCCTCTCCTTAGATCTTCCTATATCTGGGTCTTTCTCATCCTTCAGTTCTAAGCTTACAGCTCACCTCAGGGAGATCTTGCTACAGCCACGTCATGAAAAATAATTGTTGTTGAGACCAAATGTGTACAGAGCAGAGCTATGCTCCATAGGGTTTTCAAGGCTGTGAACTTTCAGAAGCAGATTGCCAGGTCTGTCTTCCAAGGCACCACTGGGTGGGTTCGAACCCCAACCTTTCAGCTAGTAGTAGAGCATTTAACCATTTGCACCACCCAGGCTTCCTTATCAAAAATAATAAACCTCTTCATTTGGGTACTCATAGTCCTATCAGCCTGTTTCTATCTTCTATTGCATTGATCATGACTGTAATTTTATTATGATCAGGTCTTTACTATTTCTTGTTTTGTCTTACCCAGTAGAGCAAAGCTCCTGAAGGTAGAGATCTGTACTAGCTACAGTTCCACCTGCAGTGTCTAGGACAGTGCTTCCCCATCATGTACATTGCCAATAAATGCATATTGACAAAATATTCGAAAAAGAAATATGGTCAATGAGTGAAGGGATCATGGGAACTTGACCAGAGTAACACAAACATGGAAGTCATACTATTTATTGCTAAACAGAAGAGAGATCAGAGCTGTGGTAGGATTCTGTAGTAAATGCGCCTTGATTTGTCAGTCTTGGCAACTTATCTGCTGGACATCTGAAGACATCACTGTGGTCCACACCCAATTCCCCGTGGCTGCAGAAAACGGCCTGCAGGCAGAGCTTGTGCTGTAACTCAAGCTGTTAGCTTTTCTTTCTCCAGCTTTGAGCTGACAATTCCTATCTCCCCTGCTCTTTCAGTGGTAACCTTGAGACTTTATAGCAATTCAAAGAAATTCACCAGGAAAACTTTGTGGACTGCTACCCTAGTGCATAATTGGCATATCAAGCAGTATTGAAGCAAGTGTGTATGAGCAGCTGTGTTTTATTCACCACACTAGCCATTGTTCCATTTTTATAGCTTAATACTCAGGGCTTCTTACAGGAAATTATTTTCCAACACTGCCAGGAATTAGAAACCAGCAAGCTTGGATTGTACTTTCCACAGTTGTCTTGGCATCTGAAATCCTGCAGCTGCCTCTCTGAGGGCTGCATGGGCACGGACTAATACAACGGTAGCTGAAGTGCAAAGCTGATTTGTGTTTTGTTGAGAACAAGGCATGGGTCTCAGCAGTGTTTTTGAGATGTTGGCTCCTTGAAACACATTAAAAAAAAAAAAAACCTACGGCATCTTATGGATTTGCTTTTTATGTTAGCATGTGGCTGGCAAAAATTTCACAGCCATCAAATGATTTATGGCAGTGTAGACGTATACAGTGCGTGACACTTGATTTACTATACTAGTTTATAAAATTTGTATTTTTGTTTTCATGATGCTAAATACCTGTTTCACTAAATATTCACTTTTCAAGTTGTTTAGGGCCATTGAGAGCTTGAGTGTGTATGTTGATCTTTCTTTAAAAGAGGGAGATTAAAGCATTGCAGCTGACTGCAGTAATTTTTGACTGCATCAAATAAAATGTAAACATTGCAAAGAAACATGTGAGGGAAATATTTCTAATGTGGCTCATCACTGTGTGACCTTGGGAAAGTCACTCAATTCTTGTCTCAGCATCTTATCTGTCAAATGGATTGATTTCTGTCAAATTAATTTGCAAGAATTTTGCGAGGATCCTACTAGATAAAACCTAGCAAGGTTAAGTGACTTGTTCAGGGTCATACAGCTAGTCTGTAGCAGCATCAGTATCAAGCTCAGGTCTGCCCAAATGCAAACGCACTCACGCTAATAGCAGAATATTTCTGGGCCCTACACAAAGGTGCTCAGTGAAAATGTGATTGAATTTTGCTTAACAGTTAGAAGAGTTAGAAAGCCAGACAACTTAGCCTTTCCCAAGAAAGCAGAGCATGAGGCCAGGTTTAATTGCCAGCACTTTATTTAGGAGGGCAGTGGTGGTTCAGTGGTAGAATTCTTCCCTTCCATGCAGGGTTTGATTTCCAGCCAATGTACCTCATGCACAGCCACCGCCTGTCAGTGGAGGCTTGTGTGTTGCTTTGAAGCTCGGTGGAGCTCCCAGACTAAGACCAACTAGGAAGAAAGGCTTGGCAATCTACTTCCAAAAATCAGCAAGTGAAAACCCTATGGATCACAATGGTCCAAGCCGCAATCAACCATGTGGATGGTGCGGGAATAGGTCATGTTCCATCTCTGTGTGCATGGAGTTGCCATGAGTTGGGGGCTGACTTGACAGTAGCTAACAACCACCCTAGGGCAGAGAGAGAGTGATGGAAAACGGAAGTGAGGAAGATGGGAAGAGAGCAAGGCCAAGTGTTACCCCATAGCCATAGCTGGTCACTGTGCTGGTATTACTGCTTGGACACATGGGACAACTTGGGACAGCTATTCAGAGAAGCCATGCTTTTGAGGAGTCCATTTGAGGGAAAGAGAGAGTAAATTTCTCTGCCCAGCGTTCTCTAGTTTTCTGTCTCTCATTGGTCAAAATGTGCCTCAGGGAGACTTTCCTGCCCTGCTCTTCTGGGTTGTTCTATTAGTTACTAGTACTGCTGTAACAAAAATACTATAAAGGGGTGGCTTTAAAGAACAGAAATGTATTTGCGCACAGTTCAGAAGACTAGAAGTCCGAATTCAGTGTGTGGGTCTAGGGGGAGGTGCTTCCTTGCCTATTTCAGCTTCTAGTAGCTGCCAGCAACCCTGGGCGTTCCTCGGTTCGTAGATGCATCTGTGTCTGTCACCTGTCTTCCTCTTCCCTCTGTGCTTGTCTCTGCGTCTTTTCTGCTCTTTATAACCCAGAAGTGATTAGGTTTAGGACCCACCCTACACTGGTGTGACCTCATTACCATAACAAAGAAAAACTTATTTCCAATCTGAGTCATACTTACAGATATAGGGGTTAGAATTCAGCACATATTACTGGGAACACAATTCAATCCATAACTGTTGTCATTTGCCCCCTCAGCTGCTATTTGGAAAGTAAGATCCTCTGCCCTGTGGTGTGGAATTTCATTCAAATTGTGGAAGTGAAAGATACTCAGAAATGCTGGGTATATTGCTGGTTGATAGGCAGATGTGCTGGTTCTGATCCAAATCCCAGTTCCTCTGAGGAGGGAATGTGGGGAGGACGGGAGGGCGTATAGGATACACAGTCCTCACAGAGTCATCTGGCCAAGGCACCAGCTAAAATCCAGAGTAAGCAGCCAAGGATCTGGGAGACAGATACAGCTGAGAACATTGGAGGAGCTTCATAGGGCTCACGTTCCCAGCTGGTTAAGGGGCAGAGCTTGACTTGTGAGCATCAGACACATCACATCCTAATGCTGCCCGACAAGAACTAGACCAGTGAGTACAAATCCTGTACTTGCAACAGCTGGAGGGAACTAGAGCTTTCTCAAGTCTCAGGAGCCAAATATCTGTACTTTTAAGTAACTTTAGGTAGAAAAATGTCTTCTGGAACTTTTGAGGGATTGGAAAAGGGCTGCTAAGGTGAAACGTAGTCTACGTCTGAGCCATTGAGTGTCAGAGTTTGTAGCTGCTTACATGATAGAGGAGAAATTTGGCCACAGACATACCCCTTATTAAACAATTTTGTCACCCACCCACTGGACTGTCAAAAATACCATCTCTTTATGTTCAGTAGAGGCAAACATGCTACCTGATGTACAGTGCCATAGACCATTATTTGCTCTTTGTCTTAAAGATACAGTGTCTTGTGCATGAAGCACTGTGCTGGCCTCTAGAGGTAGGAATGGAGAAATGAGGAAACATGATATGTGGTCTTTACATCTGTGAAATTTACACCTAGGTTAACAGCAGTGCTTTTAGACTCTCAGGTTAGCTTCAGCCTTCAGAAGTCCTTGTAGCTTAGGTTAGGAAGGAGTCCATGGGTGGTGCAAATGGTTAACATGCTCGACTGCTAACCAAAAGTTAGGCGGTTTGATTCCCCTCAAAGGCACCTTGAAAGAAAGGCCTTGTGATCTACTTCCAAAAAGTCAGCCACTGAAAACCTATGGAACACAGTTCTGACACACATGGAGTCACCATAAGTCAGAATTGACTTGGCTGCTGGTGGTGTTGGTGAATTAAGAGTATTTGATGGAAAAAAAGGATGTGGTGCTCCAGAAGAGGGGGTGTAGATAGATCTTTAACACATAGGGGGCAGCAGAGGCCTCCTATACCATAGTGTGTAGCTCCCGTGGGTGCCTTCTCCTTCACACTATTTGGGGAGCAGGCAGCTTCTTGTTTTAGCTGTACTCTCACTCTCAGCCTCTGGGACTGTAATAAAATGCATTCTTTTATGTGGCCTTTTGCCTTGGTTGTTTGGAAAAATAGCTTGGGAGATCTCCCCCACTAAACTCTGAGGAGTTACCTTTGCATTAGTTCTTTGGAGAAGCAACATGGGTAGGGGGTTCCTGGGTTGTTTTCTATCTCAGAGGGTTTGTTACTTTTGCCCTGGAGATTTCTGGGTAAGTTGTAAACAACTTGTTGGTTTGATACTTTTGCCTGGTAATTAATAATGCCTGAGTTGACTGACATCTCCTGGGTAATTGAGGATTGTTTGAACTCTGATCTGGTGAGGGAGGCCCAGACTTGTAACTCACAAGGATACCACTCACCACTGCCTTCCAGTTGATTCCGACTTATATCAAACCCTGTATGACAGAACTGCCCGATAGGGTTTCCAAGGCTGCAAATCTTTACAGAAGCAGATTGCCACATCTGTCTCCCATGGAGTGGCTGATGGGTTTGAACCACCAATCTTTTGGTTAGCAGTGAGCTCTTTAACAACTGCACCACTATAGAGACATATTAACGCCTGAAACAGAGGTTTTTAGAAAGGCCTCCTGGAAAAGAGAGAGATACGAGATAAGAGCTGGGCTGGGAGCCAAGTCGTCCTGAAGCTGCTACACTGGCTGTGAGTTGGGCCAGTTAGTGGTGGAGAGACCAATGGCAGAGAGGCCAATGGCAGATAGCCTGAGGGCAGAATGCCCAATGGCAGAGAGGCCTGACGGCTGAGAGCTGCTACGCTGGCTGTGAACTGGGCCAGTTGTTACCACAATAGCAGGTTTGAGCCACCTGCCGCAGAAGCCAATACTGAGATGGGGTGAGGTGAGCAGCAAGAGTGTTTTATTGTATATTGATATACAGGAGACGGAGGGGAATGAGCTCCTCCAAAAGACCTGTCTCCCCTTTGGAGACTCGCTGAAAGTTTTTATATGGACAAGATTATAGTTTTTTTCAGGTGGTTACATTCTGCACCTGGCAATTCTTAAAGGTCATATTTCCCCGTTATTATCACATCGCAGATGAGTTACTCTACCCTCCAAGGTCGTTCTACCTCTCAAAGAGAAACTTAGTTAAACTTCAAAGTCATGGGAAAGCAAGAGGGGGGGATAGGTGGAAAACAAATTAAAATCATAGGAGCATGCAAAAGTGAACTATGCAAGCTAGGCATTAACAATACCACAATACCCAGGAAGACAGGCCAACAAAAGTAGTTGGCAATAAACAGTAAATGTGAAATTTCCACACAGCCCCTTTCACAGTTAGCAGTGGAGAGACTGATGGCAGAGAGGCCAGTGGCAGGTAGCGTGATGACAGAGCAGCCGAAGGCAGAGAGGCCCAGTAGCAGAAAGGCCTGATGATGGAGAGGCCTGCACAGCAGAGAAGGCAGCTTCCTGGCAAACAAGACAAATTGGGGCACCTGCCTGGCAGAGGAGGCAGCTGCTCAGCAGAGAAGGTGCACCCACTGATCACTAGAGACCTGTGTACTTCCTGATGCTGATCCCAAGTTGTTCCTATTACTTCCAAGTTGATCCTGATCTTGAGTTGTAGCCTGTTATTTCTCTAAAAAACCACATAACTGTGAGTATGGTCTGTGAGTTGTGTGTGGCCATTGCAATGAAATTACTGAACCCTGCAGAGAAGTAGAGAGTGGACGGGTGGTGTCAGAAATTATGGAGAAGTGGGAAGGCAGAGATATACTTGACCTCCGCCTCACAGGAACCAGCTTTGTGCCGATCTTGATTTTTATCCCTCGTGAATTTAGACAATTCACCACACCATTATGCTACACCATAGGGAGTATTTTGTTGTAATCATGGTCAGTTAATGGACTTGCATGATTCATGTAGAAAATCTTAAATTTAATATGATGGACTAATTAAATTATAACTAAATGGTTGCCAAAGGTACTGTGCCACAACTCAACCAGATATGCAAGCCTGACAGTTGGAGGCAGTAACTCCAATTGAGAAGCTTTATCCTGTGATCTCCTTGTTCATTCAGTTTGAGTAGTAAAATTCATATCCTCCAGGAGCTCCAAAGAATACTACCATGGAGCTGATGCTCATGACCCCAACAGGAGCACCTGGATACCAGGACTGTTGTTTTCCAGTCCCTTTGTGTATTAGTATTAATTCCAGAACTACTCTCTAAACTCTTCGAAGTCAGGAGTGACAGCCACTGTGAGGGATAGAGAAAAAGAGATAACACAGAATTAAACACTTGCTCTGTGAAAGAAACACACATGGTTGCCAACAGAGGACATACTCGTTTGGAGAAGAAAGAGGGAAAATAAAGAAACTTCTGTTTTAGGGCCCATGCAGAGCACACACTCAGCTCCGAAGGCTACAATGCTGTATACTTCTATGAGGCTCAATTTCCTTAGGTGGTTTGAAGCAAGAAAACTTTCCCAGAATGAGATATAAAACTGCTTAAAGGACTTACTCAAAAAAGGCAGAAGTAAAGAAGGACGTGATTTTTTCCCCATTATGTACATCTGCGTGATATGAAAATGCTTTCCAAACAACTAGTCTCACATACTAGATATCACCAATAAGAGTACCCTTAATAACTCTAGAACTCTAAAAATATATAATCCATAACTTATACATAAATTCATGCTCTTGATTAAAAGAAAATTACAGCTAGACAAGTATAGGAATATATACAATAAAGAGTGAAAGTCCTTTTCAAAATTGACATGTACCTACACATTCCATTGGTACCATTACTAATGTTCATTCTCTGGTTCTTGCTGTTACATGCATTAGAGTCAATTCTGACTCATAGTGACTCTATATGACAGAGTAGAATTGCTACATAGGGTTTTCTAGGTTGTAATCTTTTTTTTCCTTTTTTTTTAATTGTTATAATTAAATGAAGTTTACATTTCAAGTTAGTCTCCCATACAGAAATTTTTTTTTTTTTTTACATACATTGTTTTGAGACCCCAGTGCTCATCCTATTCTGTGACAGCACACTCTTTCCCTCTGCCCTTGATTCCCCATGAACATTCAGCCAGCTCCTAACTCTCTCTGCCTTCACCTCTGGACAGAAGCTGCCCCTTCGGTCTCTTGTATCTACTTGACTAAGAGGCACATACCTTACAAGTAACACTTTATGTCCCACAGTCCAGTCCAATCCCTGTCTGAAGAGTTGGCCTTGGACACTTTTTTAGTTCTGGGGTGATAGAGAGTCCACGGGCCATGCTTTCCGGGGCACCTCCAGTCTCAGACCATTAAGTCTGGTCTTCTTACTAGAATTTGAGTTCTGCATCCCATCATTCTACTGCTCCATCAGGGACACTCTGTTGTGTTCCCTGTCAGGATGTTCATTGGTGGTAGCCGGGCACCATTTAGTTCTTCTGCCCTCAGGCTGATGAAGTCTCTGGTTTATGTGGCCCATTCTGTCTCTTGGGCTAATACTTTCCTTGTGTCTTTGGTGTTCTTCGTTCTCCTTTACTCCAAGTGGTTGGGACCAATTGCTGCATCTTAGATGGTCGCTTGCAAGCTTTTAAGACCCCAGAC